>NC_139611.1:36165199-36701765 GCF_964270895.1 Podarcis filfolensis | reverse complement strand
CGTTGCAGAATAGCCTCACGTGTAGTCACATAGGATGCACACAGGAACATAGGAAGGTGCCTTCTGTTGAGTCTGCCCATTGGTCCCTCTAGCTCAGCATTGTCTCCATTAAACTGTCCAATCAGTTTTCTACAGTAGGATTTTAGGAAGCAAGCTTTTCCCAGTCCTACATGGAGATGGCAGCGATTGAATCTGGGACTTTTTGCATATAAAGCAGATGCTTGACCACCAAGCGAAGGCATCTCCTTTTACAAAGCAGCATCAGTGTGTGAGGAGACATTGAACTGCACATGGCAGCATGGGTCCGCCCACTCAGGCCAAACTCTGGACTTTCCAGGCAGGAAGGAATATACAGGGCTTTCTCATCCAGCTGAGCCAAAGCAACAAAGTCTTCCAGAGCTCTGAGGTCTTCCTGGTTATCCTTCAGTCCTAACATGGTCTTTGTTTCTGACTGTTGCCTTGCCCCTCAGTCCTGACATGCCCATTGAGTTCTGTCCACTGACCTGTTTCATGGCTCCTGACTCATCTCAGACTGTAGCCCACAACCCAGCCCTAACACACTCTTCCCCATATCCAATGGTAATCACACAACAAGAAAGTAGGTGGGTAAGGCTCCCATGAAAGCCACATGGCTGTTACCTTGCTGCTGTCCTTGGTCCTGCAGATCATGCTACTCCTGCTTGACAGTGATGGTCAACCCACTGTTGACCATTCCTTGATGACAGCTACAGCTTTTCCAGCTCAGGGGCTACATTACTGCATGGGCACCCTCCCAGGGGCTGTGCACCAATAATGAGTGGGGCTGGAGCTGAAAGTGGGTGAGGACAGAAGGAAAAGTGGGTGGAGCAATAATGGACAGAGCAATGGATGTGCCTCTTACCTTCTGTATAGTAGGCTACGTGTCATCTATGCATGCAAAATACAGAGACTTCTACACCACAATCCCAAAACCCAGCCCTCTCTATCCCCAAGAAGAATTCTTACCATTCAATGGCATATTCCATCAAGGTAAAAACACCCAACAGACCATGGAGCAAAGACAGGTGGCTGGATGGGTGACCAAGGGATAGGGGGTGGCTTGGGAAGAGATGACACAGAGTAGAGGAAATCCCAATTGCAGGAGACAGAGGCTTTGAAGGCCACATTCAGAATGAGAGGCAGAGGGTTCCTCACCCCTGCTTCAGGATCATCATTATTGCCTCTTGCAGGACCTTGCCCATGTGGTGCTGTGGACCTTGAACTGAGAAGGTTTCTCCATCCCAGTCCAGGGTATGTCATGGACATGAGTCACAAAATTTCTGTCCTCTCCCTCCTTCTCTCCCCCCCCTCTCTCTTATATATAAAAAACACAAAGCAGATGCCATGGGGGTGTGGCATAACACAAAGTGACTGCCTCATCTGAAAAAGGGACATGGCCACAAAATGGTATGGACATACCACCTCCCATAAAAAAACCACCCACCTCAGTCTCTGCCACACTGACTCTTAGCACTTTTCGTCTTTTCAGAAGGGATGGTGGGCGGGATATCCAGTCCTGGCATCCAATGAAATGTGGGCACATTTAAGGATGGACAGGGTATTCTATGTAGAAGAGTCTGAGCCACTGAAAACAGGAATTGAGCAAGGACAGCAAACTGTCTTTCATGCATTGTGGAGGCTTAAGGAGATATCGATCAAGGTCTTTTGCAGGTGCTATAGGAGGTACTGGGGGGCATACTGGTGCCCATGGGCACCATGTTGACAAGTTCTGGGGCACTTCAATAGCAGAAGAACAATAAGTGAATGATTGAAAGAAAGGAAATCTCCTTAATAGGTCAGTTCATCTCTTGACTGGGGGAAGCATTGGAGACCCCAGTGTGGTTATATTGCGTTCTTATCACATGACAGCTCTTCCTCTATAGAGGGAAGCACATATCTTTGAATTATGCATTCCATTTCATATAACAAATGCATCTCTAACAACATAATGAAATTTCATATAAAACTTTCTTTCCAGAAGAATAATCTTTTACTGGTATGAAATACCTCCCCGGGATTTTGTCAGGTTTTAATTTCAGCTTGAATAAATAACCTACGACAGCAGGGCTGGAAGGAAGATAAAAAGGTGAATTTCATGTTCTTCCAGCCTGCCTTAATGGAAATAATAACTACTTTAGTCAAAAACAAGTTTCCAATTAGTTTCCATGAAACAATATTATCCCTCTTTCCCCCCTTTTTCTTTTTTATAGGCACGGTAGCTCATTTCGAAACCTCATTTTGATAATATATAAACATTTCCAGAACCAATATCTGCAATGCTAGAATGACAATTACTGACTTTGGTATTACATGTGGGGAGTTCATCTGAAATAAAAAAAAAGAAAGAAAAGAAAAGCCTATCTTTTAAAATTCTTTTACTGAGTTTTTCAACAATAAAAAGAAGGAGAAAAGAGGAGGAATCAATTTAAAACCATCCTTCAATGAAGATGTCTTTCCGGGAACACTTTATGTTAAATTATTGGATAATGACCACAAGGCCCAGCCTGCCAGAGAAACGGCTTTCTAAAGTTATTAAATTTCATTCTTTAGAAAACAATGAGGCTTTATTGTTTTCTCCTTCCTGCTTCTCATTTGCTTTATTCTGTCTAATTCTGCACAGTGCAGAGAAGTGGGGGGAAGTGGCAACATTACTTAAATTCAGCTCAAGGTTGCCTTATTTATTTTACATTTCCAAGTGCTTGAAAGAATAGGGAGGGGGGCAAGAGAAGAAACCCTGGCAAGCCTAGATTAAATAATTTGAAGGAATTTTTTTGATAAGAAGTGACAGCCCAGGATTTCTTGTTAGCACTGCCTTGTGATTAATGTTTTTCCTCATGTCTGTCATCCATAATCAAACTGTACAGAGTTGATGAAATAATAAATGGAATCTTATTATGCAGTACATTGTATTATGTATAAGGGGGGGGAATACCGGTATCTATTAGTTCCACGCAATAAACTCGTCGCAATGAACCAAGTTAATGGAACACATTTTAGGGCTTGATCAAATTGCCATTTAGTCTCTTTCAACTGACTGCGCTGGACACTGAAGTGGAGACCTTGAGGTATTAGCTCCGTCTGCAGGCAAGGGTGGGGATGCTGTGAATGGATAGCCCAAGCCAGAGTTGCATCGAAACATTGTAGAGCCCTCTCAAGAAGCATATTGGATATATATAACAATTACAGAGTGTGGTACAGAGGGCTGCCCTTGAAGAAACTTGAGTCAGCTTCAAAAGCAGGGACTACATTATCTATTGGAGCACATCACAATAATGTATATATGAAGAGCCCAGCTTTATCAACCAAAGGTCTATATCCAAGCAACTAGTATTGAGAGATAGTACATAACAGTTATGCCTCAGAGCCACTGATAGTCTTCTCATCCATGGATTTGCCTAATACTCTTAAAAATATCCATGTTGGTGGCCTTCATTACATCTTGTGGGAACAAATCCCATAGTTTAACTATGCACTGTGAGAAGAAGCACTTTTTTTGTCCTTAATCTTCCAACATCTCATTTCATTGGATGGCCCCAGGTTGTAATATTATGAGAGAGGGAGAAAATGTAATATATACTTTTTTTTTTTTTGCAAAGCAATTTTCCTGTACACAATGAATGTTTGCATGTTATTTTCACTAATAGATTCATTTGTATGCACACATTACCCCAACGTATGCATTTTTCTGTTCAGACTGCTTGGCTGGAGAACATTGTAGAATTTGGAGAAGTGCGACTTTTGAAGGATGGCTGCGTTTTGATCCGTTCCAAATGTGCAAATTAGGTAGATTCTCCTTTAAATGCAAGCTGAATAGAATTATCCCCTTCCCTAACCAACAGTGTGAGTTCACAGCTAAACCATAGCTTAGTTTAACTGTGGTTTAGAGCAGGTGTGGGGAACCTCTGGCCCTCCAGATGTTGCTAAACTACTCCACCCATCAGCCCCTGCAGGTATGGTCAATGGCTGTGGATAATAGGAGTTGTAATGCAGCAAAAACTGGAGGGCCAGAGGTTCTCCACATCTGGTTTAATAATGACAAGTGAATGTGACCAGTATAGTAAATCAACTGTTTTTGTAGAAACACAAATTAGATGCCACACAGATATCATGTGAAAATGAGTTCATTGCACATGCTAGCATAGGAAGTGGGAAACAAAAGGAATAATAATAAAAAAGTATCTGGTTTTTTATTTTATTTTATTTTTGGATAGTTGCCATGTTCCTGACAACTTGGTAATGATTTTTTTTATGTTTTTATTTTTATAAAGAGAATACCAAAATGATAAACACCATATCACAGGCAACAGAAGGCTGCAGGTCTCTGATGTTGGAACAAGAGCTTGAATAAAAGAATATGGTAAGGCGATGGGGATACAGGCAGAATGCATTTAAAGAAGGGAAGCAGAGTGATAAGAGGAAAAAAGGAAAGAGACATTTACAAATAATTTTATCTGATTCTTAAAATTACATGCTACAGTGTAGGCTACCTGCACGCCTCTGTTTTGAGCTTGCTGAAAATCAATTGAGATTTGCAGCTGGGCAAACAGTGGGCGAAATGAATCTGAATATGTCTACAAATTCAAAAATCACATTTTGGCTTGCCTCTGTTTGCATCTTGCTTTTCTGCCTTTGGATGTTCTTGGAAGTGAAGCTGTATTTGCGTGAATCTTCGCAGAGCGTGAGTTCCAGGCTGGTAGCCAAGGCTCCCTCGACAAACTTCATTTTGGGGATGAAACTAAATTATTTTTCATTCCAGAGGAAAAAAGAAAGAGAAGTAATTTATCCAACTTAAGAACACAAGGAGAGGACTGTTGGAACAGGCCAATGGACCATCTAGTCCAGCATCCTGTTCTTACAATGGCAGACCAGATGCATCTGGGAAGGTTGTGAGCAGGACCTGAGTGCAGCAACACTCTTCCCACTTGTGATTCCCAGCAACTGGCCTTCAGAGGTATATTGTACTGTCTTTGACAGCAGACACAGTACATAGTATCACAAATCATTCCTAGCCTTATCCTCCATGGCACTGTCTAATACTCTTAAAGCCATCCAGGTTGGTCACCACCACTCCTTATGGGAGCAAATTCCATAGTTTTTAACCATGCACTGCATGAAGAAGTTGTTTCTTTTGTCTGTTTGAATCTTCCAACAACCAGCTTTGTTGGATGTATCCGAGCTCTAGTTACGTGAGAGGAAGAAAGACTAACTTCTCAGCATCCACTTTCTCTACAACAGGGGAAGGAAATTGGAGTCTGGATGGTGCTTAGAGCATAAGAGGACAGGGGCCTAGTTTGGAGACTGGAGAACATAAAGTGTGTGTGTGGGGGGGGGACGTGCAACACTATTGTGGTAGGGAAATTTTATTATAGAACTCTTGGCTATTTCAACCTGTCAGGGACTGGCAGGGCTCCGAGGAGTGTGTGGTGGAAGCCACAGGGTGAGAGGCTGATACAGGGGAAGGAGGCAGTGAGTTTTGTGCCGCCCATGAGGCAGGAACCAGGGCAGGAGGAAAGGGAAGAGTCTAGGAAGTCAAAGATGGGGGAGGAGGTGCAGGACTTTGGGCAGGAGACAGGGCTGAAGGAAAGGCAGGATGTGCCAGGAGCAGAGGAGGAGATGGTTCTGGGGGGAGGTGGCAGCTTCCTCTCTGCTCCCTTCCCCACTGTCCCCCAGGACCAGGAAGGGCTTGAAATGACAACTTCTGTGTAGGAGAAGTCTCAGGCTGCTTGTATGTGCCCCTTCAAATGAGGGTACTTACGTTTGGGTAGAGGCATGGTCACACTGTTGCTACAACAGTCCAGCTCAGAGCACAAGCCTGGGGTGGGGATGGTCACTACTTAGCCGCCAGAAGCATGTGCACCAATAAAGAATTAAACTACCAGCTACTTGTCCCCCTTGGGCTACGGGGGCTCAGGACATCCTATATGCCTTCCCCTTCTTTTGGATCTTGCCTGCAGCCTGGGGATTTGGGGTGCTGTTTGTCTCTCTAATTCCCACTCCCTGCATCAGGGTAGCAGTGAATAATAGTCATTACTGTCTGTAGGATCATTCACCGGGGATCTTTTTGGAAGAGTAATCGCCCAGTTGAGAAGTATTTTCTCATTACGGCTAATAGGATGATGAGCTGAAAAATGATCGCAGACACTTATCTGTCTAAAAGCTCCCAGTCTGAATAAGCTAGGATAATTCAGAAATAATACCAGCAAAAGGAATAATGAATCTAACAAAACAGCCATTTCACTTCCTGAATGACATAATCGCTCACGCACCTTTTGAGATACGCCAGAGGGAAGGCTGAGATGTTAGCACGAAAAACCTTTGCCCGAAGCTGTTTTCTTCAAAGGGTAATCACAGTTCTAATTGATTTATTGGTTACATTAATTGATTACAAACCCTGCATAGGTGTATCCTCCCTGGCAAGGCACCAATTGATCAGGCACCTGATACAGGCATTATAAAATCTGCAGATAGCTCACTTTCTAGGGTGGAGGCATCACTCATATATGGGGAAGAACAGGGAATATACCTCCTTGGCAGGAGGCACAGCAATATGTGTGGTGTTCAAATAAACTGCAGTTGGCAACCATCTCCTTTAAGCCCTGGACTGACTCCATCCACCTAGGCTGGCTATTGGATCCTCCTGGAAAGGATGAGGCATAAAAGGGTTTTCTGTTCCAGCTGAGCATTGCTTGACCACATGCTTCTCCAAAGCTCTAGTGTGTCCCTGTAGCCTTGGATAGTCTTTGGTCTGGCCTCCCATTTTGTCCTCTGGTTCTGATTATGGGCTTGTTCCATGGCTCTTGGCTCCTGTCAGATTGCTGTCCACAGCTTATTTCTGACACTCTTCTCAGATGATGCTCACCACTACACAATACTTTTCCCCAAAAGAAATAAATGGTGTCCACTACCATAACCCTTTGCTATTCTGATGAAAAGGAGCTAATTCCTCCAGCCCTTGGGTGGGCAGCAGGTATGAAATGTTATGGGATGAAACCTGCTCCCATTGCACAGAATTCCTGCTGGTGCCCATCACTGGGTGACCACCATCTCTCTCTACCCAAAACCCTCATCAGAGCATCTCCACATCAAGTAATGTTGCTCTTGGGCAGTGCTATTTTCTAGGAAAAGAGGTGATGGAAGTCACCATGAATATCTCCCTCATCCTTTTATAATGACAATGGCACCCATCTGAGAGATGCTGGAACTGAGTTCTGGTGAGTTCTGGCTGAAAAAAGCCCTGCTCTTGAGGGATGTAGAATTTGGGGGGAAATAATGGCAACTGGCAGCTTGCAACTAGCAGGAAAAGCCCCAGATGGTAGTGAACCCTTAAATCCCTCTTCCAAAATTGACTTCCCTCCCTCCATTCTGTTGCTCAGTGATGGCTGTTGCCCACTGGAACTGGTAGGGTAGAAGGCAGAAGAAGAAGAAGAGTCTGGATTTGATATCCCACTTTATCACTATCCTAGGGAGTCTCAAAGCGGCTAACATTCTCCTTTCCCTTCCTCCCCCACAACAAACACTCTGTGAGGTGAGTGGGGCTGAGAGACTTCAAAGAAGTGTGACTGGCCCAAGGTCACCCTGCAGCTGCATGTGGAGGAGCGGGGAAGCGAACCCGGTTCACCAGATTATGAGTCTACCACTCTTAACCACTATACCACACTGGCAGGGAGTCCAACAGCAGGTGGAGCCAAAGGGCCAATAAGAAGACCGAGCCAAGTAATTCTAGTTTTATCCCAATCTTCCCACCCTCTGCTGAGTTCTACAAGGATAACATAAGGACTAAGGAGGAGGAATCTGAAAGTAGGTGCCATCCCCAGAACTGGACACAAGTAAGAAGGCAGATGGCAGCTGACTTAGGGCAGACTGAGGTTGGTGGGTCAGTGCCTCATTTGCCCCAATGGACCATCATCTATTGCCATAAATAGGGCAGTGCAACTTGGTGAGGAGAGCATTTCGGCTTGGCTGCATTTCACTGACACACCCAGGCTCTGATTAGCCAAGCTTCTGTTTTCTCTTTGCTGTTTTCCTCCCCTCTTAAAACGAAATTTAAAAAGTACCGCAAGGCAACTTATGGCTTGGTAAAGCCATAAATATCTACATTTATTATTAAACATATAAAATATTGACAAGCTGGCATCTGCAGCGGGGCATCATCTCAGGATTGATCCTGAAAGCCAGAAAGGTATAATTAGTTTAAACGTAAAGAGATAATCAAGTTGTTATTGTTTCTATTCCTTTCAGTGCTGTGATGGATAGGAGGGCTTGACGGTGAACTCAATAAAAAGCCTTATTGTCATTAAAGAGAGGCTTGAAGGGCACTCTAAGGAAACAAGCATATAGCAGAGCAAGAGGTTTTCCAATCTTCCAAGTTAACATAACCTTGATGGCCTTTGGCTTAGATCAGCCTTTCCAAACCCAAGGTCCCCCAAATGTGGTTGAATTACAGCCCCCATCATCCCTAGGCAGCAAGACCATTTGGCCAGGGATGATTTGGCTAGAGATGATGGGAGGTGTAGTCCAACAACAACTGGGGTCCCCACAGATGTTAGGAAAGGCTGGCTTAGATGACTATAAAGTATGAGCAGACAAATCTCTGTTGAATGGGTGTATCGATAGTTGCTGGTCACCATGACAAATGGGATCTGTAGCATCTGTAGCAAAATGCTGCAGTATGTTGGGTATGCCTGTCCTAGCTGTGCCCTCTTCCAGGATACTCCATTCCACCCCTACCTTTGTTTTCCATTTTGTTCCTCAACAGACATTCAACATTCTATGACTAGTGAGTATGCTCAGCCCTCATTTATTTTTTTTGCCCGCTTTGTTTCTCCCCACAACCCCAATTGGAGCAATTTTCTCCCCCTCTCATGAAAAAGGTAGATATTGCCGAATATAGCTCTCTGCACTAATATAGTTGTCTGTGTGTAGAGACTGTCACATGCTATTGGTTTGTGCATGCTGGGGTGGGTGCGATTCTGGCTTCAGGTTTCCAGGGGCCTGTGGGCAATCTTCCCTCAGAAGTCTCCCCTCTCTGTGGTCTTCCCTTCCCCTCTGCAAGGCAGCACCCACTCGCCCCTTCTTACTACACCCACTCAGAGTGAGGGAGCAGAAGGCAGGTGGAGGTTGCCACTGTCTTCATCGCCTCACCCCTGTCAACACTTGCATCAGGGGCTGCCCATCTCATTTCACCACCTGAGGCAAAATGGGAATTGCTACCTCCTGGCCCTGCACCCCTTCTGCCACTGTGACACACCAGCTCTCACCAAACTCAGTGGGAGCCAGGGCATTCTTCAAGGTGCTGCTGATTGGCATCCTGCCCCCAGGGCAGAGGAGCCAATCAGCAACATGGAACTTGGAACTTGACGGGAGCTGAGGCACTTCTCAAAGCATTTTTGCATGCCAGAACGGCCCCCGCTCAGCAATGGAAGCGGCGGGGTGGACAGAGTGCCACCTCTTGCACTTCTGCCACCTGAGGCAGGTGCAGTAGGCTCGCTTCAGGGGTGTGGCCCTTAGTAGGTGCCCAACAAATCCAGCCACTGGTGCCAGCTCTCTGTGTGTGTTCCTTCTCTCCTGTGAGAATATAGTTGGCTAGAAAACTGTTAACTGAAGCAGGGGTGGGGAACTACAGGCCTAAAGGCCAAATGCAGCCCTTTAAGCCTTTGCAACCCCCCCAGGCTGCACCTTCTCCTTAGCCACACACCCCTCTCCCAAGGCCACACCCCTCACTTGAGGTTTTTGCCTGTCTGGAATTTTGCACCTGGATGGAGGACAGAGAGCAGTGTGGCTCAAAGGAAAAATGTACATTAATTGTGCTGTCCATTTTTGCCTCTGGCCTTGCCCAGCGCTTTCATGTGGGTTCCAGAAGGAAATGAGGTTTTTGTTCTGAAAAGGGTTCCCAATAGTTGAGTTAAGGGCTGGCAATCATGGCAGGATGCTATCAAGAGAGCAAGTTATTAATATTGTATTCTTATTTGGTTGTGATGAAGGAACTGCTTCTGTGTGCAGCTAACAATAAATGGGAAAATTAATAATTCCAATCCCCCCAAAGTGGGGGCAGAATCCACTAATCCAACTTGGGGTCTATCTGTATGCTGACTATGGATATTGAAGACAACAAACTCCCTAGAGCTTTGAGCAGGATTAGAGCACCACAAAAGCGACATTTATTTCAACTAGGATGTTCATTTGGAGCTTTATTCTGATTGTATAGATGGGTAGTCGGACATCTGGCTTAATTTTTGACATCCACAAGCTCGGAAAATATTGTTAATCTTTAAAATCAATATTGCATTTAGGAGATTGCTGGCAGGGCCCGACATTTACAGCTATCAGTTGTTCCGTGCAACATTTCATGAGTCATTTAACCTCATACAAAAAAGGGGAAAAAGAAAACACGTGAGTTCCATTGATCATTCGTGGTCACTCATATACTCATTGTTCTTTAAATTATGTTATCGTTTCTATTTACTCAAACTAAATTCAAGGTTTTAAGGGGGAAATGTTTCGTTGAAAACACAGATAATTGAGAGGAAAGTGCTTGTTTAAAAAATCCACTTTAATTAAATGCCTCCAATAAAATATATAATTTCCTCATCCATGTATATGAATAATCACTGCAGGAGGAGAATCAAATAGCCTTTTAATAGCCTGTGATCTTTATTTCCTTTAAAACTAGGGAGAGAGACAAGCTGTCCTCTACTCACCTTCAACTAACCTAGAAATGATTGCCATCTCTCCCTCACTTGCCCAAACAGAAAGATCTCAGATAGTTTCCCAAGTCAATTGGAGGCTTGAAAAAAATGACACCCCACACCTCTCCCCCAGTATGCAAACACCCTTGCCACTAGTACTTCTCTCTCTTTCTTTTCAAGCCTGGGCAATGTGTATGGAGGTCCTGAGCTGCCCAGATGACAAGATCTCCCTCTCGACCTTGCTGATGTGGTCCAAAGGAAAGCAGAGCAATATGTTTGGCACTAGCTGCAGGAGTTGCTGGAAGGAGGCATACAAGGCGCCAACCAACCATCTTAGGGACTCCACTCCAGATTTGTGTAGGGTTTACTCCTTGACCTTTTCTTCTTCTATCCCACAAGGCAGTGGGTACAGATTGTTTCCCAGGGTTTACTCAGTGCCTCACTCATCCAAACATTAAATCATCTTCCATTTACTGGCCATCAGCTACTGCAGGAACATTGCTGGAAAGCATAGAGGCTTCCCACAGAGGTCCCTTCTGGGGTCTCTTCCAACCCCTGGTCTGAAAATGTTTCTTCACCTTTGTATTAGGTGACCTCAGCTCTCCCACAAATAGCTGTATACTTCAGAAGGGTTTGAGAGGGATTTGTTGTAGGGATATCTGATATGAGCAAAGTGTGAGGAAGGAGGATGCGATGAGAGATTCAATCAATGTCAGCCCTTGAGAATGGAAAGAAGTCATATTTATGGGTATACTTGTTCTGGTGGGGAAAAGTTGTTGTGCAAGAGACGGTGGCTCATAACTTTATTGTGCACAAACTGTTGCCCAAGAGGTTCCTGGTAGCACAACCATTTCATTGGATTCTTCTGTTGCACAACATTAAAACTCACTGTTCTGCTTGCAACCTTACAGAGAACACTGGATTCTGCCCAATTGCTTCTGCAATACTTCTCCCCCTCATCATTCCCCAAACCTGCTGCATTCAATCTCTTCCATGCATTATGGAAATCTTACCAGGTATTATTCAAAACAGAGAAGTAGCATTTATCACACTGGATGCATTGGTTTGTAAAGAGAGCTATAGAAGTTTAGGCCAGAATCAATGCACTGTGATAACTGGAGATGCATGTTTACAGTAGAGAGCTGGTTTGCAATTAAAGCGTGGATAAATACGGCGAAGCTTTTTAGAGATCAATACAGGGTTGATGGGGAGAAAGCATCTTGCCAATGTCCCTATGCTAATTAAGAACAACAAGCTTGTCAACTTGAGCATAACAAGATGGTAAAGCACAAAAAGAACGGCAGGTCATCCACTCTATGGATAGTGTACCTAACAACATAATTGTGGCCTTGGATGCAGGCAAGTAATGTAGGTAAGAATGAAATAAACAAGCCTTCTGGGAGCATAATAACAAAACAGCCCTGTAAGACAAGAACAAAGGTCCATCTAGTCCAGCATCCTGTTTCTTATGGCCAACCATGTGCATTCAGGAAGCCCACAATTGGCAAATCATTGCAATAACCCACTGCTGTTCCCCGCCAGCAGGGATTCAGCGACGTACAGTACTGGAGTTTGATATTAAGACTGTGTATGCCCCTCCAGTCTGATTTGGGCCTGCCCCACCGCCTGCAGTTACCAATATTAAACCCACTTGCTGGTGAGCTCACTGTTCAATCCTGCCCCAGTTTGGCTGTGTATGTGTGTGCTCTCCTGCTAGGAACAGGCACACAGAGGCAAAACATAGTATGTGCCTGTTTGGAAGACTTTTTGCAATGTGGCTTGCAGAAGCTGCCTGCCTCTCCTTCTGTTCTGAATAATACCTGGCAAGATTTCCGGGATGCATGGAAGAGATTGAAGGGAGCAGGCTTGGGGAATGGCATGGGGGGAAGCACTGCACTTGAGTATAGGTGTCTTCAGGGCTAGTACACATGATAGTAACTAGGGCTTCAGGCAAAGCCTGAAGCAAACTGGGCTGATTTAGGCTGAACCAAGTTTTAGCCAAGTTGGGTTGAGACAGTCCCAGATTGCAGTTGAGTCAAGCCATCCAGAGCAATCCAGTGCTTTTAGAAGGGGTGGGGCAGTCAGACAGTGGGGAGTCAGTTATGGGCTGAATAAATATCATAGGTGTATACTGTAAAAAAAAAAAAAAGAATTTGTGAAGAGATCCCAGCTGTGGATTAAATCTAGTCTGAATTGGTTCCCATACATGGAACTTAATCCACGGCTATATTTCCCTTACTTTGTGCCCAACTTATCTGAATCACTTACAGATTTTTAAGTAGCAGAAATGCTTCAGGGTGTGTGGGTGTGTAGATTTTCCCACTGTCGGTTTTCTATCCTTTAAGGTCATAAATCTCACTTCAGCCGATATAAAGAGCACCAGTGTCCTTGCCTTCTTATAATAAGTATTCCAAGACTGCCAGCCAGACGCCGTCCTTTTCCATAGACAGCTCTTGAATTTCTGCCCCTTGCGTAGTCATTAAATGTCTAAGAGCTATAGCAAGGAAACCAACATTCAAGGCAGATCTCTTCCTTCTCGAAGCAATTCCTCTATTCCCAGAAGCTGATGAGAATACCACCTTAGCTAGCTTACAATGGATCCTGGGTGATTTCACTGGGTGGAATGCCCAATAAACATCAGCATATTTCCAAGTCTTAATGTACTGTGATTTTATCCAGCAAACGAATTTATAACACACAAGCTGTTGAATTTTGTCAATAACCATGTGCTCAGGACTATGATAACATTTTGCATGCAACTGGAAGAATAGCAACCCTAAAGCAAGGGAGATTCATACCTGACTCTTCTCATGGCTCCTGTACCAATCCCATCCTTCCACAATGGAATGCACCACATCATGCAGGCTCTCAAACGATCATGCTAATGTCTTGACAAATTGCTAAATCAGCTAGGGTTACCAGGTTTTTTTCCTTTCTTTCCTGGCACTGCTCTTCTATCTTTTACAACTTCTCTAATTTAGCAGGTGAAACTTTCCCCATCACTTTATGTCCATGCCAGGAAAAGGCTTTGCTTGTTAAATTTCTGACTGTCAGACTCAGGAGTAGGTTCAGGAAAAAAAAAAAAAAAAAAAAAACCAGTGGCAACTCTAAAAACAGCAAAGCCCTGTATTTCCTAGTGTTTCCAGTCAAGCTAATAAAAAAATGATAGACTGAAGAGATTCATACAGTGTGTAGAGCTTAAGCATGAAGGAGTTGTTCTTGTTGTTGTTGTTTCACTTTATACCAGAGCTGGGGAACCTTTTTATCTCCTCCTCTGTGGGCCAACTTGGACCAGATGTTTGGTGGCACCACTCAGCTGACCATACATCATGATGATGTCAGATGACTGATAGGTGGGTGGCCCTGCCCACCTATTAAAGTTGACCTGTGGCAGGATGAGGGAGGGAAAGGGGTGTGCTTTGCTAGAGCGTTCACTGCAGGTGAAAGCTCTGCACATCAGAGGGTTTTATTCTGCTCTCTGTGGGGGACTGTTTCTCCCCTACATTCTCCAGTAGAACTGAACTCTGCCCATCTGCTGACTTATGTGGAAATGTGGCAAACTGAGCTTAAGACTGGAAGAACTTTGAGAGAAACCAAAATTCACTCATCCCTAGCTGAGAGTGACCCAGAGCATAGCAACTGTCACTTTCAGGCTTAAGGTTTGATATTGCCACTAATGTTTATAGCATAAGCCATTAACACATTTCCCCTGCTTCCTACAACACTTGGATGCTGAAGGAAGCACACGCATACAAAGCTGGCATGTGTTCTCCTTGCTGCCCCCTTCCCTCGGTAAATTATTTTTGAAATAAAGCCACAAAGTGGTCCCAACTTCTGGGGGAAAACTGAGCTAGGCTTTGGGGGGACAGACCTGATTGGGTATCCACCCTCCCATAATCCAATGTGAATTCCAGTATTAATTAATGTAGGAAGTGGCAAACCTGTGACCCTCCAGATATTTTTGCACTCCCATCAACCCCATCCAGAAGGACCAATAGTTACCTGTGAAGGTCACTGGTTTGCTACCCCTGAATTCAACTACTGGAACATTGTTCTCCTTTGTTATCAGTTACCCTTTCTTCACCTAATTTCAGCCTACAAATGAAATGTCCTTAGAAGCTGTGCAACTTTAATAAACATTCCCAGTGCACTTTTTAGCGCAGCGAGATATGAGTGTGTGTTTCAATTATGTGAGCACTTTAGAACTTTGGGGAAATAGGCATTCCACATTTCTTCATCTTCTAAAATGGTGAATGCGGTCTAAGTTAGCCCCATGGACCAGCAAAGAAGGGTATGTTTGTATCGGGTCACATCGTTAAAAAGATTCTCTTGCGTATATGAAAGCAGTTGCAAGGACGGAAATAATAAAGGCCAGGAAAGCTTTTGATGGGGTACAGAAAGGAAGAACGATGATGTGAGAATTTTTATTAAAGAGCACATCAAACAACTCAGGAACTTCTGCCCCTCTCACTGTCAGGGAATAGTCCTAATTGATTCAAGCATCCCACTCTAATTGCATGGGTTTGAACTCGTCTGTCTGTTCACTAATCTAACAGAGTCATGCCAGCTATTAATCTTATTAATGGAACTAGCCAACCTGTTGCAGATTAGGTACTTGAGCACGGAAGAGCGGCCACCTTGAGGAGGTGAAGAACATGAAAGGAGCCCTGCTGGATGAGAACAAAGGTTGGCCAAACATCCTGCTTTCTGCAATGGCCAAGATAATGCCCATGGGAGGCTCATCATGTGACAGCAGTAGGACTCTCCCACAGTTGTTTCCCAGCAATTATTGTTCTTCTTAGTTTGTTCCCTGGCTGTGGCTACCTGTGGCTACCTGGGAAAGAGATCTCCCACCAGGAAGGCAGCTCATCAGTGTTCTAATGCAATGAAAGGGGGGGGGGGATCTATGCTAGGAATGACTAGAAAAGGGACTGCAAATATCACAATGTTATTATGTAACTCTATGGTGATGCAGCCCCACTTAGAATACTGTGTATAATTCTGCCACAAATGAATCTCTCCTTGATTCATTTGTCTAATCTCCCTTTAAAGACACCTAAAGCTACAAATTTAGCACTATGTACCTAGGAGGGAGCACCACTGAAGTACCAGTGATGCTTACTTCTGAGTAGACATGGTTATGACCTCAGCCAAAGCTACTGATATCAGACAGGTGCCTTCACTGTACCTCTTTTTGGTGCCTGCTAAAAACTTTTATTTTATTATTATTAATAAATACATAAAATAAAAGCTGCTGAAAACATTTTACCAAGATATCTAGAATGCTGATTTGTTTTTAGTTCATTGCTGGTTTTAATTTTTAGAATATTTTATTGTTTTAATTTTTTACAACCAAGCATTAAATAAATGTTAAGAAATAAATAAATATTGGGGGGCCACCAGGGGGTGCATTGGAAGATGGCCGACAATAACATCTCTCCGACCCACACAAGGTAATTAAGAGGCTGATATGGGAGTATGCAGCCTCCCTTGCCCCCCAAGGGAATGGGGGGCACTGCCTTGCCTGCTGTGTCCATAATTCACCCCCGGACTCGAAAGAAGGGGGTGAGGGCACTAGGCACGAAGCCCTCGGGTGGGGTCGGCTCTCCCGGACACTGTCTCTGATCGCGCACTGGTTTGCATCAGCTCGAAATATATAATTGGAAAAGAAGCAAATGCACATATTTCAAGTGAAGATCGGGAGTAAAGACTGCTAATTAAAGGGATCTCTGTGATGTGGAGCAACGGGCTGGATTCAATAATAAATCAAGAAGAAGTCTCATCAAAGGATCGGTATGTCGGAGCAAGACTGAAAAGGGGGGGACTTTTCTTTTTTTGTCCTATGTGAGTACCCAATAACCCTCCCTCCTAAGAAAGAATTGTTGCAAATTACTGATTACAAGCAGGAGGACTAAGAACTGTGTGGAAATTAATTACTAATCAAAGATATGGCTTGTGGAACATCGAGAAAAGAAAGAAGGTTCTTTGTGATGCAGTTAGAAAAAGAGGCTGTTATGGCAGATCTGTCCGCAGAAGGAGGGGGAGGAGGACTATGGCTGGAATGTGAGTTCGGCCTAGCAGGGCCCCCTGAAAAAAATTTATGAGAGCGGCAGGTCTGTGGAAAACAGAACAGACCGTGGGAATTGTTTTGTACGGAGTGTTGAAATGATGTCTGTTTATTTTGATATGGCTCTTGGACGAACGTAAAAGCCACACAGGATATAACAACGTTTGTTTTCAACCCACTTGTGGAAATTATCAGAGATCACAAAGAAAGGAATATATGATAACAACAAGAAGATGAGGAAAATAACAAAGAGAAGATTGAATAGAACTGTGACTATTATTTGGACAGAACTATGTCATCAAAGCAGCAGCAAGAGAGATATTTGGATCCCATTCGAAGCTGGAAATATGGGTACCCCCAACAAAAAATTAAAAATTTGGCTATGTAATTTGGAATTGATGTGATTTGGAATTAATGTGATCTGATTGGCCTGTTAATAAAAATTATTTTCAAAAAAAGAGAGAAATAAATAAAGCTGGTGACTGTCAGCATAGCTTCTGGCACAGCTGCATAGATGACTTTTGTGAAGAAGTACAGCATGTTCTAAGCTAACAGTTAGCCGGGCTCTTTGGATGGCTCTGAGTTCTGTTCAAAAATTTTAAATGTGAAAGAGGTGGCCTTGAACTGTGCAGGGACCTATATAAACCTGAGGAACTGGCAGAATGATCCAAGCCCTGACTGGGCTGTTGCAGGTGAGGACAGAGTGGCATCATCGCCTCCACACCTGCTGCCCCATTGCTCACCCTGACTGAGGCAGAAGGCAGAGGGGCAGACAAAAGCCTAGTACTGATGTAGCAATTGGGCATTAGAATCAGGCATCAACACATCGACCACGAAGCAGTGGCAGTGGCGAAGAAAACTGACTTTACCACCACCATTGTGTCCTCAAGTAGACATCTGGCAGAGCTTCCAGTATTCAGCTTTATTGAATGAACCCAGGTTAAAGGTAAAGGTAAAGGTACCCCTGACCATTAGGTCCAGTCGCAAATGACTCTGGGGTTGTGCGCTCATCTTGCTCTATAGGCCAAGGGAGCCGGCGTTTGTCCGCAGACAGCTTCCGGGTCATGTGTCCAGCATGCCTATGCTGCTTCTGGCGAACCAGAGCAGCACACGGAAATGCCGTTTACCTTTCCGCCGGAGTGGTACTTATTTATCTACTTGCACTTTGACGTGCTTTCGAACTGCTAGGTGGGCAGGAGCTGGGACCGAGCAACGGGAGCTCACCCTGTTGCGGGGATTTGAACCGCCGACCTCCTGATCGGCAAGCCCTAGGCTCTGGGGTTTAGACCACAGCACCACCCGCATCCCTGAACCCAGGTTAAAAGGTAAAGGAACTCCTGACTGTTAGTTCCAGTCATGGCCGACTCTGGGGTTGCGGCGCTCATCTCGCTTTATTGGCCGAGGGAGCCGGCGTACAGCTTCTGGGTCATGTGGCCAGCATGACTAAGCCGCTTCTGGCAAACCAGAGCAGCGCACGGAAACACCGTTTACCCAGGTTAGGGTTGGCATTATTATGACAGGAGAAAACACCTCTCTCTCCACTTTTCCCAAGACGTGCATTCATTTTACACACCTCTCTCATGTCACCCCTCATGCACCCAAATGTTGCAACTTTTCCAACTGAGTTCAACTGGACTTACTCCCAGGTAAGCAAGCAGAGAATTCCAACCTCCCCGCTCCCATCTCTGATTCTTTCCTTGCTAGAAAATGGAGAATCATCATAAGAGCCAGGGGGTACTAGTTGGCTGTGTGTGAGAGAGAGAACATTCATTATATAAGCAATTGTATGAACTCTTGTAACCTTATTATTAGATGTCAATTTTTGTGGTTGCATTTGTTGTTGTTTCTTAAATTGTTTCAATGTTGTATTTTAAAATGTTGGAACCTGTCCTGGGATCTTGGGGTGGAAAGGCGGGTAATAAAATAATAATAATCTAAGAATGTAAGACCTGCTGGATCAGGCCAGCATCTCATCTAGTTCAGCATCCTGTTCTCAGAGTGGCCAACCAAATGCCTATGGGAAGCCCAAAAGCAGGACCTGAACTCAACTGTGCTTTTCCCACTTGTGATTCCAAGCAACTGGTACATTCCACTGGTACATGATTCTACATTTATGCTGGAAAAGTAAGGGTGACGAATATTGTAATCGAGACAGATTTGTATTCCAGACTAGGTAATCACAAACACTGTCAGCATTGCTAATTTCAGCGGGCTTCATTCTGCTCAAATCTGCACTGGACTATGGCCAATATCTTTGATTTCACCCGCATGTTGTGGGAGCTGTGACAGTTTTAGCACCTAATCAGGAAGTGTTGTTTCTTTCCTTTCCTTTTAAATTATTATTAGAAATGAAAAGCTGAAAAATTGAAGTGACGGGATTATAATGGGACTGCATTCCTCTTGCTGTTGACACCAAATATGGGAGGCTGTCAGCGAGCCTTAAACGAGCAGAATTAACATGGCAAATATATATATATATATATAAAATTTCATTGCAAGTCCTTGGTTTTGACTGCTGAATCACTCAATATTCGACATCCAAACACTAATGGAAAATAAATTAACAGTATATGGGATTATTTCCAGAGGCTTGGAACTGTACCCAGAATGAATCTGAAGGCAAAGCATATGTACATAACAGACGTGATGTGCTTTAATACACTATTCTGGCTCCCCAGAATTGTAATTCCATATACTGTACTGCACTCCTCACCTGGAACAGCATGCCCCATTCTGGGCACCACCTTTGAAGAAGGATAATGACAAGTGCGTGAGGGGTGTGTGGGGATGGAGGACCTGCAGCCCAAATCCTATGGGGAATGGTTGGAAGAGTTGGGTATTTTAAACCTGGAAAAGAGCTGTTTAAGGGGTGGTTTGGAGGGTTGTCACATAGTTGCGACAACAAGAGAAGGGGCCTTTTCTGTTCCTGTGGTGGCTCCCCAGTTGTGGAAAGCTCTCCCCAGAGAGACTTGCCTGGTGCTATTGCTACATGTCTTTAGAGGACAGGCAAAAACATTCCTCTTTACCTGCGAAAAAGACCCTCAAGCCAGTTTACAAAAAGAATAAAGCAATGAGATTATCATAAAAAAGAGTTAAAAATAGCTGTTTTAAACATTTTAGAAATAATCGCAATCAACAATAACCTATAAGCAGATAAGGGAGACGCACCAACATTCTTCGTGTCTGAAAAGGCTTATCTAAACGTGTGTGTGTTTTTTTAAAAAGCAGGTGCCGAAAAGAGTACAGTGAAGGCACCTGCCTGATGTCAATAGTCAATAGGCAGGGAGTTCCAAGGTGTGTGTGCTGCCAAACTAAAAGATTGATTTCTTACAAATGTGAAACAAATATTATGTGGCACTTGTATATGTAGGCATTTCAGCTCATACTTTTCTCTCTCTCTGGTTTATAGCTGCTATGGGGTGGGAGAGATGGGGAGAAGAATGCTCTGGATCATGATCAAAAGGGGTAGACTCCCCCTCCCCCCACTGTGGCCACAGCCCAAAGCATGTAATCTGGCTGCTTTTATTTATTCTTTTTTTAAAAAAAAATGGTTGTACGCCATCATAATGTATGTATAGCTTGGCCTTTATAACCTGAATTCAGAATGTTGGATCAAAACAGCTTCTTTTTAATGTTTGGAGGCATTAAAGTGGGATAACTGGCCTCTGATCCATAATAATAATAATAATAATAATAATAATAATAATAATAATAATAATAATTTATTATTTATACCCCGCCCATCTGGCTGGGCCTCCCCAGCCACTCTGGGCGGCTTCCATAAAAACCAAAAATACAATAAAATATCACACGTTAAAAACTTCCCTGAACAGGGCTGCCTTAAGATGTCTTCTGAATGTCAGGTAGTTGTTTATCGCTTTGACATCTGCTGGAAGGGCGTTCCACAGGGCGGGCGCCACTACCGAGAAGGCCCTCTGCCTGGTTCCCTGTAGCTTTGCTTCTCGCAATGAGGGAACCGCCAGAAGGCCCTCGGCGCTGGACCTCAGCGTCCGGGCAGAATGATGGGGGTGGAGACGCTCCTTCAGGTATACTGGACCGAGGCCGTTTAGGGCTTTAAAGGTCAGCACCAACACTTTGAATTGTGCTCGGAAACGTACTGGGAGCCAATGTAGGTCTTTCAAGACCGGTGTTATATGGTCTCGGCGGCCGCCCCCAGTCACCAGTCTAGCTGCCGCATTCTGGATTAGTTGTAGTTTCCGAGTCACCTTCAAAGGTAGCCCCACGTAGAGTGCATTGCAGTAGTCCAAGCGGGAGATAACCAGAGCATGCACCACTCTGGCGAGACAGTCCGCAGGCAGATAGGGTCTCAGCCTACGTACCAGATGGAGCTGGTAAACAGCTGCCCTGGACACAGATTTGACCTGTGCCTCCATGGACAGCTGTGAGTCCAAAATGACTCCCAGTGTGTATATATATATATATATATATATATATATATATATATATACACACTCAGCCCATGTCAAGGGTTATTCATTTATATTCACACATTGTCTTGAGCAAAACGGTTACAAGAGGGAAGTTCCGTTTTGCTCTGTAACCTCTCTGGCATCTTCCTCTGACATTGTTCCCAAGCTGCTGCTGGTTAATAAGAGAGAATGTGTTAAAGAAATCTACTCATTTGCAAAGCCAGTCGTTAGTAAGAGGCAAGATGGTGTTACCACTAGGGAGAACTGGCATTGCTTGGCTGACAAGGTCCCTTACAGTCTTGTAGAGATTTTAAATGGAAGGAACAGGCTGATGTTGTCAGCTTCAATTTGCCCAACCATCTGATGGTGCTCCGAACAATTAGCATCTACAAAAGAAAGAGACAGAAGGAAATAAAAAAACAACTAAATATAAATATGGAGATATGCTCCCTTTTAAATAAAATATTACAGAAAGCTGCCTGCTATCTAGTATTAGGCTCCAGGGTTGCCACTTGGAAACTTTTTCTTCTTCCCTGGAACTGCAAGCACCCCCCGATCCTTGGTGTGTGTATATATATATATATATATATATATATATATATATATAGCGAGAGAGAGAGAGAGAGAGAAAGAAAGATTTTAGTAAGAGTCTGGTGCAGAGACTTTGAAATAATGACAGTCACAGCATGCGTCAGTTGGAACAACCTGCACTGCAGATTTCTGAAAGGAGCAGAGGGAGAGCACCATTATTTTCTCTGCTTTTTTCTCTCCACTGCGATCTGGTTGTTTTGTACAACATTTAGATTGTTTTATCTTGGCCCACACTATGAAAGGTCAGAAGCAGGCCACTCTCCATTTTGCCTTAGCCCCAAGTGAGTCAAGTGTACTGATGGAAGGATCTGACAATTTTGGTTCATTTGTCCAATCTTAAATTCAGTTCTGTACATTTCTGCAGCGATGTGTGAATTTCTTTCTTAAAAAAAAAATCTTCATGAAAATTCATCAGTATTTCAATGTGAATTTCTCCTAATAAACACATTTTTCTACTAACATATGCATTTTCGCAAGCTATGTTCCTTTCTATATAATGCATTTTAATATACTATTTTCCACTAACACATTCATTTTGTATGTAGACTTTCCCCTAATGTCTGCATTTTTGCAAACATTGTTTGTTTGGAGCATTGCATTGCACAATTCAGATAAGTGCAAATTTCAAAGGATGTCCATAATATGGTTCTCTTTTGATTAAGAAAGTATGGATTTGATAGAGTCATTTTTAAATACGAACTGAATCAAGTTTTTCCTCCATCTTTAGTCAGGAGCCAGGAACAAAAAGCTAGGGGCAAAACTAGTGGAACAAGAGGAAGACCAATGAAAGAGCCTTGAGGCAGAAGCAAGAAGCAAACCAGAAATAAGGATTAGAAAATAATAATAATCAGGAACATGCCAGAGCTCAGAAAGACCATGCTTATGTTCACTTATGTTCCTTCCTGTGTGGGTGAGCAGAGTCAGTTCAGGGCTGGAAGGTATTTCACGAAGAGGGCTGCCACCTGCAGTTCAGTAGTCCACCACATGGGGCATCTGTGCATAGATTCAAGAGCTCCAACTAGTAAGAGATGCTGGTCACTGCTATGGGCTGATGGGAAGAAGGAGACTCCTGGTCTTATTGGTAACCATTAAGAAACAGGTGGATTCTCAGGTGCCTCAGTCGGCATCATGTAAGTAGCCAGTTGCTGACTGGATAGCCACCTCTACTGATGTCAAGGGCCCGCACCAGGAGTGGCAGTTCAATCAGCAATTACATGTCTGCCTAGTGTTGATGGCAACACTTCATATTTCTAACACCATCTCTCTGTTGGGATGCACCAAGATCTCAGGTGTGAATATTTGGCTCAATGTTTAGGGAGGCTGTAAGGGGTTTGAAAGCAAAGTTGTTCCTAAATAGATTCTTTGAAAGTAAAATTACGGAAAACCTAGCCCATTTTGTCTCATTGCTTTCCCCACCCACCCAAGAAATCACTCAAAGGGTTTTCATTATATTGACTGCAAATGGATGGAGAAATGGAAGACATATCACAACTCTTCTCAGCCTTTCAATGCTTAAGGGCTATTACACTCAGGTCCTCCTTGCAGGCTTCCCATAGGCATCTGGTTGGCTACTCTGAGAACAAGATGCTGGACTAGATGGGCCATTGACCCAATCCAGCAGGGCCCTTCTTATGTTCTCTTTAGAACCCAAAGAATTACCACCTTCTTGGCTTTTCTTGCAGCACAGAAGAGGCAGTGAATACTTCTACACACAGCACATAGATTCACTATGGAATTTACTCCCACAATAAGAAGTCAACTTGGATGACTTTGAAAGAGGATTAGACGAAGTCAATGATGATACAGCTGTCAGTGACTACTAGCTATTATGGCTATGCTCTACCTTCATGGTGAAAGAGATAGTCAACTGAGTGCCAGTTACCAGGAATCACAAGTACATGTGGGCTTCACACAGGTATCTGGTTGGTCACTATGAGAACAGGATGCTGGGCTAGATTGGCCTGATGCAGCTGTAGGGCTGTTCTTATGTTCTTATATTGTGGAAGGGTGAGAATCGCCCATTTTCTTGATTGCCTTGAAGCAGTGAGTGGTGGTTACTGCTAAGTAGGCACAACTTTGTGTATTCAAATTTACTCTGGAATAATCGATAGCATCTTTCCCTGATCTGGTGCACTCAAGATGTTTTTGGAGCACAACTCTCATGGATGCAGGAGAAGTGGCCATCTTCAGACCTGAAGGCTGGCCCTTTAAGGACTTTAGATCTCAAAAAGGTGCCTGGGCAGAGGAGGACTGGAGGCAAAGGCTCAGAAAGCACCAGCTCACTTCCAGCCCTTACTGGAGCAAGTTGCTCACTGGGAGCTTTCCATGGTGATGCATTGTGGACTCCTCCATGGGCCCAGAACAGAATATTCACACACCCACACCATCAATTTAAAATACTCTTATACCGCTCTAACAGTTAAGGAGAATTTTGGGAACTGCAGTTTGTTAAGGGTGCCGGGAATTGTGGTTCTGTGAGGTCAGCTTCCTTAAGCTGCAGATCTCAGGATCCTCCATGACTGTTAAAGTGGTATAAGGGAGCTTTCAGTCTACATTGTGGATGCAACGTTGGATTTCTGTTATTTTTTTAAAAAATAAAACAATGAAATGAAAATTGCAGAATTCTGACTGCATCTGTTCCACTAGGAGTTCCAAACTCTGGGGAGACATCTGAGTGAGGAGATTATTGGAAGCATGAATTTGGAAACTGAGCCTCCTTGACATTTAGAAAAGGCAAGAGAAGTTTATTCCTTTTCCTGGTTGTTGGCTGGTTTGCCGACTGTTCCTTCCACAGATTGTTTAGGAGAAGCCAGGAGTGTCTTCAGTGGAATGGTGTGTTAACACCCTAGGAACAGCAGAAAGTTAGTTTCAATGCACATATAAATTCATGTGCTACTGCTAAACTTCACAGCTTGGAGGAGTTTTTTATTTTAAACAAAGATGTATTTCCCATCCAACTCCCCTCCCCCCAAGTATAATTATGGTAATATATACTTGTTAAGTTTAAACATGAAATGCAAACTGCTTTTCTCCCTCTCTCAGTTTTTGGTTAGCAAACTATCTGTACTGGATGCAAAAAAATGCCTCTGATTTGATGCCAGATGTTTTTGATACATTTCTATATTTACTTCAGAACAGTTTAATTATGATTAATGCTCAGAAGGCAGCACTCACGTAATGTTCATGAGGAAGAAGGAAAGTGATGGTGGCGAGAGAAATATTTACAAGCGTATAGTCAAGCACAAACGCTCTGCGTTCCAGAACGCTGGACTGAAAGTTATACGTAGTAAATGGATTGCAGACAGACAGAAGACACACACACACATACACAGAGAGAGGCAGAGAGAGATTCTTATGGAGAAAATATACACAAATAAGACATACATACTGAACATTGCCTTCAAGCCAAAGTGGACTGAACCCTTTTTTTTTAAAATCGAGTAATGCATCTTGAGTAACCCTAGTGACCACTGGATGTCACTGTTAAGTCATACAAAGACAGTCCCTCTGCCCTTCTCTGCCACTGCTTAAAAAGATATACAATTTTTCTTTACCCCCCCCCCCTTTTGGTGCTTTCTTCTTTGCAACAGTTTTTATGCTTGCATGAATGCTCATTTTGGGTGTGTAAATATCATATTTGGGTCCAGGAGAAGGGAGTCACCCAGTTAGCTAAGAGAGAGAGAGAGAAGTTGATCTTTTGGAAGTTATAATAAAAAAAGGAGTTTAAAATGTCAGACAAGAGCAGATCCTATGAGAATCTAGCAAATGTGGAGAAGATTTTGCAGGGTGGGCTGTGGTACATTAAGATATTATCAAGGCTTCCTCTTAAGCAGTTCTCAAACAAATCATTGCACAACCCGCAATTAATTTATGAAATTCATCACTGTCCTGATGTAGAGCTGGCTGAGTCTCAGCTTCAACAGCTTTCCAGAGCAATTCTGTGCATGTTTACTTAGAAGTAAGCCCCATTAGTTGCGTGCAGCATCCTCCTGGGACTGCAGCCTTAGCGCTGTATTTCTGATCAGTCTCACCTTTGTTAAAAGCTCAAGAACCATGTTGGGGGCAGGGGATGATGATAAACTGACCACAGTGAGAGCCATTTGTGAAAAATGTTGGACTGCAATTCTCCAAAATGATATTTTAGTGGAAAATAAGTGGTGTCTGCTTGGGTGAAAGTGAAGAATTTCAAGAAAGTAAAAAAATACAAGCAATATTTCTCAGTGCTCGCTCAAGACCTTTGGCTATCTGAAGTGGTCCCAGAATGCCTCCACTTCCCTATTAAGTTTGTTCTGGACCTTCCCATTCCTGTTAACTGCAGTTAGCTGTGTAGAGCAACTGTTCAGAGTTTGTAGACAAACTGGGGGCTGCATGTGAGTGGTAGATGGAGCCAGAAGCAAAAGTAGGTGATGATGTGGTTTGTATACTAAACCACATCTCGGCCATACAGAAGTCAGGTATTCTGTGCCTACACACACACAAACACACATCTTCTTCCTCTGAAACAGGGGCAGAGAACCTTTTCCAGCTAGTGGAAGGCTAGTGTAGGCCACCAACCTCTGTGGGCCATTTTGACAGGCGAGTGGTCCTCCTCTTGTTAATTTGAAATTAAATTGTGTGAGTCAAAGCAAAGGGCTTTGTAAGTGCTGACCATCTGCTAAGAACCTAAGAAGAGCCTGCTGGATCCAGTATCCTGTTCTCACAGCGGGGGAAACCTGATTGATGGCTGCAATGATCAGTGGCTCCTGTGAAGCCTGATTCCTCTACCATGTGGTTTGAAATCGAAGGCACAGGACTTTCAGCAGAAAACGGATATCTCTATTTGCAGGTTGGTGTGGCTTGAGGAACACAGCCTCATGGCCAAATTAGGCCCACAGAGTGAAGGTCCCCCACCACGGCTCTGGATGGAAAGACCAGATTTTTCCTATCCCCAGTTTAGACACTACTAGTCTGTAGAAATCCTAAGCATCTTTACTCACTGAGTTTGATGGGACAGGTAATTGTGTTTGTGATTGTCAGCCGAGTGTCCTGTTCCAAATTCACAGCTGTTTTGAAGAGTTGTGTGAAGTCTGATGCAGTGCAAAACCTCACATCTGGTGTGTGAAGCTAATAAAAGGCATCCATCCACTCATCTATTTTGAGTCACCTCCAGCTTCTGAGCTAGTTTTGCAAGTAAGTGTTGCACAAAGAGGGAAAGGCACCCCACAGGTGTAGAGCAGAATTGAACTTCTAGGTAAGTGCAGGAAAGAGATCCCCTTTGAGCTGGAGTTGAAGTTAGTGCTCAAACATTAGGAGCACCAGAAACTTAAAATGCTCCGTTGACGGAGTTCAATTATCTTTTTGTC
Organism: Podarcis filfolensis; assembly: GCF_964270895.1. Lineage (NCBI taxonomy): Eukaryota > Metazoa > Chordata > Lepidosauria > Squamata > Lacertidae > Podarcis > Podarcis filfolensis. The sequence goes on along the minus strand of NC_139611.1, from coordinate 36,674,632 downwards.
ATTCCTTTTTATGACTGCAGAGTACAGCAGCAATCAAGACACTAAGTCAGAGGTTGCAGATCCCACAGCACTGGACTACATACAGCTGGAGCTGAGATGCTCATAGATGCTTCTTTCTGAGGCAGAAGACCCAAGCACATCCTGACTTAATTTGCAGGTCCAATGGTGCAGGGAGTGCAAGGCATGAAGTGCTGGTCTGTAGGCTAAAGGGTTGTCCCCTTAAGGACTGTAGTTCTTACAAAAGGGAATGGTACCTAGGAGAATCTCCAGCAAATTTTGCTGGAGGAATTTGCTCAGGTGGAGCTCTCCATGGTGTTGAGAACCATAAGCGTACAGGCACATTCGACTCACGTGCGGCCGCGTGTACACATGGGACCGGGAAATAAATAAATACTTCAATTTAAACTGCAAAAATGGTGTGAAAAGAGTGGGGGAAATGGTTGCTAAGTGCTTCTGGTTTTTTAAAGGGTTTTTAAAGGGTTTCCAGAGCTTTAGAGGGTTTTAAACAGGATTTTTAGATGATGTTCCCCACTATACGTGATTTAATGTATACATGCTGTACCTGGGAAGTAACCCCCATGTAAGTGGAGTCGCCTGTCTATGACAGCCTAGGAGAGATGGAGCAAAGTCCCTAAAGGGTTTGGCCCACTTCTAATCTTTGCTTGAGCAAGTTGCTCACCCAGAGTTCTCTGTGGTGCTGAGAGCCATGAAACTGCAGCTTAGGAGATATGGAATCAAAAGCCTTCAGCCCACCTTTGACCTTTGTTGGAGCAAGTTGTTTACTCTGCAGTGCTGCTGTGCCCTGTGGATTCCTCTACAAGACCGGATCGGGCATTCCTGATGTTTAAGCTCCTTACATTGCCAACCACCCGATATGCATTTGGCATGTATATGCATAGGGTGCAATCCTATGCCCCCTTGATTGTAAGCCCCACTGAAATCAATCCTGCTTATTTCTCAGCAGATATGTGCTGGGTTGCACTGTAAACTCATTAAAATGCACAGAAATGGCTGATGACAAAGAACGGCATATGGCATTAAAACAAGAAAGGCAGAGAGAACATTAAAACACTAACGTTTATCCACCCGTGGCCAAGATGCCAATTTCTTGTGACTTGTTGAAGTCTCAGGCACACCAAACACACATTCAGGCTTCAGATAGCTCAGTATTTATCCGTTGGCTCCAAAAGAGATTTAGTGATTATTTGCCGCTGATAAAGACACAAAGGAAAAAACATCATTCATAAAAGGAAAAGGGCATGCAGGAAGAGAGAAGGGGAGAATTGTGGCCAGCGAAACGTTGTCATTAATAAAAATGACCCAAAGCTGGTGTGTGATGCACTGAGAGTTTTCAGGATTCAAGTGTAAGAGGTACTTATATCAGGTTGACTGAGGAAGCTTTCCAGTAAAGTCAGGGGTGGGGAACCTCAGACCTAGTGGCCAAACGTGTGTCTCCAGGCTTTTCTAACTGGCCTTTGGGACTCTCCCCAGCTGCATACTCTCTCCATTGTCCACACCTCTCATCAGCTGTGCTTAACACCCTCCTTGAATGCCTTTGGCTGGCTGGAATGTGTCCTTGAAAGCTGAGGATGCTTCTTGCTTGTCAGAACGGAGCATGTGTGAGTCTGTGTAGCAATTAACCTACTATGCAAAGTTAGCATTGACAATGATTGCTCATTTTGTTTTTGCCTCTGGCCCTGCCCACCAGCATCATGTGGCCCTCCGAAGGTTATCCAGAAGGGAATGCAGGCCTCAGGCTGACAATGGTTCTCGTTTTCGGTCATTATCCTGCCTTCTCAGAAACTCTCCCCTTTCTCTGAGAATAATGCTGCCTTGTGAGGAAGGTGATGTCAAGCCAAACACTGCAGTCCAAACCAGTGTCACTCCACTGGTGCAGAGATGCTTGTTTTGCTCACCAAACATGCAGGTGGAAGTGCTGCTGACAGGATCCCAAATTGGGTATTCCAGGGATAGGGAGGGCTCAGCCGGCCTGGGATCTTCTGGATACTGAGTCAGCCCCACTCCTCTTACATGATTTCACTGGTCCCAATTCAGCCCTGATCAGCAATATGTCTGTCCCCACCTATTATCATTGTCACTGATTTATTAATCAACTTTTAAACAACAGTTTCAAGGCAATTTACACAAAGATAATTACAGTTAAAAACAGCAAATGCATTTAAAACAAGACTAAAACTATACAAAGTAGGCACTCTGAGTAAAGACCCATTCATGTCCATTATTATCAACAGGTCTATTCTGAATAGGACTACCTGCGAATACAATTCAGTCTTTTTGCTTTGGAGGGCCAAGTATAGTAACATAATGATGATATACTGTAATAAACCTGTTTTGAAAAAGGAGGCATGGCCAAAGATGAAAAGTGATGCTCCAAGGATACAGTGGTACCTCAGGTTACATACGCTTCAGGTTACAGACTCTGCTAACCCAGAAATAGTACCTCGGGTTAAGAACTTTGCTTCAGGATGAGAACAGAAATCGTGCAGTGGCAGCGCAGTGGCAGCGGGAGGCCCCATTAGCTAAAGCGGTGCTTCAGGTTAAGAACAATTTCAGATTAAGAATGGACCTCCGGAACGAATTAAATACTTAACCCGAGGTACTACTGTATGGCTAAAGGAGAAAGCACAAGCCTAATAATATGTGTAATCACCTATATTCTATTTTGAGGGCTGCATCCAACTACATTCTACTCAGAGTAGACCCATTAAGATTAATAGCCATAAGTTAGTTGTGCCAGTTAATTTCAACAGGTTTGATCTGAATAGAGCAGTAACAGCATTCGCACCACAGTTTATTCCATTTCCTCCATGTTTCCTTAACTCTTAATTTCCACATTATATCCGAGCTTTCACATAACGTAAAAGCCATTTTCAGAAAACTAAGGGCATATACAGTATGTGCAGTGCTAGTTTCCATATTATTTGCTTCCAGAAAAAATCCATTTGCAGCCCTTCTTAACCTGGAAAATTGAATATAGTGATGACATTTGGGATATTATACTGGCATACAGTTATTTCCTGCTGTTTTCCTGCGGGAATCGTGAGGGGAACAGAAGCATGCAAGTGTGGAAAGGATGGGGGGGGAGTAGTGGTGTGATCCAATGCCATTTGTTGTGTCACACCACACCTGCTGGTGTGATTGAATTTTAGTGCAACATGCCAGCATATTGGTAAAGAATACAGGTTCCATAATACAGGTGCTGCAGTGTGAAAGGAACATTTGGAAGTGGGACAGAAACACTAGCATCATAATCAGCAAAACTAAGGCAATATTTCTGAAGCCTGAATGCACCCTTAGTTGGGTGCAACCTTGAGCCTCTAGAGTCCTTCTCCAGTTTCTTACCATTCTATTAACCTTCTCTACTCCTTTCTAGTCAACTGTATAGAGTTATCATGAGTTACATGGCAAAGCTTCATTCTGCTTCCAGAATCACGGTGCTTATTGCCTTATAATTTCTTCTGACCACTCTCTATCCTACCATCTGGTCTCCAGTTATCACCACTGGAGCAATTCAATAAAATCTCTGCAATAACATGATATGATTCACAGAGACAGGAACCTTTATGCTCCTGGTTTGTTCTGCTGGTATTATTGCTATTATAATTATTATATTACTCTAGCTTTAATTTGATTTTTCCCCCTGCTGCCCTTCAGTCACAAGTTTATCAAACTTTTTCAAGACCTGCTTAACATATTTTTTTCCCATGAGCAACTTTGGATAAGGTAGAAACAGAAAAATAAACCTTAAATGTGTTAAAAATAAATGCATAAAGATTTCATAGGAATATTAATTCTATTGATTGCAGCAACCACCAAAGGGTAAGCCAACAGCCAGAAGACGAAACACGGAACAAGCTGTTCGATAATCATGCCGTCCCTTTATAGCACCCCAGGGCAGTGGCCTCTCATTAGGAGAAACAGCAGAGAATGTTCAAACTCAGCAAGATCTTGGCAGAATTATTGGGAGCTGTTTTAGAGCTGGGCATTCCGTTTCCCTAGAAGATCTCCTGAAATCAAAAATGGCCCAGCTCAGGAGAAACAAAAGACATGCCTATCTCATTAATCATTGTCTTGGGAAACCGACCATCTCATCCCCATATGCTGATACAATATTGTGGTGTCCGTATTCTTGCCTCTCCTGCAAAACATGGAGAATCTGCCTTCTCTTGGGCATGGTGGAATCTGCTACACAATAGTGAGTTGAAGCTGAATGATTAGCTGCACAGCAAGCAGCCTGTGAAACTGGCCCGTCCCCAAGCAACAGGAGTAGAAACTATTAGTCCCATCCTTCCCAGATGGGATTTGCAAGAAGGAGCCTTTGTCTCAGACTGTTCTGAATTCCATCACCAAGCCGTTTCCAATATGAGGTAGGACTGAACTGAAATGGCCTCTGTGTATTTTACAGCCACATTTTCAGGTGGCAAAATGCAGGAGGGGGCTGGCAGTCTCCCGGGAGTGGTGGTGGTCTTGGTCCTCTTGATACCTAGGAGGCACCATTTTGATTTCTCAGATATTTCCTTCAGATGATGTAACATGATTTGTTTTATTTGAATCCATTTATGCACCCCATAAAACATCTGTACCTAGCCATATGAAGCTCACTGGGTGACCCTGGAATCATCACAAGGTTGTTCTGATGAGAGTCGAGCTGGTTTTAATTTCAGTTCTTTCCTCCCTGATATATCCTTAGGGTGAGGAGGGAGGGAGGTCTTCCTGAATCCATGCCTCCTCCAAGCTGTATAACCCAAAGTATGCAACACAGGTTCACCTCAAATGTTGTCCATACCTTGCTCCACATGTTCATAAAGCCATGTGTGCAAGTCTCTGAATTCCCTTTTCAACTGAAAAGTGCCTCTGGGTACTCACCACACGTGATCAAAAGTCAACTAAAGCAATCAACCCAGTTATGTAGCACCCACTGCTAACTGCACCAGGATGTCATACATGATGATCTGCTAACATCACACAGCATACAGGGTGGACCGGCTGGGTGCCACATAGGCCTCTCTAGGCAGAAAGAGGAGAAGGAGGGTGGCAGGGCCAGCCAGCCATTAGGTGGGATGAAGCCACTGCCTCTGCTGGCGGAAGCCCCTGAGGTGGTGCCCCCACAGATGTCCACCCCACCACCTCCTCAGCCATCGCATTGATGCCAGTCTCAACGATGCATGAGATTTTGCAGAGTGCATGAGATCTCACTGGAAATCAGCGAGAGCTTGCCAAAAATTGGTGGCAGCAGCACAGGCGGTGGCAGTAGCAGCAGCAGCAGCAGCAGGGCAGGCCGGGCAGCACAATTCATTTTAAGTGGCAAAATGGGATGTGCTGCCCCTGAAGGGCAGGAAAGCTTTTATAGTCTTGAGGTGCTCCTCCTCTCTGCTGGCAAATGCAGGCAATGTCAGCAGAAAGTGGCTTTTTGCTCCACTTCCTGTCCTCTCACAAACATGCAACCCACTGTGCCCCTGCGGGGAGCGATGGTCATCAAACACATAGTAAAGAGAAAGAACAACAGTATGGTGATTGATGAATAGATGGGCCTACAAATTTTTTATACAGTTGTGTGTCACAGCCACCCATCCGCATTCATTTTGCAGTCGCAGCAATTGCTGCCTATTCTGTACATGGTTACTGAACACACACCAGCGATGAAATTGTGCTCAGGCGCTGATCCGAGGCTGTCTTCAGTTGTGTGAAAGCACCTTAAACAAGAGAAAGCATTAAGCTCATTACATTTTAGAATAGCAAAGCTTGATTAAAGGCATTCGGTCTGCCTTAAGGAATGGAGATTGCTTTCACGCCTCACTAACTTTACAGTTCCATTGAAACGTTATGGCAACTACGATCATCTGCGGTAAGGAGATATCGGAAAGTGTTCCGCAGTAAACCTCACACAGTTACAGTATGGGTCCAATCCCACATTCATTGTCAAGGTGGAAATATCATCCCAATGTAGCATTTAGCCACTTCCATAGTTGCTTTGGATTGTCAACAACTGTGGCAGGGGCTGAGGTTCACCACCCAAGATTTAGGAGCATCCCTGTTGGATCAGGGCAATGGCCAACCAGATATCTGTGGAAAACCAGTCAGCAAGACCACAGGAATCTGTTTGTTTGCTGTGAGAACAGGTTGTTGGATTAGATGAGCCATTGTCCAGGCTTTTATTCTTTCTTATGAATAAGTACATTTGACATTCTGGGCTGCTCCAGAAAACAACATAAGAGGAGTCTGCTAGGTCAGGCCAATGGCCATTTAGGCCAGCATCCTGTTTTCACAGTGGCCAGCAGGGTTTGGTCTCCAGCAGTGGGTATTCAGAAGCATTTCTGCCTTCAGCTATGGAGGCAGAACATACCCATCATGACTAGGAGCCATCGCTCCATGAATTTGTCTAATCTTTTTAAGTGTTCTAGGTTTGTGGCCATCACTGCCTCCTGTGGGAGTGAGTTCTGTAGTCTAGCTGTGCACTGCATGAAGAAGGTCTTTCAAACATTTGCAAACACTCAAATGTTGATCCTGGACTTCTTTCTTGCTACCAGCAGAAAAGAGTTTATTACTATGATTCTTATTCATCAATGCCCCTTGCTGATTCAACCAGAGACTGCTGTTGCTCCACAATCTCAAAAATCAAGATTTGTATTTTCTGGGATGGGAGTAGGGAAAGAACCCCACCAGCAATGGATGCTGACCGTGATCTTATACAATATAACTGCAGCACACCTACAATGTTTCCCCTCTTGCCAATTAACTTGCCTCAGCACCTGTGCTTGGAACCTCTTTGAAGAAAGGAGAGTAGTTTTTTTCTTCTCTTTTTAACAACACCCCTGTTCTGCCTCAGCTAAACAGAAACAACTGTGCACATCTCCTTCAGAAGAGAGAGGGGAGGGGAAGAGGAAAATCTAATGGAGCAGCCACCATGATATGCAAAGAAGCACAGGTATAATTTCTGAGCACAGTGAGAAGCTTTTAAGAGGAGCTTAAATAAGTGCCGTATATATGTTTACTACCACAGCAGCTGACATGTGTTTGTGAGTGCAGGTCTCCACGGGGATAAAATGAGAAGCAGCAGAGGGCTAGTGAACACTATAAATTTTCACAGCAAGCCAGAAGAAAATTATTTAGCACTGGGTGGATGCTCTAATTTCTGCAGATCTGAGAAATGCGGCATTCTCTTGTCCACACTAGAACTTCTTCTCTTTTGAGTCAAATTCATCCCTGTGGTAACTCTGCGTCACTAATGTTTATGAGCAGAGTTGCAAGTTGAGCAGAAAGCATCAAGAATGCACCTTAGTCTTTCCATTGTCTTTAAGAAAAGCACAATTTGGGTTGTGGGATGAGCAGGTGAAGCTTTGTGATAGCCTAGAGATAATAAGCAGGATCACCAGCTAATTTATTTGAAGATTTACAGTGGTACCTCGGGTTAAGTACTTAATTCGTTCTGGAGGTCCGTACTTAACCTGAATCTGTTCTTAACCTGAAGACCACTTTAGCTAATGGGGCCTCCTGCTGCCGCCGCGCCACCGGAGCACAATTTCTGTTCTCATCCTGAAGCAAAGTTCTTAACCTGAAGCACTATTTCTGGTTTAGCGGAGTCTGTAACCTGAAGCGTATGTAACCCGAGGTACCACTGTATTTATTTAGAGCGTTTGTGCCTAGCTCTTCAGCAAAAAAGCACACACACCCCAAACCAGTTTACATGCAATCAACTTAAACAAGACAGTCCCTGCCCACAGCCTTACAATCTAAAAACAACAACAAAAAACCCACAACAGCACACAAGGTAAGAAGGGCAGGGAGGGAAGAGGAAAAGAAATCAAACTCAGACACCGTGGTGTCTTTATGATATATAGTTTATTTACACATATATACAACCTGAAGCCTAAATGGAGAGGGATTCAGTGCATCACATCCCAAGAGGTTTCTGTTTCTCCCCTCATGACAGCCTCGCAGCAGCAAATCAGCCATTTCTCTCGGACCCCTAACTTCCTCCTGTCAGATTGACTCATATAATTCCTTCCTAATCTTTCATTGCCCTGCTCCTTTTGCTGTGCTAATGGATCATTATCCCCAGGCCATAACCTCAAAGGAAATTAGGCTGAGTTAATGAACTTGTACAATTGTTTTACACTTGTTGATTCCATGGGATTAGGAATAGCTGGCACCCTGCTCAACACGCAGGGCCTGACTTAATTAGCCTTCACATATGCTAATTTCAGGGGCTTTGAAGTGGGGTCTACACAACCTATTACACAAACTGGGTCTGACATCCCATTTCCACACGTAAGCGCTAACTGAATTCTAACGTTTGCTGAACCCAGCCATCCAGCACTCACTGATGGCTATCTGGAGTTATGAGGTGGTTCTGTCTTCTCCTCTGACTCAAGTAAGGTGTCTTTGGCAACAGGTTAGTTAGGGAGTGTGTTTGTCTGTGTGTAGACATCAAAGTAACAGAGCTGGTCCTTGAAGGAATCTGGAAGGCCAGACTGTAGAAGCCAGAGATGGGGAACCCTGTGGTATATGTTAGATGTTCTTGGCCTTCAAACTCCCAACAGCCCCAGTCACCATGGCCTAAGGTCAGGGATGATGAGAGTGTAGTCCAGCCACATTTGGAGTGCCACTGGTACCCTAGCGTTGACGTAAGCCCTCAGTTGAGATATGGTAGCACTGGAATAAAACATTTCAGCTCCGAGTGACCTTGGGCCAGTCACTCACCCTCAGCCTATCCTACCTCATGAGGTTGTTGTTGTTGTGAGGATAAAATGGGGAGCATGTATGCCACCTTGAGCTCCTTGGAGGAAAGGTGGGATAGAAATATCATAAATCCATCACCCACAATTTCTGAGGGTGCCCTAGGAGGTATTGGGAGGCATACTGGTTGGCGACCCTCATGGTATAAGATGAAGGAGCTGGATAGAGGAAGTGGAGGCACAGACTCCCTTATTTATTCTGCACAACAAAGATGCAAGACCCCATCCAACCTACTGAAGCCATAGCACTAAGAGCCATTCTAACCACATGTGCCAATGGGATTTAGATGCAGACAACCGAATCAGACACTTTTCAACTGCTGGAATGTAGCATCACATGGGTGGGTGTGCAAGGACATTTCTTATTAACATAAGCACCACAGTCCTTATTTGCATGGTGAGATGCTGGTTTATTGCTTTAAACCCATCACTCTAAATGGAGCAGGGTGAATACAAGTCAAATATCTGTTGGTCCTGGATCTGAGAATGGGGGGTTAACCCTTTACGGCATTAATAGCTTGTCACGTCCCCTGACATCTGAGGAGTCCTGCTGCTTCTGAGCTTTGAGGAAGTCGCTTTGTGCTAATCCTCAGCTAAATCCTCAATCCAGATTATAAACTTTGTTCTCTCTTTGATGTATTCTCTCGCCCTAGGAATGTTAATGGAGGTCAGGCACCCCATTCAGAAAAGGAAGGATTCTCGCTCTGTAAGAACACTTTTGAACTTTGTGGGAAGTGGGAGGGAACTACCTTCCTGCAAGCATTGAACAGAATTACCACATGCTGCTGAGGCTTCTCTTTTGAGGGCTGCATCCTCTTCCCAATCAAAGTTTCTGCACTTTTCACAGGCACAAATCAACAGCCAGGCTTCTTCTGGAACCTGAGCCTTTTCTCTTCACTTCTGGTCCCTTTTCCTTTTGTGTCATGTATTTTAGATTGTAAGAAAGGGCTTTGAACTGAAACGCTTCTTTGATGCATCTAGATCCATCCCAAGAGGCAGCAGCATAAGCCGCCTGCAGCCAGCACACTCCAAAGACTGATTTCACCCCTTCCTTCCTCCTCCTCCTTCTTCCCAGAAACCCCTTGCCCTCCCCCAGAGCAGTTACCCTGGCAACCTTCCAAATCCCCAGTCTCTGGACACACCTGGGGCAAGAAGTTCTCTTGTCTTCTTGTTGTTGTTTATTCATTTAGTCGCATCCAACTCTTCGTAACCCCATGGACCAGAGCACGCCAAGCACTCCTATCTTCCACTGCCTCCCGCAGTTTGGTCAAACTCATGTTGGTAGCTTTAAGAACACTGTCCAACCATCTCGTCCTCTATCGTCCCCTTCTCCTTGTGCCCTCAATCTTTCCCAACATTTTCCAGGGAGTCTTTTCCAGGGAGTCTTCTCTTCTCATGAGGGGACCAAAGTATTGGAGCCTCAGCTTCAGGATCTGTCCTTCCAGTGAGCACTCAGGACTGATTTCCTTCAGAAAATCTTGTCTTTTTAATGACCCTCAATGGCTCTCTATTGTTCCCTTAACTAGGCTTGCCATGTTTCAAAAAGTAAAAACCAGAGCTGGATGTATGGCAGCCCTACCTAGCTTGGCCAGGCTACCCAAGGATACATTTGCAGTTTATATTTCTCCCTTCCCACCCCAAATAATCACAATCCTAGAATTTATTAATTTCTAGGTTGATCCTGTCTATAACACTATTTTGATTATGTATTTTGTGTTTTTATATTGTGATTTTATCCTGTGAACTGTCCAGAGAACTTCAGATATAGGGCAGTATACAAATTTAATAAATAATAATTGATTATCAGCCCAAATCAGGTCCCGGGACTGAAGGGTTAGCCACCCATGGTGTCTACTTAGGTAGGTTCACCATTTCCCCCTGCTATCTGCTGCAAAGAACCAATAGGTACAGAGGTTAACGTCTAACTTGTTCATCTCAAATCCATAGCCTGTAAGTAGATTAATCCAGCCTCGATAACAGTGACATGTTGTTTCCTAAGTTTCATTCTCAGTGCATGGCATTAATAGCCATGCAGTTGTTCTTACATTAATTAATGAATGCGGCATCAATTCCCCCTGCAATGCGTGGCATCGTCATCACTTATTAACTTTTATGCTGCTAAAACAGGCCAGCCAGATGCCCTGGACACTCTGCAGCTGTTGTGCAAGAGGGAATTTTGGCAGATGCAACTTCTCTTCCTTCAAGGGGCCTGATCTACATCCCTTGGAAGCTACTGTGCTGTAAACAATGTGCTATGAGTGTCTGTGGCCATTTGCAACATGCCCATCAACTTTGAAAGCGTGTCTGGCATCCTCCTTGATCAGAGCTGGCCCTACCATTAGGCAGACTGAGGCAGCCATCTCAGGCAGCAGATATTTGAAGAACAGTGGTTCCATTCTCCAGGTGTTCTTGCTGAGTCTTCCCTGGGTCACATTGCCTGCAAGCCATTCTCATCCTCCTGAGCCAATGGTGAATACATTTGCGCGCTTGTGGACACTGATGCCAGAAAAAAAAGGCACCAAATCCAAACAGTGCTTGCAAGGGAACAGAGCCTCTAGGATATTGTGGAACATTAAATTAGGCACTCCTGCAGAGGGAGGGAACCATTTCAAGTGCCCACAATGCTCAAGAATTATGCTACATCAGATTTTCAGGACGTCCCGGGAATGCTAAATGGCCATCTCTCTCTCTCTCTCTCTCTCTCTCTCTCACACACACACACACACACAACCTGGGCACTGCTCACCATGGATGGAGAGGCACCTTCTACAGAAACATTTTGAGCATCTGGGCTTAGTTGTTGACTTGTGGTGAGAGTTGCCCCTGGTATTTTTTTCATCTCTTTTGCATTTTTAGTACATGGAATAGTCTCTGTAATGTGAGTCAGGAGGGAAATTTTATTTTAGAACAGGGAAATTGAAGTGCATGTGGAGGGAAATTTGATTAAGGAATTCTATTAATTCTCTTCATTGGCTGGAGCACTGAGGGGGGCTCTGTTGCCATCTTCCCTGTGAGAGGCTGCCCTTCTCTCTTCCCTTCCCCCTTCCCTATTTGACAGAAGTTCTTTTTCTCACACAGTGGTGCATTGTATGGACAAAGAACATGACATAAAGCCTCTTAAGTACAGTGCAGAGGGGGTGCCAGGATAGGGTTGCCATATTTCAAAAAGTAAAAACCAGGAAACTCCGAAAGTTGTTTTTTACCAAAAAGAAAAGCAGCAAAAAAAGCAACAACAACCCAACACAATTTTTCAATTGACTCACCTAAGATCCAGGACAAAACACCGCCTTTTGGAAATCCCCCCTGGACATCAATTCCGCCTTTGAAATCCCGGTAATGTCTGGAAAATTCCAGACGTATGGCAGCCTATGTTCACTGTTCCCCTGGCACCACATATCCAGTTGCTGGCACCACAGTTTAAGAATGATATTGACAAGCTAGAATGTGTGCAGGGAACAGCAACAAAGCTGATAAAGGGCATGGAAACCATGCTTTATGAGGAATGGTTGAGGGAGAAGAGTATGTTTAGTCTGGAGAAGAGAAGACTGAGAGGTGATGTGGTACAGTGGTAAGAGTGCTGGACTATGACCTGGGGGACAAGGATTTGAATCCTTGAATTTGAATTTGAATCACATGTAGAGCAAGCTTGTTTTCTGCTGTTGTAGAAGATGGGACCCAAACCAATAAATTCAAATTACAAGAGAGAAGATTCCTACTAAACATTAGGAAGAACTTACTGGCAGTAAGAGCTGTTTGACAGTGGAATGGACTCTCTTGGAGAGTGGTGAACTCCCCTCCATTGGAAGTTTTAAAACACAGATTGGGTAACCATCTGACAGGGATTTTCTAGGTGTGATTACTGCATTGCAGGGGTTTGGACTTTGCTGCCATCTTGCCCTTGGCCTCAAGCAGCAAAATATATTGGATAAGCCCTGCTTGTAGCCAGTCTAAAAGATAAAACCAGTAAAGTCAGATTGGGGGACCTGTGACCCTCCAGATGTTGTTGGATTCCAACTCTTCTCATCCCTGATGGTTGGCTGGGGATGATGGGAGTTGGAATCCAACAACATCTGGAGAACTTGGGGGTCCCCCATTCCTCAGGTAAAGCATGGCAGATGAGAGGCTTTGTGTTGGCATTCTGTCTGTTGCATTTCAATTTCCATTGCTCTGGGTCTTTCCCTCTCGGCCTATGGAGCGAACATATTTGTACAGAGTCATTTGTCATGCAGCCAGTGCATTTTGAATCTGCACAGTCTTTTCACTGCTGATGAGGAAATATCATAGAATCCCCTCGTCTCTTTCCACTTAGCCATGGTTCTCTGCTTTCTTCTCAAGCCACCCGGAGCAGCAGAATAAAGCAAGAGCCCCCCTCCATCCCCCATCCCAGGCAAGGGTACATACGAGAGGTCTGGTGTCGACAGTGCAGTTTGTCACACTGGCCTAGGAAAAGAAAAAAGCTTACAAAAGCTTTATTAACAGGCTCATTAGCAAAGCCTGATTTACTCGTGCAGACTTTTACCACTTTCCCGGAGCATCAGTTGCAGGGCTAATGAATTCGCTCTGGTTTGCATGCTAATGAACCTTCTGCGACTGCCCGGGATCTGTTCTTCAGAATCGAACTTTGCTGTCACTTGGAGAATATTAATAGATGTAAAAAAGGGGAAGGAGGGAGGAAATAATAATAACCTCCAGGTTCAATGAGACCAGTAGCAATCTGAAACCAGTGTGGTGGAAATTGTGCTTTGTATGTTGTCGAGTTCCCAATCTCAGTTTGAATTAACTGAATTTGAGATGTTACTTCTAGAAAATTTCCCTTACATTAGCTGTCTGGAGCCTCAAGTGAATAACTAACTTTTTTGTGGCTCTACTTTGAATTCCTATAAACAAATAAACAGAATTATGCACCAAATGATTTTCAATTGCATGCACTCTGAAACACACACATACACATTCCTCCACTGGGATAAAATGAGTACAAATTCCACCTGGCAATAGGTATGAAATGGGTGGAAATGTTTCTTTTTGGAGGGTCCACAACTCGGTGGCTGAGCACATACACTGCAGAAGGCGTTAGGTTCAATCCCTGACATCTCCAAGTACCTTTCTGTCTATCCATCTATCTGAAGGGGCTTTTTCAGATGACCTGCTCATTGAACATTCATCTTGATTTGCTTGACAAAGCTTTTGCAGAGGTTGAATTATGTCCAGTCCTTATTGAGCATTCATTCTGATTTGTTTGCAGGGTAGTTACACAACAACAATCATTAAACATAAGAAGATTCTGCTGGATCAGGCCAAAGGCTCATCTAGCTCAGCATCCTCTTTGCACAGTGGCCAACCAGTTGCCTCTTTTGTGAATCCCACAAGCAGGACCTGAGTGTGACAGTGCTCTCCCCACCTCTGATTCCCAGTGTCTGGTTTCCTGCCTCCAACACTGGAGGTAGAGCATAGCCAATGCGGCTAGTACCATTGATTTCCTCATCCTCCCCAAATTTGTCTAACTTTCTTTTAAAGCCATCCAGGTTGGTGGCCATCACTAAACACTTGCAGGAGAAAATTCCATAGTTTAACTAAGTGATGAATTTTTGAACCAGTTATATAGAAGTCAAAATTTATACCCCCCCCCGCTTTATTTGTATTTTGAGACCCTAAATACAGTGATACCTCTGGTTATGTACTTAATTGGTCCTGGAGGTCTGTTCTTAACCTGAAACTGTTCTTAACCTGAAGCACCACTTTAGCTATTGGGGCCTCCCGCTGCTGCTGCGCCGCTGGAGCACAATTTCTGTTCTCATCCTGGAGCAGAGTTCTTAACCCGAGGTACTATTTCTGGGTTAGTGGAGTCTGTAACCTGAGGCATATGTAATCTGAAGTGTTTGTAAGCTGAGGTACCACTGTAATCTGAAGGCCTAAACCATAGCTTACTTAGCATATGCTTTCATTCCAGCACTGACTGTGAAGGTATGTGACTGTTTTGAAAAATGTTTTTAGATAGAATCATCAAATTAATTGTAGAAGGGAACCGGAGGATCATTTAGTCCAACGTCCAGAGATGTTCGTAGTTTAGACCTTATGTGAGTTTTCTGTATCAGTACCACCTATGGAAAAGAGAGAATGCAGTATAAATTTGCAGGGAGGTGTTCAGAATCTTCTGTGGTTAGAACTGAGAGCCCACAGCTATGTACACAGTTGTGCTTGCAGGAGGGGATCCCCCCCAACAGAGGATGATTGAACAGGTATTGTAGGCTTGTAGGGTTAGGGAGGCAGGTGGCTTGGCGAAGCCTAACGGCATCCCATTTCCATTTCTTATCCTTCAGGACATGACGTTCATACATATTCAGGATGGTCTTTGCAGCTGCTAATAAGGACTGGCACCTTAATAAAAAATTTAAGGACCTGTGAAGCCTCTTCATACACCACCGGATTCTCGAAGTGCACGCAGACCTGATAGAAGAGCAAGCACCTACTTTGTGCTCATTTCTTGGATTGCGGACGCATTGTAACCAGAGACCTTTACACTACATAAGTGCTGAAAACATTTCAATGTCAAGTATACTTTTTCTTTCTCTTTGAGAGCTTTTGACATAGCTTTGACTTCAAAAGAAGGTTTCTACATCTTCCCTCTGTACATACAGCCCATCAGAGTTGGCACACCTATGAACTTTTGTTAAAATACACCCCCCCCCAAGAAACAAACATTAATATTTCTCTATGCCATGCTCCAAAGGTCAGCCTTCAGTGGTTTCAGAGTAGTTAGCTGCGGGCTTAGGAATGCCGCAGGCCTGCCAAGGTCATTGAACTACGTTAACCTTATGTTTGAGGTTTTTTCTTCCTTAATTTCCAAATCAATGGAAGGTGATTTTTGACAAGCCTGGTCCCAGACAAGAGTCAGGCATTTGCCAACGACACTCTGTTTCACCCCTCCTTCAGAAGCATTGCTTTTCCCTCCCACTTCACTAACAAGAGATCAAAAAGTTAGTTGACACTCAAGGCTGATTCGTGTGCCTTAGAAGAAAAATGGGAGGTGTTGGGATTTTCCTGATGATAAACAATGGAGGAAGATAAAAGGGGAATTCTTCAAATAATACAGTTTGGGATTGGTTAATGGGCTTGAGAGAGAAGCCATAGTCACACCACACATGTGGTCACATTTAGGTAAAAGGTAAAGTTAAATGATCCCTGGATGGTTAGGTCCAGTCAAAGGCAACTATGGAGTGTGGCGCTCATCTCGCTTTAGGCCAAGGGAGCTGGGGTTTGTCCACAGACAGTTTTCCACCACAGGTGGAGCACATTTATGTCACTTTAGCAGTCATAGCTTTCCATGAAGAATCCTGGGAACTGTAGGCTGTTACGGGTTCTTTGGGAGTTGTTAGGAGTCCCCCCTCCATTCCCACCACAGAACTACAATTCCCAAAGTGGCTTAGCAATCAGTCCGTCTCCACAGGGAACTCTGGCAATTGTAGCTCTGTGAGGGGAGTAGGCATCTGCTAAGAACACTCAGCATCCTTAGCATGCAACAACTCCCAGAATTCTGTGGGGAAAGCCATTGCTGTTCAAAGTGGTATCATATTTGTTTTAAATGTACGGTGTGAATATAGTCCTGATCGTGCTGCTGATGGAGACAATGTGATCAGGTGCAGTGATCTTGTATAGATCAAGTAATCTGGGATGGAAGGGAGATGAAATCCTCCCCCACCCAGGACAACTGACACGGAGAAGATCACTGACCCTGATAATAGTGTCAACTTACCCTCTTTCCAGTCCTCCCAACCTAGATCACTGTCCCCATTGTGGAGGGGCTGATGTGAAGGAAATTGCTGTTCAATCATGCTTCTATTAGCAACTGAGTGAGAACAGTAATCTTGGCTGGATTGGGAGCAGGGGATGGAGGTTTTTAGATTTTGAATGCGGCGGGGGGAGCTTTTGATGATCATCTAATCAAAATTATCTGTGGCATGCATTATTACCTTGCAGGATGCTGGATTGAAGAATATATGGGATTTTGACGGAACACTGTAGCATTATTCATAAAGCTACGGATAGAGGATGTCATAATGGCTAGCATAGTAAATTAGCCTAAAACAATACCCTGAAATTATAGACTGGAGGTCATTCTTTTAAAATAACAATAATAATAAAAAGGCTGGCTTGATGGCAGTGTATGCTTCATTTAAATTAATTTCCATGCTACACTAGAGAATTGAGTTATTCGCTGCTTTGAGCAGATCAAGTGCATGGAATAATTTTGCTTCTCGGGTCAGCCCGGGGAGTTTTTTGAGCAGAATTTGTTCCATTCAAACTGGATAGAACTTTTGAATAAAAGGTGGGATTCTCACAGATTCTCTTTAATTTCTGTGTTGACCTTCTTGGCCTCTGCCAAATGCCCTCTTTGAATTGGTGGTATGTCCCATGTGAGGTCTGAAATCTTCAGGAGATGGGATCATGGCCCAGAAAAAAATCAGAGTCTGGATTAAGAACATAAGGAGACCGTGTTTGGAACAGATTAAATGCCCTTCTTGCTTCAGAGCAGTAGCAAGCCAGATAATATCAAGAAATCTGCAAGCAGGTAATGAAAGCACCCATCTCCCACTCACTGACACACATCCCACTTCACTGGCGAGTATTTGTGGTTCCTTGTAGCTATCATTGTTAATACCCATTCATATGCCTGTCCAAGTCCATTAATTAGCCTAAATCTACTTTTAAAGTTGTCTATGTTGATGGGTACCAACTCACCTTGTGATGGTGAGGTCAATTAATTGCATACTGTACAAAGGAACCCATTCCTTTGTCTGTTCTGAATCTTCTGCCAATGGATTTCATTGGCTGACCTCAATTTCTATTATTACAGCAAAAGGGAGAAGAAGGGGGGGGGAGAACTCTCTATTCTGGAGCCTTCAGAATAATAGTGTACTCAATCATATCCTCAGCTGTAATTTCTACTGTTCTTCAAACCAGCACAATGAAAAACAGCTGGCTCCCCCTTTCTGAGACTCAAACTGGGGAGAAGGTAGCATATCTTATACATAATGTATCTTGCATGTGAATCAGTCCAGTTGCTTACAACAGAGGTGTTGAGTCTGTGGTGCCAATGGACTACATCTCCCATCATCCTTGACCGCTGGCCATGCTGGTTGGGGTTGATGGAAGTGGGAGTCCAGAAACACCTGGAGGGCCACAGGTTTCCTATCTTCACCTTAAACATTCAGGCAAACTCTTGCTTCACTTTATTTCCTGCAAAGAGATTGGTCAAGTAACTCAGGATGTGGTTTTAAACACAGCTCCTAGGCAGCAAGTCCTCAGAAGTTCATGGGGTGATGATTTTGAAGAAGGTATTCTTTGAAGTGACCCCAAGGCTCTGGAATTACCTCCCCACAAAAGTGTATGTCATATCTTCATTCTGTAGTTTAGGAGATGCACCTTTGAATATACAAACATGGTGGGGGTGATAAGTTTGCTTTCTGCCTTGATGGCTCCATTCCTTAAGAATCAAATCCCCACCTGCCTACATAACTCAACCATAAACATTGTTTCCTGAGCACCATAGAGCAGATCTGTGGCACTCCCATTATTGTTGGACTATCATCTCATCATCCATGACTACTGGCCACTACTGGAGCTGATGGGAGCTGGGTGGAGCTTACTATATCAACATTGATATATTAAGGGCGGCCTGATTCCTTATATCCTTGACTAATCACACAGTCTCTGTCAGTGGTCCCCCATGGCTCAGATGCACAGCTTGCATTTATCAAGAGCCATGCTTTCCGGCATTGTGGGCCCAATTCTGTGGAACTCCCTCCTGGCTGAGATCAGGCAGGCCCCTTTACTGGCCACCTTCAGGCACTCGAAGATGACCTTTCCATTTCAGCAGGCATCTCCCACCCTGCTTAACTTATTTTTTAGTTCCTACCAATATATGTAACCAACAATCTTCATATACCCCACCTGCAATAAATATTCCATGTACATACAATGCAAATAATGCAGAAAAATCCTAAATTTGTAAATAGTGTAGAATTGATTGCATCAGTTAGGTAAGTGTCTTCTATTGTCTCAGAGTGAGCCATGTGGTGAGGGGACAATGTTGTCCTTTCCAGATTACTAAAGCCAAACATTTTCAAAATGTCATTGGGTCTTTGTGTTCCTGAATTCTCTAAGATGCTTTGCTAGTTTCTCCATAAGGGCTATATTCCGTGGTGTATTCCGCCATGCCTCTAGAGTTAAGTTAGCAGCTGTTTTCCAATATTGTGTTATTATGTTTCTAGCTGCAGACATGCAAAATATTAGTAGGTCCAGTAAATTTTTGTGGACATCTATAAACAGGTTGAATAAAGCAAGCTTCAGAGTAGTTTGTGTCACCTGTCTCATAATAACTTATTCAAATACTGTTTCCAAAATAATTGCTCAGGTTCACATTCCACATATAGAAATATGAACCTAACTGTTGACATCCTCTCCAACATAAAGGACTTGGAACTTGCATCATTTCTTCAGTGTGTATTGCCATCTGCATTTCAGCAGGGCATCTTAAGTAAGTTGTGCCATGCCAATTTATCGAACTTATGTATGCAGCTGTACTGTTTGTTTGTCTTCAACACCATATTATTTTGATGGATGAATTGTTGATGGATTGTCATGTAGGCTGCTTTGTGACCATCTGTGGTGAAAAGTGCTCTATAAATGAAATGAAAATGAATTAAAAATTTGTGGGCACCAAAACTGGCTAATCCTGGCATTTAGTAACCAAACGTACATGTCAACCTGTATGCCTAGAAAAACCACAATGTACAACAATGCAAAAAGTCCTTGCAATAGTACTTAATGCAGCAAAAGACCAATAAAGAGAAAAAGAGATATTATGAATGTAAAGATTTAGGTACCCCCCTGACTATGATACTCTGAGGGCAATGTGCAACCATATATTTAATGAACAAAATTAATTGGGGTGGGTGAATGCCTGTAACTTAAGACCAGCATATTAAACAATGAAATGTTACTCTAAATATTGTTTTACACTTGGATAAGCAAGACATGGTTCCCCCCACCTCTCTTTTGTTGGAGAGACGGTGCAGATTCTAAATTACAGTTTAATTGAGGAATTGCAGTGACTGGCTTTATCTTCTGCTTTTTGTTTAGGCATTATAAAATGTGCCTGGATGCCAATGGCAATACCCAGAGGCATTCAAAGAATTCCACTCTTTGCATTATTATTATTAACCTCCCCAAACCCGTTCTTTCCAGCTTTGCTTGATTGAATTCTACTCTGTCAGTTGAATAAAGATATTTCATTAGCAGCGAAAGGGCAAAGCTGGGCAGTGATCCATCACCACAC
The DNA here is from genome assembly GCF_964270895.1 of Podarcis filfolensis. Lineage (NCBI taxonomy): Eukaryota > Metazoa > Chordata > Lepidosauria > Squamata > Lacertidae > Podarcis > Podarcis filfolensis. The sequence goes on along the minus strand of NC_139611.1, from coordinate 36,654,541 downwards.
TCACCCTCTTCACTTACCGTGGATAGTGATGGGCAAATCTGTCAATTTCGGTTTCTCTGTAGCTGCTTTCACATGGCAGTTTATTCCATTTCCCTGACGTTTTCCTGACTGTTCATTTCCGCATTATATTTGAGATTTCGAACGATGCAAAAGCCACTTCCGGAAAACTAATGGGATATAGTACAGTACATGCTTAGCACTCACTTCTATGTTATTTGATTCTGGGGGGTGGGGGATCCAATTGCGGCCCCTTTCACCCAGAAAATTGCAGGAATAAAATGACAAAATTTGGAGAGGTATTGTCAGGGTACTGCCATCGGATCAGGGTAGGGAAGCAGAGGGGCAGTTGGGTTACAGGGAACCTCCAAAAATCTTGTGAAGCAGTTCCTCTTCCTGTGGTGAGGAAAACCCCACCTCCAGTGGGGAAGAGGGGAAAGGACCAGAGGATGCTGCTGGGAGCCTCAGCACTGCTCCTGGCCAAGCCGGCCAGGAGGGAAGCACTCCCCTTCTGTTGCCCATCCTGCGCAGAGGTGTAAAACGCAAAGAAGGAAGGAAAAGGCTGGGGGTGATGAAGCTCTTATGCTGGGGGAGGTCCCAGAAACAACCACTCCCGGATTCTGCTAGCGACTGAGGCAGACATGAACTTGTGGCTCTGCACTGTAAATAGTTTTGCACCAAAATAAAACCTGTTAAAGACAAGTTGGAGTCCTGACTGGTTACTCATGAGCAACCACCATTGTCATCTGACAGATATACCATGCCCACTGGTGTGAATGAAATTTAGCATGACATGCCACAGTCAAAAAGCCACAGTTTCGTAACACAAAAGGGACTGGAGTATGAAAGGAATGTTAGAAAATGGAACAAATGGGATAAATATTTTAGAAAGCATATTGAAAAATGAACCTCTTCAGTTGATGCCTGTCTTCCAAAGGATTGGTGCCACCATGCTTCTGAAATCATGTGGAATGGGCCTCCTAACAGGATAGTATCTGCAGCATGCTCTCTCGTGCACAACAGTGATTGGTTGGGTATGTAGGAGATGAGGTCCCAAGCTGGTCTCAGCCCATAGCTATATAGAGCTTTGTACATGAATCTTAGCACCCTGAATCTAGCTTAGAAGCCTTCCAGGGCTATCACAGCCAGGACACTGACTTGGGTGGTGATGTGCAGTTTCAGTGAGATGTGGCCTCAGAGGCCTGTCCCAGTTGCTAGAGTAGCAGTTGCATTTGGGACTAACTGCACTTTCTTAGCACTCTTCAAAGGCAGCCCCACAGACCACACATTGCAGTAACCTAGCCATCAGATCAAGATTCTTCTTCTGAGATTCCCCTGAACCTTCAACAGAGCAGGGGATCTTTCTCAGTGCAGTTCCGGGAAAAAGAGCACTGGCTTTTACCATTTTATGTGAACATCTAGCCATTTCCAGCTCTCTCTGTGCCCTCCCCACCCACTCTGTTTCTGTACCAACACTTTGAATCGGGATCTTTGAGCGACAATGTGATAAAATGATTAACTTTTGGTTTTACTTTCTGGAGTCCCATTATCTGAGACCACGAAGGGACTAATCAAGCACATTACTCAGATCATGTTCACACTGTACTTTTTTGTCATCATTTTAAAAGCAACTATTTCTTGCCTTCTCCATTGTGGGGACGGTCAATTACATCGTGTCCCAACATGAAGGGGGGGGGAGGAGGGAAGGCGATGCTTGAAACCAGTAAACAATAAATATTTAATTAGCTGTCCATTTAGACAATCACAGCAGGCAGCAATTCATCACAGGCTTTTCATTTCATATTCATTGACATGTCAGTAATGCAAACTTAGCATCGCAGCTCAGCCAAAGGCTCGGCCGTGGCCTTTAATGAGATCAGACTGAGATGACGTTGACTTGATCTGAGCCTGTGATCTCAGCCTCCAACTCCCTCTGTTCCAGCACAGATCGTTACTACACTTCAAGCAGCAGCAGCATAAGGATGGAATGTGCATATTAGAATCTCACTTACTTTTTAAAAGCCTGCTTCTCTGAATCAAAAATATATTACAGTGTTTGCAAGAAGAGGAACGGTGGAGGTTAAAGGGTGTACAGTGGTACCTCTGGTTACGAACGCTTCTGGTTACGAACACTTCAGGTTACGAGCTCCGCTAACCCGGAAGTAGCTGCTCCTGGTTGCAAACTTTGCCCCAGGATGTGAACGGAAATCGCACGCCAGAGGTGCACGTGCAGCGGGAGGCCCCATTAGTGAAAGCGCACCTCAGCATAAGAACAGTTTCAGCTTAAGAACGGATCTCTGGAATGAAGTTCGTAACTAGAGGTACCACTGTATATAGTTACATGCTACCCCAGTCTCTGAGTGGTGAGAGACTCCAGAGTTTCCTTGGAATGAAGACTGTGTTTTCTTTAGGATATATGGTTTTATTTGCACATCCATACATCCTGACCATAGGATGGACGACTTCCCAGCATTAACACTCCAACAGGTCTTGCTTCTCTACTTAGTTTCCAGGGGAGCTCCAATGTCTACCACAGAGTCAACACACCTCTGTCTGCAGCTTGTAATGTCAGCCCAACTCCCACAACAACTCTGTGCCTTACAGAAGCCCTTTGGTCAATTCTTCTCCATCCTAGGATGATATGACACCCAGACACATGAGGTGGGGAAACCCCAGCCATTTGTTCCTATGGCAACAGACCTCGTTCTTTTCAGATGCAAATGATGGGTACCTAGCTGAGCTGATATATAAAGCTGGCTTATGCTGACTCAGCCCATGGCTCCATGTAGACTAGCACTTCATGGAAAACCTGTGATCTTCCAGACATCGTTGGACTTCCATCAGTCCCAGGCAGCATGGAGAGTGGTCTTGGATGATGACATTTGTGGGTCCTCTGGATTTTTGTGCTTCAGCCCTCTGGCGGCCAACCATAGGAATAGCACCAAATCCAGCAGCCTATAAATCTTAGTATTTTCAGTTTCTCAAGCAAACCCCAGGTCTAGAGTTTGAGCCCACTGGTCAGCTCTCACAAGGAACAGTATAAGAGGCCAAAAACTATCTGGAGGCCTTGCTGATTCAACAACAGTTTGTGACTTGTGCTTTGAGAATTGGACATCTGAACTTCTGGCTGAATCTCAACATTCATTCTGGCCTTTGCTCCAGCTTGGCCATTCTAGCTTCTGATCTTCAGATTTGGACCATTCTGGTGTCCTCTGATTCATGCTTCCTACCAGCCTTTTCCTCAGACACTAGCCCGTCTTTGACATTATTGACCACAGCCTGGCACACTCGGCGTGAGACAAATTGCATCATCCCTATGTAAGACTGCCTGGGAATTATGAAATATCTGAAATAACAACAATAATCATATTATTAAAAAGATACATAACAATTGGCCTGATTCAAACCCACTGTCATGGTCCTGTCTACGGGCGATCAAAGTCCCAGCTGAGGACGTCGGGACCGGGGGCAAGATGGTGGGGTGGGAGCAGGAACGAGAGTCCAGAAGCCAGGGGTCCGAGGGTCAGGAAGCAGGGAGTCACAAAGTCAAGGGTCTGAGGGTTGAGAAGCAAGGAGTCACAAAGTAAAGGGTCCAAGGGTCGAGAAGCAAAGAGGCACGAATTCAAGGGTCCAAGGGTTGAGAAGCAAGGAGTCAAGTAGCTGAGGTCCAAGGATCAGGAAGCAAGGAGCCAAACACAGCAAGGCAGGAAACGTGTTTCTGTGGCAAAGAGCCAAAGGCAAATGCTGACCTTATATCCCTTCCCGGCTCTTGCCACCAGGTGCAGTGAGTTACCAAGCGGCCTCACCTGTGCGGCTGTGCCTTGCCTCTCCAGAACAAGCTTAGGAAGGCCCCAGTCCTGCAAAGCCCTACTGGTCACGGGGCCTGGCTCCTGCATGCACTCCTGACACCACTGCCTGAGGACTGTTTACAAGGAAGCATTTCAGCAGTCTTTTTTTGGTGTTGGTGGTGGGGAGGAATGCACACATGGCTTTAAATGTCGCATAATGGAGTGCAAAGCTTAATTTAGAGCAAGACAGCTTAAAAGCCGCATGGAGTTGATTGATGAGACACCCCAGTTGTAATGATGGCTTACCACGCTTTCTGTTGCTAACAGTGAAGTTTGAAACAATGATATATATTTAGCAAAAAAGAGAGTAGAGCTTTGGTATTCCACTGCTCTACACAGATGTTAAATAATGATAATGGGCCAGAGACAGCATTTCACACAAAACAAGTCCTCAATGTAATAAATGAAGGGGACTGTTGTTTGTTTGCTTGTTGGTGATGTTTATTTATTTATTCATTTTTTAAAAAAAACAATTCACTCAGGATCAAATAGCTCTCATTGTTCATACTGCAGAAAAGGGGAGGGCATGTTTTTTAAATACCTATTTTTAACTGCCTTTTACTGATATTTTTAGTGCTCTATTCCTTTTTGCAAGCCACATAGGTTTTAGTACAATCAAGTGCTATATAAATTTTGCTAAATAAAATAAATCAGTATAAAAACTTAGTACCACGCCCAGCAATCTTATGTTGGCAACCATTTTCCTGCCATCAAGGAACAACACTTGATGGTCAGGGAAATAAAATATATTTAACAACAACAGCAGCAGCAACAACACTGCTCTCTACTTAATGAAATCATTTAAAAATACATCATAAGAAGTAGCCGGGGTTTAAAAAGAAGATCACACTGTGATGTGACATGCTTTTTCTTTTCTTTTTTCTTTTTTTGCATTCAGGAATTTGCACATGATTCACAACCCACAACATGATTCATTCATTCAGAATTAAATGGTGAATTGCAAATTGGAATATGACATGAGATGACAGCTTGTGTATATTAATATGAAGATTCCACAGAGCATCCCAATTCAAAAGCAGATTGAGATGTAGTACAGTATAAAATCAAAGCGGGTGATTCAAGTCTGGATGACTATCATGCCTATTTGGAGCCATTTTTTTAATGCCTGGGGCTTATAAACAGGGAGGTGCTGAATAACAATCGATCCCTGTTCTCCATTACTTTGTTGAATGTCTTTGTAAAAAGCCACCAAGACTAGTGACAATCATCCCATTTTGTGGGAGTGAGTTCCATGAGTTGAAATGAAAGCATCAAACAGCACTTTGGACAAGTTTGATCTGGATTCCAGTAGGATGCAGTTAATAACTCAAGCCATGTATTTATCATGCTGGACACAGGCTGGCCTCAACCTGGATGTTAGTACCAGCATTGCTTAGCTTCCGTGAATGAAGTCCTTCTGAGCACTCCATCCCCAAAGCTATAGGACTGCCGCCTTGGAAAGAGCATTGCTTTTATCAGAGCAGCCTATAAAGGCGGAAGCCTCAACGTTTTGCTATAAGTATTTAATATTTTAGGCCATATGAAAAATCACAGATCACCAGCTAAATATTGCAGAAGATGCTTTCTTAATTGTTTGCATAAACCTGGTAGCATAGAAAGGTTCTCAGCAAATGTCGCCCAATTAAAATAGAAGATGCTTGAAGATGCTCCAATGTCTGTTGGAGGATTCAGCTATGCTATAAGATATTATTACTATTACTATTTACTATTAATCTGCACAGCTGTGCCTTGATGATATTGCTGTATAATTCACTGATTATTTAAAGAAAGGCAGAACAGGAGTATTACAAATAGATAAAACAAACTAGTCCTGTCATTCTTTTGGATTTTTATGTTTTTTATTTTTATTGCTCTACATTGGAATGCAGCTGTGACAATATTTAGGCAGCAAAAAGCACCCAGAAGAGAATCTCAGATTTAGGTAGACAGGGTTTTAACTTAAGACAAAATTGCAGCTGGTGGGAAAGTTGCATTCCAACACGTTTCACTATTCCCCATGTGAGCCTTAAGTATTTCAGTGCAGGTATTTCATCAATTATTTCTCATCCCCCTGTAAAAGGTGATCTGTTGCCACCCTCTGCTTAACGGCTCCCTAGTCAGGCACAGGAAAGGCTGGCCTTGCTGGAACCCTTCCTACCTCCCTCAGATAAATCTATTTCCTGACATTTTACAATGGGGGGATTTATTGTTTTGGCCCCCTTTTCAAGGCGAGAGAACAGCCACATTTATACCATAAATGCAAAGTGCTATGACACCACTTTAAACAGCCACGGCTTCCCCCAAAGAATTCTGCAAACTGTGACCTGCTGCCCCCTTTTTGGCCAAAGGAAAGGGTATAAATGTTTGTGTGTGTGATATTTCTTCCTGCCTTGAAGGATCCCAAGGCCAGCCTGGGTTGGCCATTGGCCCAGGGACGTGGGTGGTGCTGTGGTCTAAACCACTGAGCCTCTTGGGCTTGCCGATCGGAAGGTCGGCAGTTCGAATCCATGTGATGGGATGAGCTCCCATTGCTCTGTTCCAGCTTCTGCAAACTGGTAGTTCAAAAGCATACCAGTGCAAGGACACAAATAGGTACCACTGTGATATCTCCATGAGCTCTGTCACTTGTCAAGGTGTTCTGTTGTGGCAGAAGTGGTTTAGTCATGCTGGCCACATGACCTGGAAAGCTGTCTGTGGACAAATGCCAGCTTCCTCGGCCTGAAAAGCAAGATAAACACTGCACCCTATAGTTGCCTTTGACTGGACTTAACCGTCCAGGGGTCATTTACCTTTACCAGGGCCTGAAGGTACTCCTCTAACAAGGCTGCTACTCACAGTTCAGTGTTTCACCTCATGGAGCAGCTGCACACATGCACACAGATCCAGCAGCTCCTAGCAGGGTGTATCTACATTAATGTACATTAAAGACAAGGTGGCTTCGTCCACCTGGAGCAAACCGGTGGCACCCTCTAGATGTTGTCAGACTCCAGTTCCCATCAGTCCCATTCAGAATGGCAGATAGTTGTCATGATGGGAACTGAAGTCCTGCAGTCCAGGAGGTTTCTGGACCCAACACAGTGTGGATCCAGAAACCAAGGACCTGCTGTTTATGGCAAAGTGGCAAACAGAGAAAGGGTGAGAAAATTTAGTCCTCTCACCATCTGTAGCTAATCCTTTCCTTCTCCCAGGCCTTTGGCTAATTAAATAATATTTGGTCCTTTAAACTGAGGGAGGGGGTAGTTATTGTTTTTGTTTGTTATTATGTGTTTCTAATTGGGACGCGGGTGGCGCTGTGGGTAAAAGCCTCAGTGCCTAGGACTTGCCGATCGAAAGGTCGGCGGTTCGAATCCCCACGGCGGGGTGCGCTCCCGTTGCTCGGTCCCAGCGCCTGCCAACCTAGCAGTTCGAAAGCACCTCAAAGTGCAAGTAGATAAATAGGGACCGCTTACTGGCGGGAAGGTAAACGGCGTTTCCGTGCGCTGCGCTGGCTCGCCAGATGCAGCTTTGTCACGCTGGCCATGTGACCCGGAAGTGTCTCCGGACAGCGCTGGCCCCCGGCCTCTTAAGTGAGATGGGCGCACAACCCTAGAGTCGGACACGACTGGCCCGAACGGGCAGGGGTACCTTTACCTTTACCTATGTGTTTCTGTGTTGTAAACCGCCCTCTGAATTTCAGGTGAAGGGCAGTATAGATATTTAAGAAATAATAATAATAATAAAAATGTCCAGAGGGCTACAGGTAGAGATAGATGATCTTGCACCCCTGGCAGAACTGTCCAGGTTGCACCCCTAGCCACGGACAAATTATCTCTTCTTTCTGCCTCTCCTCCAACCCACCCACCCCATTCAATTCACCCTCTATTTAAAACCTTTTCTTATGAAGCAATAATCAACATTTTTATTTATGGACATATTTTTAGCGGATTTTGCGCTCCCTCTCACCTGTGCCCCCTGGTGGGTGCCCACCTCTCCACCTTTGGCCCTGGCTACAGGTAGCTGATACTTGGCTGAGAGGGTTAATTTCTAGAGGGAGGTTTGAGCTGCAGAATTCAGAGAGAATGAGAATCAAGGTAAAGAAGAAGAGCGATAAAGGGACCATATGGTAGAAATCTATTCATCCACGAATGAATGAAGCTTTCAAGCGGCTGCTGTATATTCTTCTATGGAAAAGGAGCTCTGGTAGAAATGTGTTTACTAAATACATCATTATCATGCATTGGTACTGCCGCACGAGCCATTTTTCAGGTTGTGCATGATAAATCTATAGGCAGCCCTAGATCATTTGCGTTGCTCGACTCAACCAAGCACATGACAAAAGTTAATTAGAGTATCGCTGCCTGGGACAGGATTACCTGCTGAGAATGTTCCATTGCTCACGGCAGTTCAGCCAAATGGTTACCCACAATGATTTTTATTATTAATAAATGCACGGCGCAGTAATTATAGACTTTTTACAAGCAACACAGACTCATCTCCAGTGTCGTTAAACCATTATGCCACTCGGAGAGACACACATCGCGCAGCATCTGCGATGCTTTAGTGGAAGGTTTTGGTGTCAATAACACCATTTGTTATTCTTATAAATAATAATGGAGCACATTTTAAATGGCCCAGTGACGCTCATCCTAATTGGTGGGCACAGTTAACAGCAAGGCGGGAGGAATCTGGCCAGTTCAAGTTTACAAGAAACAAGACAACAAATAAACAAACCTATCCACTTCTGTTTCAAATAAGAAGTCAGATACCCCACACCCTTTGAAACTCTTTCCATTTCTTGCATGCAGGTGTTCCCAGTCTCAGTGGCCAGCACCTTCAAGTAGGGCAGGGGAAACCATCCCATCCTGAAACTTTAGAGAGATGCTGCCAGTCAGTGTGGACAACACTAAGCTAGATGGGCCAGTGGTATTACCCAGTATAAGGCAGCTTGCTATCTTTTTCTAGGGAAGGGCCGTAGCTCAGTGGTAGAGTATCTGCTTTGCATTGAAGACAGTCCTAGGCTCAGTTCCCAACATCTCCAGGTAGGGCTCAAGAAAACAGAATAAAGTGCTCTCTGACTGCAGCCTAAGTCTGAGAAAATGTGGCATTTCACCGTTGTCCATACATGCCATATAATTATATATAATATATATATATATATATATATATATATATATATATATATATATACTGCCATATAATTGTAGATACAGTGGTACCTCAGCTTACATACACTTCAGGTTACATACACTTCAGGTTACATACGCTTCAGGTTACATACTCTGCTAACCCAGAAATAGTGTTTCAGGTTAAGAACTTTGCTTCAGGATGAGAACAGAAATTGTGCTCCGGTGGCGCGCCGGCAGCAGGAGGCCCCATTAGCTAAAGTGGTGCTTCAGGTTAAGAACAGTTTCAGGTTAAGTTCGGACTTCCGGAACGAATTAAGTACTTAACCTGAGGTACCACTGTATATGAAGAAATGTCTCTCCCCACCTCACTGATTATGCTTGGCTGTTTCCCCTGCAGTTGGATCAGTTATTTACTTCTCTTTTGATTTTATCCTGTTTTAAGACCAAAAAATGGTATATCAATAACATTGCAAACTAACTTCTTAACATATTATGTAGGACAGCTTCATGCATCATGAATCCACTGGAAACACTGGCATTTCCTGCAGACAGTATGCAACACTGGTGGATTTCACACACGAGTGTACTAGAGCTGGGGAAGATGTTTGATGCAATTCACATTCATCTACCTAATTCACACTTTCCAAAATAATTTACAAAGTGAAATGCAGCCATGCTTCAAAATTCGCACATCTCTGAATTTTGCAATGCACTTTCCTGGCCACACAAGCTATACAAAAATGCATTTATGATAGTTAAGCATTCATGAAAATGCATATATTGGTGAAAATAACACACAAAGCTGCATTACGTTTCTGGAAACTGCTAGGCAAAAATATATCTATTAAGCAAAACAGCATGCAAAAATGTGTATACCAGGAGAAATTTGTACTAAGATGCTGGAGAATTTTCACGAGGGCTTAAGAAATAATAATTTGCAAACTGATGTTGAAATGTGGAGAACTGAATGTAAGGTTGGAAAAATAAGAAACTGAAAGAAACCAAAATTCAGATGTCCACTCATCCCTAGGACATGCACATATCCTTAAAGTAAACACTGGTATGTGCTTGTTTCGGAAACCTCAGGTTTCCCAGAGAACTATACTACCCTGGCACACGCACACTCCTGTGTGTTGATGCTCACTTGCTATGTGTTTGTTGTGGGAAATGGGGATTTAACCCTTGATGTTTCCTGCAGCCTCTGTGATGGAGGAGCTGCCATTAATTTTGACTTATGAAAACTGGGGGGGGGGGGATTGAAGGTCCCTGTTGCAACAAGTTCATGATGTTTTGTAGGTGCTGCTGAAGTATCCTTGGCCACACCCCATTTTGTTGTATTGATTTTGTTAAGAAGCAGCAGCAGCAGCTGAAAACAGTAATAATAAGGCTAAACCATAGCGTGAGAATTATAAAACAGAATATACCATAATGTGACTGTCAGCTGATATATTTCACCCTGATGTCATTGTAACGGCTGCTGTCCTGGAGGGCAAAAGAAACCCCCCAGGTAAACTCACAGGTGGCTTCAGAGGTAATTAAGGAATGGTTTCTGAATCATCCTTCCGACTTGTCATCTGGCATTTACAACACACAGCATTTGTCAACATGAGGGCAATTCTGTTCATGTAATTACCGATGTAAACTGCACATTTTGTCTTTAAATAGAAGCTTGTTATGAAATTCATTTAACACCTTTGGATTCAGTCAAATGAAAAACTCCCAGGCCCGATTCCAGGTTCACCTCCTCTAGATTCCTGCAGAAATGACATCCAGGATGTCTGGTTTTATTAAAGCCCAAAGCATCTGCTCTATAGCCACTCCACAAAATATTTTGTGGCCGAATGTGGTTGCTGGATGAAGCATGAAAGGAATAAGGGCACAAAAAGATCTTAACACTGGACCTTCCAAATCTAACTCTTGTCCATCACACACCTTTACCTGGAATTGGCTTATGGAGCCCATCCATGGATGCAGTAGAATGGTGCTCGTCAAAAGCAGTGTGGAAATGTTTTCCCTGTGGGAAATAGCCTCCCCACCAGTAAGACCCCATCTGCACTTTGCAGCAGCATCCAACTTTAAAGTGTCATAGCTTTCCCTCTAGCAAAGAATCCTAGGAACTATACTTTGCTAAGGGTGCTGAGGCCCTCTAATTCCCCTCAGAGAGCTACAGATCCCAGAGTTTTTTGACAATCAATCCCTGTTCCCAGGGAACTCTGGGAATTGTAGCTCCATGAAGGGAAAAGGGGTTTCCTAACAACTCTCAGGCTGGAATAAGTTCCTCAAGTCTGTTTTATACTATATGATGATCATCTGCCATTGTCTTTTCACTTCTGCATCTCTCTGCGGCTCTTTGCTCCAGCAATCAAGTCCTTGGTCAATGCAATGTGCAATAACTCACCAGTGTTGGGTATAAGCACAGGAGGAGTGGAAAGGCAAATTTTTCTCTGTGCAGATGACATTCGGTTATACATCACCCACCCTTCCCTTGGCAGCGAAAGTTTCCGATTGAACTAGGGGGATCAAGTTTGGGATTTTTGATAATGAAATGAAGAAGTTTTATTCTTTTATTACTATTAAAGACAGATGATACAAAATGGAGCAGGTCCATTTTCTGGGAATGTTAGTCTCTCTTCATACCAGTAACAACACTGCAAAGGGCAGGAAAGGTTTATGAGTTCCATCTTACCTATGTTCTGAACCTGAAACTGGCACTATCCCATTCATAAGCCTATCAGCCCAGTCCTCACTTACATTAAAAAACAGCAACAACTGTGTAAGCTTAGCCACACTCTCAGGACACCACAAAAATGTTGTACAAGCAGAGGAGATACACATGCAAAGTGACTGGGAAAACAATTTAAAATCTAGGCTTGGGTGTGGGCCCTGCTACTGGGAGAGACTGCAAAGTCACCTGATACGTGAGATTAGAAGACAAATATCAAAATAGACAATTTCCTTCTGTCCAATAGGTGTATGCATCAGATAAAATATTCAGAAGTATTCTGTTCCCACCGCCATCATTGGTACTAATAGGAATGATCATTAAATGAAGAGAGGCTTCTGTAGCAGTTCGTCCATAGGAAAAAAAATGTGCAAGAAAGGAGGAAGAGGAACCAATTTCAGCAAAGGAACAACAGGGGGAAAAGAAAGAGAAGCAGACAAGAGTTATTACTGATCTACGGTGAGAAAGATTAAAGGCAGCACCTACCCGGTGGAATTCTGCAAAATAACCGGCACATAAGATCAAAGGGGATACAGAGTGAAAGCTCATGGCTATTAAACTGGCAAAAAAAGCACATACAGAAAGTAGGAATGAGATTGTTAGCAAAGGGGGCATAAGAATTCCTCTCTCCTTCTTTTTGATCAGGGGGAACAAAATATGGTGGGTAAGCAGAAGGGTTTTGATAGAGATTTGATTTTGTGTCTGCAGAGGAGAAAAAGGTCTTGCGACTTGGAATTGGGCACTCTGGGTGCCAAATTCAATGGTTTTGCACTCTGCACCATCATGAAAGGTCAACTGAAGAGGGAACCTTTTTTTGTTGGCTGTGCTTGGGCATCTTCAGTGGAAGCTGGCCCAAAGGAGGTACTGAAGCAGGAAGAAGCAGGGTCATATCTCAGAGGTAGAGAGCATCTGCTTTACATACAGGATTCTTTGGGAGACATCATGTGGCTTTAAATGTCGTTTAAATCAAATGCATCTTACGTATGCAGCCATCATTGCACCAAAGTACCGTAAGTGCTTTCCTAAACTTTCCGATGCAATTAACCATCACTTTCCTTACAGCAAAAAGCCCAGTCTTTGCGGGAAGCAGGTTTGTCATGCAAGACCTCAACTACAATTCCTCAACCTCTGAATTTGCTAATAGGTGATTAGTTCCCATCCCCAAACAGCAACAATCAGATAGCACCCCATATTATTTGTTTTTATGGTGCTCTCTTTTTAAAAACGTTTTATTGCTTTTATGATGCATTTTTGCATATGGCATAGAGCATTTTATAATACTGGGCTTAAATAAATAAATAATAAACAAATAAAATGTGCTTTTATGGTGTGCACATTTCTGTTTGGATCTTAACCAGACTGATGCCGACCAGTGGTTTCTTGAGGTTGAGCAAAAGCACTGCCCTTTTTACCTACCAATCCCTCTTAAAGTTTTCACTGATGTACTGTGACTGCACTTTCCAAAGTAGCCTGTGGGGATATTCATCACTGTGTTCATTGAGGTTAATCCAATCACAGCTAATGACGATCTCCTGTCCAGCTATGGATATGAGACAAAAAGGGGTCTTATTAAATGCATTCTTGTGCCTTAACACTTCCAGCCATCCCAAAAGAAATTCTGTTGCCTCCAATCCATCAGCCATTGCACAGCAGTGGTGGAGGGAGTCATTATCAGGTGGGGGAAATTCCCCCTCCCCCCATTGACAGGGTGATCAGTGGCTTTCAAGATCTATGGCTTTCTACCTGAGCAAACTTCTAAATCGCCCTTTGTGATTGATACTGGCAGCGCTTTAAGGAACTGAATCATTCAGTGTTGCAGAAAATAAGGTGCTACTTAAGGCGTTGGATTTTTAAAAAGTATATACTTTAACCTTTGGGTTGTTGCAGATGACAAATAAGCGGGGGGGGGGGACTGTAAACGATGGATAGTTTCTCAGTGACTGGACTCCAGGCTTGGTGGAGTTTCATGGACCTTATAAGTCAAGGATAGGGAGCCCACAGCTCTCTGGATGTTGTAGTACTCCAAATCCCATGAGTCCCAGCCAACATGGCCAATGTTTAGGGGTAGTCCTAGAGGGATAGTATGTTTAGTTTATGTTAACGTACTCACTGTTTTTTGTACCATCTTCATGTGTTTTATTCAGCTGGAAAAATAATGAGTGATCTGAGGTTTGTACCTTGGGCCTTCTGCATGCAAAGGGTGTGTTCTACAGCTGACCTGCAGTCCCTTCCAAAAAGAAATGGGAAATGCTAGGCACCCCCATCCTGGCAACTGGATTTGCATCCAACAGTTGCACCACCTTGGCCAACCTGGATTTAGGAGCACACACTCTGCTGATCTAAGGTGCGGTTTCACCTTTGGATCTGACTCTATAACTACTAGATGGTTTTTTTATTTTATTTTTAGGAACTGATTTGCCCTCATTATCTGAGGCAAAGTCACTGAAGATGCAGTTTCGGAACAGAAGGACTTGTCTTCCGTTTCCCTGCATTGTGTCAAGCAGCCTCCAAAAAGCCAGCTGTCAGTCTTACACATCATTAAGAAGCAGGTTCCCTATGGGGAATGTTCATGTATAGCATCTCTCTCGTTTGCTTTGCTTTGCTGAGATGGTGACTATTCCCCTCACGGAGTCTATATCCGGAACACCACATCTTTGAATGATGCACGGGTGCTTTTCCAGAGCCAGAATAATATATCTGAAGGGGAGAGTGGTGGGGAGGTCAAATCAAGAAGATGCTTAAGAAATGCAGAAGCTTTGTGGAAGTGCAGTCTATTACTTTAACTGTGGTTCAACAGGAAAACATCACACTGGAAGAAAGAATAGGCATGCCACAAATATCCACATCTTGGAAGTATATTTTACTCCTGAAGTGTTGTAATTGCAATAACAAAAATATGTATTTTTGCTTCGGCAGATGAGTGTCTTGAACAAGAAACAGGTTTACAATAATTTCCTTGGGTCTACTTTAAAAACACACCAGTCTAATGGGCTGTACTGCTGTTAGGGATGTGAGAAAGCACCACTTCCCCTGTATTCATTGCATGAGCATTGTTTCCATTCCACTGCAGTTCACTTTCTGCTGAAACCTATATTATATGTCTTGCTGACTCCTGCAGCAAAATTATGCCCCATATATAAGTCATTGCACAAATTATGTAATTTACGTTGTCGTTACCCATGTCGTGGAACGCCCGCACAAGGATAGAGAGGTTAGATTAGCTCCCTCCTTGTTATCTTTCCGCCAGCAGGCTAGTCCTTTGACAACTAGGTGCAAATGATGTTGACAACAGAGGCTCTGTCAAGGCAATTGGTATTTTAATGCTGGTTCGAAATGTGTTGCATTGTATTGTATTTATACTTTTCAAGTTTATACATTTCAGGAATTTTACAATCATTTTGACATTTCAAAACTTGACTTCCTTCCCCCTTTCTGCAGTTCCTTAGATTTGTTTTTAATATCTTCTGCATATCCAGATTAACTTGATTTGCTCATTTATTCATCTTCTTAAAATACATACTCTTATAAAACTGCAGGTTATTACAATAATCCTGCCAATGTTTTTATCTGCTTATAATTTACCCGTAAATATTCAATAAACCATTTCCATTCTTTTATTTAAAAGTTATTTAAAGTTTGCTGACCCCTGGTTTATGACTTGGTTCCAGGCCCTTTCACCTTCTGAATGACTTCTATCCCAGGTGAGTCTCTGGTCTAGAAAAGAAACTTAGCCTTCAATACATCAAATATTATCTAAATTCTACCTTTATTTATTTCTAACATTCACTAATTCTAGCAGTTATGGGTGCCCTTGCACCCTCAAATCTCAGATCTGTAACAATATTGTTTCTGGACTGAAAGCAACAACACCACTTAATACCAATCATATTCGCAAGAATAATCTGCATTTCAGACATGGGGTGAATATGTGAACACCACCCATTTCTGCTTTTGTTTTTGTTGGCATTCTCCAACTTTCCTAGCTGTTCTTCACTAGATGAATTGAACGCAGAGCAGTGCTTCCAATCTGTGAAGCTCCCTGGGCTTTTGGGTGGGGGAACAATTAGAGACAGTGACCTGCAACACGCACAACCATGATTTGGACCCATTTTGCAAATGAATGAATGAATGAATGAATAAGTGTGTGTGTGTGTGTGTGTGTGTGTGTGTGTAGAAACGCCCAAAAGATGCAATGCCAAGGACAAAGGGAGTCAGAAAAAGGCATGAAAATAAAGGGGCCAGTCTCACAGAAACTCCCTAAGGAAGGATGTGTCAAGTTGGGGAAGAGAGATTGTCAGATGAAGCTTCATGGATTGGAGTTTTAATTTGAAAGTGGTTGTGTTGACATAAAACAATATAAATGTCAGGGCACTGTTGCTTTCCCTAAAGGTCAAAAAGAAAGAGCATACAAAAACTGTCTAAAGATGACGTCCCTGAATTGCTATTTTCAAATATTTAGTCATTGTGGAGGGGGTATCTATCAATTTCAGTTGTAGAGTGGTCAGGTAAGAATCAGATTGAGCCAGATCTACACTAACTTAACTCTTCTGGACAAAACTCCAAAAAGAATGGATATGAATCTCACCACAGGGTATATTCAGATGTGGGGAAGATTTTGTTAGTTTTCCTAATTATAATGCTTGTGCTTCTGTCCTGTTCTCTAACATTTGTTTCACACTGTAATACCCACTGCATGATGGAACTGTGGTTTTTTTGACTGATATAATGACATGTCACACACAATTTCATTCACACTAGTGGGTGTGGGGTGACGCATCAGTGGACATCACCGGACAATGTTGCTGCTTCCTTCGCATATTCACACGTGTGCTTCTGTTCGCCCCATGATTCCTCCATGAAAACAGCAAGAAAGAACTTTACATATTTGCCCTAAATTTCACCACTTTACTCACCCATGAGGCAAGGTGAGGCCAGGGGTGTAGGAAGTGGGGTACAGCCCATCCCAGATGTCACCCTGATGGGGAGTGACAAAATGGCAGGCGGCACTCGTCACCACGGGGCCTGCAGTGCGCACAAGCCATTTCATCTTGGCACCCACAGGCTCCGAGCTGTTCGCCCGCTGCCTCCCCCCAGCTGTAAGGCAGCTGAGGCCCCGCTGCATGCCCTGTCCCATATGGTATGCGGTGCCCATAGGGACAGCACGGGACAACATGGCGCAGGGGATGACATGAGCCCCCATTCCGTCCCTATGGGCATCTTGCTCCACCCCTATGGTCAGTTCACCCCGCCCCTGGGCACGATGCCTGAGAGGCTTCCTCCGCTGCTGCATGAGGTGGCCATAGGATCATATTGGGACAGTAGATCTGGCCATAGCTGTCAACTTTTCCCTTTTCTTGTGAGGAATCCTATTCGGAATAAGGGAATTTCCCTTTAAAAAAGGGAAAAGTTGACAGCTATGGATCTGGCCTCCAAGGAATGCATCGTCTGCTGCTGCTGCCTTTGCCACAGTGGCAGCAGCAGCAGCTGAATCACCCTTCTTGGAGGCCAGATTCCCTGCCTTCTTGGCAGCCCTCCTCCCAAATTCTGCCTCTACAGTGGCCACTTGGTGAATAGGAGATGCTGCTTGTCTCCTCCCACCCCTAGGGAGAAAATGGGGGCTGCCTTCTGGGGTCTCCTGGGCTTTGCACCTGCCCAGCGTGATCTTCACTCCCCCTCCCCCACCCCCATTCCTGAGGTAGTTCTTCACTCGCTGCTTCATCTCTGGTGGGAAGGGGCACCATTTTGAGGTTCACCTTAAGTGCCAAAATGTATCGGGCCAGCCCTGACTTTGCTCCCATTATTTCCTGGGTTAAGTGGGCCGCAAATGGAATCAGATAACACACAAATGAGTGCTAAACATGCACTCTGTTCCATTAGTTTTCCAGAAGTGGCTTTTATGTCATGGGAAAGCTCAAACCGTAAGTGTAGTTAGGGTTGTAAGTAACCAAAAAGTGACCTACCTGCTCAGTTGATCTTCCTGCATAATCTGCCCTTTTTACACATTGCGGTATTGCTGATATTGCCTCAGTCATTTATCATCAAATGGTTTGTTCTAATTCATGGGGTGAATTTTTTCTTATTGTCCTTAGCCAATACTTTGTTTTTAATCGCATGATATTATATGAGAAATGGATTCTTGAATGTTGTTCTTTACTTTTAGTTATATTTGAATCATTGCAAGATGGCAATGTGATCTTTTTGTTCTATATTTTGTCATTTCTGTGGGTTATAAACTGCACTGGGTGCACCATAATGCTGAAAAGTGGCATAATGTGTGGTTTTTTTTAAAGGGGGAAACAACCTGAAACGAAAAAAGAAAAGACCTTTTGAGAAGCCATAACATAAATGCCTAAAATAAACAGATATTCCAGCACCTCCTTCCCCCCTGCTCAACAGTGCAATCCTGTGCATGTTAGATCAGAAGTAAGCCTTTCTGTATTAAATGGGGCTTATTCTCTCATAAATGTGCTTAAGTGTGCTGCGCTATAGAATCATATAAATTGTTGAGATTAATTTCCTTGTCTTGGGACTCATTCTACAACAACATATAGTGATTTTACTCAAAACATGCTTCCCAAGCTCCACATGCTGTATCCCATCCCCCCCCCCCCAACAAGAAAAGGAATCATTAATATTGTCAATGCAGACATGTCATACAATGTACAGAACTACAACTGTGGGTGCATTTTTCTCTCCTAAGAGGATTGCGCTAATTAAACAAGGAGAGATTATCAGACTTTGTCTAAAGCTGATAAAAATCCTGCTACAAATTAAAATGGCATGTAAAAGCTAATCTATCACAAACCGGGGGGGGGGGGGCGGGGGGGGGAAGCTAATGTATTTGCATTTATTAAAAATGTTATTCGTCCTTCACACAGTTTCCCCTGCCAAATGCAAACACTACCATCAAACAGAGCTTTTTAAAATGATGCACAGTGGCAGGATCAGGTAGTTACTTTTAACAAAGTGTTTTATTGTTGATTGTTGTACGGGTGACTCCTGAATTTGCCTTTATGCTGGTGAAATCCAATATCATAGACGGGGAGGCGGGGATTGTTAGCCTTCCAGATGTTGTTCAACTCACATCACCTAACATCACTGACCATGCTGGCTGGGGATGTTGGGTGCTGGAGTCCAGTGTTATCTGGAGGGGCCACAGATTCCCTATCCCTAGCACCCTTCCTTAACCTGGTACTCTTGAGCTGTGTTTTGGACTCCAATTCCCATCATTCCCAGAATGCTTAGCCAATGGCTAGGGATGGTGGATGTTTTAGCCCAAGAACATCTGGAGACTCAAGGCTGAAGAACATTGCTCTAAGCCAAACTAGCTGGGGATAAGCTAGACTCTACCATTGCACCCAGCTTCTTAGGAAAGCATACCCTCCAACACTTCTCTGATGAAAATAGGGATGACCCATTCCACAATGATAATTTTACTATTTATAGCCCACACATCTTACTGGGTTGCCCCAGCCAGTTTCCAGCACATATAAAAACATAATTAAACATTTTTTTAAAAAATTCCCTATACAGAATTGCCTTCAGATGGCTCAAGGTTCAGATTCCCTCCAACATTTCTCCAATGAAAATAGGGGCATTCTAAGGAAAAGTGGGACATTCTGGGGTCAAATCAGAAACTGAGATGGCGTCTCTAAATCCCTGGATAATAGGGACACTTGGAGGGTCTGGGAAAGTCTCATTTCAGGTGGGAGTGGAGATTTAGTGCCAGCTCTACCATTAGGCAGAGTGAGGCAGCGGCCTCAGCCAGAAGATGCTGATAGGCAGGGAGGGGCTGGACTGCCCTGTGGCCCCTTAGATAGCTGTCTGCCAGAGCTAAAATTCTCAGAGTGGTTTAGCAGTCCCATATAATTATGGGGATTGTAGCTCTCTGCGTGGAATAGGGGTCTCCTAGCAACTCTCAGCACCCTTAACAAACTGCAGTTACCAGGATTCTTAGGAGGAAGCCAAGGTTGTTTGAAGTGGTATGATACAGCTTTAAATGTATAGAGCAGGTGGGTCCTTAGTCACATGTCTTAATTTCAATGCATCTACTCTAAGTAGGACTAAGAGTGAATACCACCCTTACTCAAAAAACGCACTTCTCTACATTTCCCAAACAGCATAGTTTATTTCTGGCTTGTCCTGAGAACACAGTAAATACATACTCTCTCTTTAAAAGCTTTACCTAATGCTTACCTTCCATCTCACGAGAGCCCTTTCGCTCTCACACAGGCAAAGCGAGGAATTTCTTTGCTTATGCCGCTTCCTGGGTCTCCAGCCCCGAATACATTGCCAAATTGCTCCAAGTGCCAGCGCAATTCAGTGCGCGACATGAATTATTCATAGAATGGTTATTGCCAGCCCGGATACATAATGAGCAGTGTTGTTCTATGTACTGTACGCATGTTAAATTGTTCATGCAATCATGCTCTTGTCAATACGGCTTAGGATTAGAAAGTCTCCAACACGAATATTCACTCTTTAAAAGTATAGACACGGCTGGCATATAAGTGAGCCTCCCTGCTTATGTATCTGTGGTTTTTATAAATCAAAGGTATCAGGAGGTGACTGATAAATTTAAGCAAAAATGCAATAACTGAAAATGTGATGGGCTATTACTATATAAAAAATAGAATATTTTTATGGGGAGGGGGTCAGTCTGGCTGATATCTGTGAATCCCTTCCAGGACTGTGATCCAGTGTCCAATATGGGTTTGAATCCAGTGGAAGAGGCTGCAGAAGCTGCCAAACCATTTCTTTTGTTAAGATAATGGCTTTGGCTGGCCACTTACAGTAAACACCAGCCTCCCAAGGAATAAGCTACATTGCATGAGCTACAACAAAACTATGGTGCTCTCCAGGCTAATGGGTGGACTTTTCCTGCCATATAGGAGAACAATAGCCAGAGCCACTGTGCTTGAGAGTGCTGAAAAGCTGAATGCTAGAAGCTGCAGAGAGAGAGAGAGAGAAAGATGTTTTCACTCTGTGTTGGATCCAAAGCTCTGACTAATGGAGAAGCAATATCTTTTGGGGTGCTAATGCTGTGAGGCTCTCCATTTTTATGCTCAGGTTATATATGTGTGTGTAAACAAAACCACATATCCTAAAGACACCACAGTCTCCACAGACCTAAATTCTAAGGAAACCAAACCCCGGAAAAGTGCTTGAAACACCTGGAATCTCTCACCGCTCAGAGACTGGGGTGGCATCTAACACTAAAACATCATTAGAAAACAGCATTAGCCATTGCTTGTGTACATGGGATGTAAACACCACGGAAATAAAAATAATGAAAGGCAGTAAGAAATAGGGAGAGGTCAGGGAGGTCCCTCTCCAATGCACCAAGGCACTGGTTGTCTGAAAGGAAAATGTGCCAGCTGGACTAGGAGTGACATTGCAAGCAAAGTGTGCTGAGGATGCAGAACTGCTCAACCCAAGAGAGGATAAAGCCGAGTGGGAGACACGCTGAGAAAGAGAAGGGGAAGCAGGAGCTGAGGAAACGACATGCAGGAAAGGAGGAGCGAGGGAAAGAGGTGGCAGCAGAGAGAGTGAGGATGAATGGAAACCTAGGAGAGAGAAGGGGAGAGAGAGAGAGAGAGAGAGAGAGAGAGAGAGAGAGAGAGAAGGTATGGGTGAATGCAGTTTGAGAGTCAGGCCTGAAGGAGAGATTGAGTGAGTGGAACAGAGGACAGGAAGGGGGCACTAATGTGAGACTGAGCATGAAACAGAGGGGGAGGAAGAAGCAGAGAGCCAGGAAGCAAACAGAGAAATTGAGCAGGGAAAGTAACAAGAGACAGGCGTGAGACATCAAGGAAAGCAGGATTAAGGGGAAAGAGAGTAGAGATTGCAAGTGAGGAAAAGTGGATGGGAAGCATCAGCAAAGAGGGAGGGAACAGATAGGGAAGGAAGAAATGGGAACGGAAGTATGTGTGGAATGTTGGGGGCAGTGTATGCCGGCAGCAGGCTAAGCGGCAGGATTCCAGACACGAGACTTGAAATGTAGGGCTGGAGATACTGGGAACTGAACATGGGGACTTCAGCATGCAGCAAGGATGCTCCACCACTCAGCCAGGGGTGTCTCCCAAATAGACCTAGTGGGTCATGTAGCCATGAAATCCCTCTCAACATACAGTTGCAGATGAGGCAAATTCTGTCAGCCACAAAGTACCAACGTCTCACATCCAAAGTCAAACAGTCTGTGAGGCAGTGAAGTGGAGGTGAGATGTGGAAGGGAAGGAGAAAGCATAGGCAGATGGTGGTCCTGGCATGCATGTCATGGAGAATCACCAATACAGTGTTTAGAACAGGCATCACCTGACCCAGAAGAGGTTTGTGTACACATGGCTTGTTTGCTTATTTAAACTTATTAGGATCAGGATTTGGAAACAACTTCCCAATACATGTTTCTGAAGCAGTCAGAAGCAGCTCACAGGATGGGGAGGAGCCGCTTTACTAACTTCTGGGCAAGGAACTAAAGTTTCCAGTGTTCTCTGGGGACAGTGGTTAATTGTGGGGATTTTGGCCCTGTGAGGTGAATAGGAGTCTCGTAACAACTCTTAGCACCCTTAATGCAGTTCCTTGAATTCTTAGAGGGATAGCTATGACCATTTAAAGTGGCATGATACTCCTTTAAATGTATGGTGCAAATGTGGAATAAGAGCCGCCAACTGCATTTCCCACAATGCCCCAGATGTAGCATTACCCCACAGCATTCTGGGAAATTAAAATAGTGACTTCCACCTACTGCTCAATGGGGCCTGCTGGCACAGAAATGCTTCAGGACTGTTCAGATCTAGAGCTGTCCTTGTTTATAGCCCAGCTGTTAAGCAATTCATGCCTGGTAAAGAACAAGAAGGGAAAAAAACCAGCTGAAAAGTGAATAATAAATGGGGAAAAGGAGAGAGAATGACTGCAAAGACAGTGAGAAATTAATAACTAACAGGACAAAGCATCTCTGCTTACATTCCCCGTAAACCAATTTCCCATTGGCATGTGTACAATGGCTTTGTTTGTTGATTTGTTTATCGGTTGAACAGGATACATCCCTTCAGTCTCTTGGCTGCTCTGAGCTGCCGAGGTTTTGGCAAGCTCTGCTGCTTTAGTAAAGTATCCATTTGTTTGCAGTTTACTCCAAGAAGGCTGTAATGCATATGAAAAGTGTGCAGCTGATTCACCAGGACATTGCCTACTTGTTAAATATGCACTTTTCAGGAGTATGCTGGCCGAAAAACCCAAAACAGCGGTGGCAAGGAAAATCGCCCTTTACCCCTCTTTTGTAAAACAGGGTGCATAGCACGAGTGTTTATGGTAATTATGCCTTTGTGACAGCAACAGAAAGAATGCCATTAGTGGGAAAAGGTTTCCCACAGCCCGGGTCTTTTGATATGCCTTGCATGTTGCACAATAGTAACAACACAACATCCTACAGCAATTGCTAGCAGAGAAACATTAACTTTTCCCGATGCACTTATCTTAACTGATCCCATTGTACTCAGATATTATAGCTTATGGGATACAATATATTAGACAGGCTGCCTGCTGTGACAGAAATGACACCAACAATTTCTCCAGTTTTACATCCGTTTAACCCTAGGGTTGGCAGATGCTTCTTAGATCCACCCCTCCCCCCCCGTGTGATGTCCGTCATTTTTAATATGTGCTTTCTCATTCCAGAGCTGCTCAGCCCTGTGAAACATAACCAATGTCATTTATTCCTTATTGTGTAGCAATGTGGTATAGTGGGTTGAGCACAACTGCGGGAACCTGGCTTCAAACCTTCTTGCTCAGCCAAGAAGCGCAGAATGTGGCCTTGATCCCAAATCTCTTTTGGTCTCAAGCTACAGTTTTTGGAGGCTTTTGTTATTCATTCCTCCACATTTTTTTTTAAATATAATTTTTATTAACAGGCCAATCAAATCACATTATTTCCAAATCACATTAGTTCCAAATTATACAGCCAGATTTTTAAATTTTGTTGGGGGTGCCCATACTCCAAGCTCTGAACGGGGGTCCAAACATCACTTATATTGCTGCTTAAATTAGACAGTTCTATCCAGTTCTGTCCAGATAGTCTCTTTATTACTTTCTTCACCTTCTTGTTGTTATCGTATATTCCTTTCTTTGCGATCTCTGATAATCTTCACAAGCGGGTTGGAAACAAACATCGTCTGTGTGGGTTTTACACTCTCCAAAAATCATATCACATAGGGACAGACACCATTCCACACCTCCGTAAAGAATTTATCCTCGGTCTGTCCATTAATTTTCCCAGGCTTGCCAAGTATATCTGAGGGCTCTGCCAGGTTTAGATCACATTCCATTCATCATTCACATTCCGATGATCCTGGTCCTCCTCCCCCCGTCTTTCTTAGACAAGCCTGTCTTAGCGAGACGCCATTTAAAACTGCGTCATAAAATTTTCCTCCGTTCTCCAATATTTACCAGTCCTCTCTTTGATCAATAATTCACTCCACACCGTTCTTGAATTCCTGCTTGTGATTAATAAAATTCAACGATTCAACTTTCTGGGGTGGAGGGTTATTAATACTCACATAAGGCAAAGAAAAGAAAAGTTTTTTCCTCCACCCCCCTTCTGTTTCACTCCAAACATACCAGTCTCTTAATGGTGGTTTATCACTTGATTTATTTGTCCCGGCCGTCTCTCCAGTCACAGAGATCCATTAATCAGCAGTCTTATCTCCTGAACTTCGCTTGATGTATGTGCTTCAGCTTCTTTCCAATTATATATTTCCAATTATGTTTTCGAGCTGAAGCAAACCAGAGTGCGATTGGAGAAAGCGTCAGGAAGAGCTGACTTCACCAAGGGCTTGTGCCAAGTGACCAGGCACCCCCTTCTTTCGATTCCGGAGGTGCATTATGGACACCGCTGGCAAGGCAGTCCCCCCATCTCCTTGGGGGGTCAGGAAGGCTGCATACTTCCCATAGCAGCCTCTTAATTACCTCGTGTGGGTCGGAGAGATGTTATTGTTGGCCATCTTCCAATGCGCCACCTGGTGGCCCCCCCATTCCTCCACATTTTTAACCCTCTCAGGCTGTGTCTGAGAGCAAGCAAGATGATTCTAATAAGTTTCCTCCCCAGTCTCAAACCATCTGTCAAAGCCTAAGGGTGGTGTGGTTGTTCTTGTTGGTGTTGTTTGTTGGTGGTGGTGTCTTGTTGGTGGTGTCAAGGACATATTGAAGGGCCCCCCGGACTAGGTTTTGAAAACAGGAGTGTTCCACAACATATTCTTGACACTGACCCCATTTCTCCTATGCATTTAAAGCAGTTTCATACTACTTTAAACAGTCATGGTTCTCCTGCCCCTCCTGCCCTGCCAGATCCTGGGAACTGAATTCTGTTGAGGGTACTGTGGGCTCTCAGAGACCTTCAGTTTCCAGAGTGCTTTAACAATCAAACCCTTTCCCCAGGGAACTCTGAAATTGCTTTCACAAATGAATGAGATTGACATTCCACATATTCTAACCGTTCTTCTGTTTCAACAAAATTAATAAGTGCATTATTTACTTTAAAGCATTTACCTGCCACATATATGGCACTTCAAAAACCTTTAATATCTAATACTTGGGGATGTGAATTTGAAGGATAGTCTTTGCGCTGGACTGAGTTGGTTGATAAAGGAAGAGAGAAAGATTGACCCTAGCTGAGCTGTTCATTGATATAATGCTTCAGTCGCACTGGAGGACAGTGAATCAAGAGGAGCTGTCCGCCCACTTGCAGCTAAGCCACTAAAACCCCACATATCAAAAAAAGGCAGAACAGCTGGCCACATTTGTGATGAGATGGGGTGGGGGCAGCTTTGTGCATGTGTAGGAAATAAGCTCGTACAAATGAGACCCGAAACAAAATGCAACTGTGCAGAATGCTTTGTTGTGCATATTCCAAGTTTTCCTTCTCACCAGCTCACCTTACACCTCATTCTGTAGCCACTGAGCATGCCTCTTGTATGGCTTTAAGAGAGGATTGGACAAATTCCTGGGGAACAAGGCTGTCAGGGGCTACCAAGCCATGATGGCTAGGCTCCATCTCCATTGCTGGAAGCAGTAATGTTTCTGAATACAAGCTGCTGGAAACCACAGGAGGCGATAGCTCTCTCGTGCTTGAATCCTGCTTGTAGATTTCCTACAGGCATCTGGATGGCCATTGTAAGAACAGGATTCTGAGCTAGGTGGGGCATTGGCATGATCCAGCAGGATCTTCTTATGTTCTTATGTGTGTGAAAGAGGGTCCTCTCTGAGGGCTTAACCCCCCTTTCCAAACCTGTACTGATGGCTTTTGGAGGGCCTGCCTAGGGCTCCAAATCTGCTTAATAGTCAGCCATTGCAATACAGTCAAACCTCTTCTTACGTCCACCTCTGCTTATGTCCATTTCACCCAACGTCTGCGGCAAACCCGGAAGCAACCAGCAGGTTTGCCTCCATCCGTGCATGCACAGAACGGGGCAATCACCGCCTGTGCCTGCGCACAATGGCACCTCTCCCAAAATGGGTCCATTTTGACCTCTGGACGGACCTCTGGAATGGGTTGGGCACAAGTAGAGGTTCCACTGTATGTTGGACTGTTAATCCTGGAAACTTTAAGGGGTTAGCTTTCTATTAGGATATATTAGATGGGGGGAAATGCAAATATGAATGTGGCAATATGAATTCAGACCTGGGAAAGAATGAGAAACCAAGAGAAAGTGAAATTGACAAATCTGCCCATTCCTAAGCACCACAGAGATGCCATGCAGGTGACACCTAAGCAAGATCTTTAGGAACACAAACTAAACCATAGAACAGAGGCAGCTTACAAAAAATGTTGCTCATGGATGGAAATATGTCATTTCTGCAACAGGCAAACTCAGATGTAAATCACCATCACATCTGACTACTATAATTCACTCTATGTGGGGCTGCCCTTGAAGACAGTTCAGAAACTGCAGCTAGTGCAGAATGTGGCTGCTAGGTTGGTAAGTGGGGCAGCCCAGTGGGACCATGGGCCATGCATCCTGAAAGCCCTGGACTGGCTGCCAGTGAGCTACCAGCTCCATTTCAAGGTGTTAATACTAGCATCTAAAACATAGTTGTCAACTTTTTCTTTTTTTTTTTTTAAGGGAAATTCCCTTATTCTGAATAGGATTCCTCACAAGAAAAGGGAAAAGTTGACAGTTATGATCTAAAACCCTAAATGTCTTGGGACTCAATTCCCTAAAAGAGCACCTTCACCAATACCGACCACTTGAGACCCTATGATTTTCAGCTGACATCACCAGAGGGCTTCTTTGCAAAGGAAAGCTGAAGTATAAATTCAATAAATAAATTGATCTGTGAAATGTATAAAGAAGGGCTGTTTTCTATCCTGCTGCTGCAGAGCATGCCTGACTGTTAAAGAGGGGCAGTAGGACAAACAAAAATCCCACCAAAATACTTTCCAGTCCATCTGCCACTGTGTTTCCTTCCTGAGCCATTTGTTGATGGGCAGGTTGTATCTAAAGGTGTTTTCAGCAGTTGAAGCCAAAAAGAGAGAGTTCAGAATCCCATGTGGTCAGTGAGCCATGCAAAATGCATGTGCCACAGCTGTGTGTTTTATTTATGAGCCTTTCTTTTAAAATGGTGCCCACGGCTGTCATCACTATGCCCTATTGCTACGGATGGCATGTGCTTCCCCCCAGCTGAGCCTCAAGCTGCAGAAGAGACTATACTAGTTGGTGCTGTTGTTAGAAGAGAATGCAAGTGGTATGCTGGTAGCACTGTTTAAACATTAGTGTTTAAAGCCCTAAATGACTCAGGCCCCCAAATACAGTGGCACCTCGGAAGTCAAACGGAATCTGTTCCAGAAGTCTGTTCGACTTCCCAAATGTTTGAAAACCAAGGTGCGGCTTCTGATTGGCTGCAGGAAGCAGGAGCATCCTGCAGCCAATAGGAAGCTGCGGAAGCCGTGTCGGACGTTCAGGTTCCCAAGAACGTTCACAAACCAGAACACTCACTTCCGGGGTTGCAGCGTTCAGGAGCCAAAACATTTGACTCGCAAGGCGTTCGCAAACCAAGGTGTGACTGTACCTGAAAGACTGCTTCCTTCCCTACAGACAGTCTCGGGTGCTGAGATTGCCAGAGGGGGTCCTCTTGGTTGTTCCACTGCCCTCAAAAGCTCAGAGTAGTGGTGACCTGGGCAAGGGCATTCTCTGTGGCAACCACTCAGTTGCAGAACTCCCTCCCCACAGAAGTGAATCTGGCACCTTCATTATACAGTTTCTGATGAATGCCAAAGGCACATCTCTTTTGACTCTTCAGACGTATATTTTTCAGACCCACCTTAAGTTTTCTGACTGTAAGCTGGTTTAGACTGTTTATAATATTGTACTCAGATTGTTGTAACCCACCCTGGGACCTTAGTGTGAAGGATGGGATGATTATGATGGTGGTTGTGGTGATTAGAAATAGCAGCAGCAGAAGAAGCAGCAGCATTGCAAGGCTTTGTCCAATATGCCCAAAGTATTGCCAGTACTTTTGGAAGTGGCATGGATAGATTGGTTTGTGTTTCCACCTTTGGTGGGGGATGTCTAACAGTGCGGGAATTCCGGAACCCAGTTGCTGATTACTGCCAGGAACATCTCCACCTTAGACTGCAGGCAAGTCATAAAACTCTGCTGCTTCATCGTTTTGAACCTAATGACCCTGGATTCCTGCATAAAGACCTTCTAAAGCAATTGTGTACAGCGGCAAAGTCATGTACAGCATGTAATTGGAAGTCTCCCAAGCACCTTTCTATAAAAAAAAACTTGTTGATTGATAATGTTTGGGAAGCCATTATTATGCAACACCTTACTTAGCAAATGCACAGAACAAGGAATCCCCAACTTTTTTTCTTTTCTTTTAAAGATGCTATACAGTGGTACCTTGGGTTACATACGTTTCAGGTTACATACGCTTCAGGTTACAGACTCTGCTAACCCAGAAATAGTACCTCGGGTTAAGAACTTTGCTTCAGGATGAGAACAGAAATTGTGCTCCAGCGGCGTGGCAGCAGCGGGAGGCCCCATTAGCTAAAGTGGTGCTTCAGGTTAAGAACAGTTTCAGGTTAAGAATGGACCTCCGGAACGAATTAAGTACTTAACCCGAGGTACCACTGTACTGACATAGATACTGTTTTTATCCCGTGTGGAAGCTCTGAACAAATTCTAATCAAATACAGATGCATAGTTTTTCTTTTCTTTTCCTGATTCTGGCTTGGCTACATAACTTAAGCATCCAAACTCTCCCAGTACTTAAGCAAGCTGTGATTCTGATGGAAATTACTCCCTCCCTGTGGTGCCAAATAGGAGAATTTTTTCTTTTGCTAAATTGTGGGAGGCGATTTCTGTTGGGGTCGCAGCTGGAGGAGGGAAGGGTTAAATGTCCCTGGGTACTATCGCATCTGTGAAACTTGCTGCCCTCTGAGCCTGGGATTTAATTTTATAGAATGTTCCCACAAGTCAACTAATTAACACAATGGCTCCAGTTTGGCCTGCGTTCCTAAATACTCAGTAGCTGTCAGGACAGGGGCAGGGGGCACTTCTTATCTGGCTTTCCAATGCTGGGGGTACATGATGGGGAGGGTGAAAGGTTAGCTACATCTGCTTTATCATCTCTTCTTCTAGGGACAATTATTCATAATATACCCTGAGGTCAAATCCACCCAATACCTTTAAAGCACATGGCTCCCCTTAAAGAATCATGGGAACAGTAGCTTGTTAAGGGTGCTAAGAACTGTAGCTCTGTGAGAGGTAAACTATAGTCCCCAGGAACGCTTGAGGGGAAGTCGTGTCTGTAGAAGTGATACTGATGTGTTTTCAGTGTATGCTGTGATTGTGACTTGATCTCATTCCCTCTGAAATACCTCCATGACTTAAGGCTGCTTGCTTCATACTTGAATACCTAGGCAGGGGTGAGGAAGCTGTATTCCTTCCTATATTATGGGAATGCAACTCCCATCATTCCTTGCTATTGGCCTAGGTTTTAACATATGATCCGTGTTTCTCACCATATTCTTAGCTTGTCATCCAGCAACAATTCGAGCAGATGCAACAAACATTTCTTCTTTATGGCCCCCCCGCCCCGAGTGTCTGTAATATTTAAAAACTGTCAACGTATCTTCCCTTAATCTTCTTTTGCCTAATCCAATTCATGCAGTTTTTGCCCCACATAACTCATCTTCTAGACCTGTCATTATCTTCATGGTTGTCCTTGGAATCTTTTGAAACGTGTCAATAACCCTGTGGAACTGTAGCACCAAAAACAACTTTCTGTTCTAAAAGTGCAAGTTGTGCATCAATTGCAATGGGGTTCTGTGATTCAAACAAACTTGGCCCGACTTCAGAAAATGTGGTTAAGAAGCTTGACTGTGTTGCTCTCGCTCCTGAACATTGCCCAGGTTCACATGATACATCTTGCTTGTTGCCTTGTTCCATCTCTCTTAATGGCTGTTGCTTGTGCAAGCTCCCTGTGCAGCAACACAGACAGAAGTGTGACCCCTTCCTGACCTGTCACATGGAAGAGATGAGAGGGATCTGATTTTTGCCCATAAAG
Source organism: Podarcis filfolensis (assembly GCF_964270895.1). NCBI lineage: Eukaryota > Metazoa > Chordata > Lepidosauria > Squamata > Lacertidae > Podarcis > Podarcis filfolensis. The sequence goes on along the minus strand of NC_139611.1, from coordinate 36,624,305 downwards.
CCAGTCCCTCGCACCTAATGGCGCACAATTTGCGGCCCACATAAAAGGAAAAAGCAAAGAAATATCCCCAGCCATATTTATGGGGCAGTAGTATAATTCTGAACTCGGAAGGTCTCAAGCCTCTGCGCCTCCATCCCATTCAGCTGAACTGCTAGTAGAAACCAATATTTCACACCAAACGACCAATAAATGGAATTAAAAAAAAATCCACACACAGAAAGAGAGATAAAAGCAGAAGGAACCACCTAACACTCAGAGAATTATGTGTCATTGGCCCATATAATATTAGAGGCTGATTATAAACATTTCAAACTGTCCAAAGAAGTCTCTGTGGGATTATTTTTTTGTTTATATGTAATGGCCTCTGAAACTCTTTATGGGTTAATGCACAAAAACATGTTTGCGGCCAAACCGCTTGCCCAGGCACCGTCCCCCGCCAGGCGTAGCCGTTCGGATGACATCTTCCTTACCGTCCATAAAAATGATCTACAGCAGGCTCCAAAGTTATTCAACAAACAATTTCCAAGGAACACTTTTACTACACTGTATAAAGCAGCTGTAGGACTCCCCTTTCGGAGATGTCAAGCTTTTACACCGCATCCACAATACGCCCATAGATCCTCGTCTGGAGGGCGGACGGCGCTTCCAGTTGTTAGACAGAATGTCATTTGTTCCTCTAAAAGGAAAGGGGAGCAATGCTTTGGATTGGGGTCTGCGACTGTGCGTATAAAGAGGCAAGCCTACCAAGTATGTGAGGTCAACATTTGAGTGGGGGAATATTTGCCACACCCTAACTCCAATCTTACAGGATTTGAGACATGTGGAGTTTAACATTAGCTGGAAAAATAAGCCACAAATTATGTGTTGCCAAACGCTTGGCAGACACTGAAAAATTATATGCTGTTTGGTGTGATTTCATCTTAATAAGCAGCAAATACAGTCATGCAGTACTCTCTCTCTCTCCACAGTACAATGTGAAATTTGGCTTTCCTAATAGTCTGAAGTAAGTTACCAACCTAATATTAAGTCTCTCTCGGATATTCTGCACTGCTTTTCATAGTTCTATGATCTTTATTGTATTTATTTATTTGATTTACTTCAATAAAATCTTTTTCAAAAGTTTGGTTCCCTGCGACTTCTTTACAGGTGTGCTGCCATTGTTCTAACACAAAGGGCAATGGAAATAGAAATAATAAACGTTTATATTTGCATATATACTGGTACATAGGATGCAACTGAAGACTTGCTTAGGCCCACATCTGCACTATACATTTAAAGCAGAATAATACTGCTTTGCAGTGCTATTTTTCTGGGAAAAGAGGTGCCAGAACTCACCATGAATGCCTCTTATAATGTTCTCTTATAATGGCAATGGCACCCACCTGAGAGGGGCTGGAGCTGAGTTCCGGTGAGTTCCGGCTGAAAAATGACTCCTGCTTCTTTAAAGAGTCATACCTTTCCCCAAGGAATCATGAGAGCGACAGATTGTTATGAGTACTGAGAGTTGTCAGGAGAACCCTGTCACAGTGTTACATTTCTCAGAGAGGTTTAGTGAGAGGAACAGGGAGAGGAGGTGAGGCCTTAATAGCGGCAGCAGTTCTCTAGGACCTGAGGCAGATGTCATTCATAGATATAGATATAGATATAGATATAGATATAGATATAGATATAGATATAGATATAGATGATATAGATGATACAGATACAGATACAGATACAGATATGAATGAGATCCTTCCAACTGGAAATGCCAGAGATTGACTTTGAAGCCTTCTGCATGTAAAGCCTTGAGCTATGACCCCTTATCAAAGTTGTGGTGCTGCCATATACCACACCACACCATTGTCCTGTCCATGACACTACACTGGCTCTCATTGCCAAACAAGAGTAATAGTGAACAAGAAGGGGTGTCAAATGCAACTGATCTAACACCGCTGCTGTCAAAATTCAACCATATGTAGATGTACAGGTGCTCAAAGTAAAACAACAACAACATTGTTGTTGTTGTTTATTAACTTTGTTCATTTATTTCTTACATTTCTTACATGTAGTAAATTTATTTATTAAATCTCTACCCAAAGATCACAGGGCAGTTCACAGCAGTTTTACAACAGTTTTACAAACCTTGCTTCTCCAAGCTGGAGTTGCTGCGGTGAAACAAACTGCTTCTCATCTTTGATGTGTGTGGATTTTGATGCACCCATGGGTCTCAAGTTTGTAACTTGATATAAGGTGGGTCACACCAATGTTGCCACCTTTTGGAGCAAGAAGAGGAAAAGTAGAAAACTCAGAGAAAGGATCAGGGTGCATTTATTAATTGGACTCGGAGGGAGAGTGAATGGACAGCATAGACAGTGAGGCGGAGGCTAGGGCTTCTGGCACAGCCTCATATATTGGGATAGTCCCTATTTTCAATATTGAATGAATCCACTTTGGCCAAGAACCCCTGGCACATGCTTTGATCACATCATTCTTGATCTGTCTCAGTTTGTATGCTTATCATTTGGCCCGCTCTGAATAGTTTGCTTCATCTGACTCAGATCCGTACTGATGGCACATTCTGAATGCCAGTACAGCAGCCTATTACTGTAATTTTGCCCTCTGCCGGGCCGTATGTGGTTATTACTAAGTGGAATGAGGAACATCCTCCTCCATCCCGGCTTGTGGAACACATCTGCTCATGAGGAACCTTCTCATGGGTAATGTTTAAGGGCTGTGTGGTAGGCTTCAGCCATAGAAAATGCAGTAGTTTAGTTACATATTTCACAAAAGTTGCATAGCACTTTTTTTATATATTTAAAAAAACCCTCACGTGTGTTACCAAAAGAAAAAAAAGTGACAGTAAAAAGAGAGTAAAAAACAATTATTTAAGCCATAAAAATAATTAAAATCAACAATAAGCTAGAAAATTTAAACACATGTCAACATTCTACATGTCTGGATAGGCTTGTCTAAACAAAAATGGTTTTTAGCAGGTGCTAAATAGGCAGGGAGTTCCAAAGTCCTGGGCCCTGCCATGCTAAAAGATCCATTTATGACAAATGTGGAAGGAATATGATATAGCACTTGAAACATCATCAGTTCTGCACAGTTTACATATATACTTTTGTGTGTGTGTGTGTGTGTGTGTGTGTGTGTACCCACACCCACCCACCCTTCCAGGCAAGCAAGAGACATGATCACAACTCAAGGACACAAGCCAGGCACAAAAAAGCACTCAAGGAAGGGCAGAGCATAAGCAAAACGGGACATTGCCTGATGCAGGGATGGGCAGCCGGTGAACCTTCAGATATTGCTGGACTACAACTTCCATCATCCTTGATGGGTGAGGCTGATGGAGTTGGAGTCCAAAAACATCTGGAGGGCCCCATCCTTGGCCTAGTGAGAAAGGAGTGGATAGAGGGGCCTGCAGGGCTTCCACACCCCCATAATAAAGGAAGGGATAGAAGCCTGTTACCTAATACCTTCTACCTTTCTATTTTTAAAGCCAGCCGTGCTTCATACAGAGCAGCAACATATTAAGATCAAGGGACATCATTGCTATTCAGATGCAGGCCCTCCAGCAATAAGGAAATGAATGTAAAATTTCCAACATTGCACTGACCAAGCACATTAAATCCTTCCCTACCTAGGCCAGACAATAGCATCCGACAATTTGCATCTCATTCCAGGAAGCAGGGGGTGAGCGGGGCAGGACACACGACGGCTGCAACATACAAAACTTCTGCAAAAGGCAGTCAATTGTCAGTGTGAAGGAAGGTGATGGTATGACTGATGTGATGCTTACTGATGTTAAATGTGGAGCTGATACCGAATCTGTAGCCAGGAAGCAGAGGTAAACGGATTTATGCTGAAATTTCATTGCATTTAAAGCATCAATTGGTGTGTGCACTTCTGCCTTTAGCAGCAAGCCGGCAGACAATAAATTCTGGTTGCAAATTTAGGCCTTCACGGCAGTGCCTGCTGTGTGATGGGCCACAACAAACCCCCAGAACATTATATTTCTTCTGCCGCTTTGATTACTTGCATTTTGCCTGGGCGACATGACAAGCAACCAAATCCGACAACGGGAGAGAGATACACTGAACGCAGGTCCACATATATAAATATATGAACCTAATAGCCTTATAGATAATGAAGTTGCTGTTGCTATTAAATAACTTATTGATATAGTGTTACCTGGAACTTATGTTCCCGCTCCCAGGAACTTAAAATGGAAAAAACAGACAAGGGTGGGGGACATTTTTCAGCCAAAGGGCCATATTCCATTGTATACAACTTTCCAAGGGCCACATGTGAGTGGTGGATAGGGCTGGAAGCAAAAGTGGGTAGATCAATGGAGAGGACTTTTGCCTTTGTACAATAGGCTACATGCCAGCCAAAGAAAATTCAGAGTTTTCTCCACACCTCCACCCAGGCATTATCACAGTTCAAATACACATTCCAGACATATAACAACAGACAAGGAATGTATAGAATGTGGCCTAAGGAAAGTCCTGAGGATTGGATGTAGATAGACTTGGAGGGCTGAATTTGACCCCCGGGTCTGAGGCTCCCCACTTTGATATGAATGGGCAGTGGGTTGTTGCAAAGGCTTCGTAGAAAATATGGTCTTTGATGAGGGATAGGTAGGAAGGGAGTGATGTGATTCCATACAAGTGTTCTGGAAGATCGTGCTAAGCATACAGAGCAGGAAGGAAGGAAGCATGTTAGTATTTGATGGTGCCAGAGTCTTTTGGACAGCTGAGAATGGTGAAGCCCAATGAGAAATGGCCACTGGCAGGGATGTACGAATCTGTTAATTTCAGTTTCTCTGTTTCGCATGTTTCCAATCTTCAATTCAGTTCTCCACATTTCCACTTTGACTTAATAAAAGCCCTCATGAAAATTCATCCTTTTAGTGCAACTTTCTCCTAATATATACATTTTTTGATTAACAGACACATTTTTGCAAAGCAATTTCCTCATATGTAATGCATTTTTGCATGCTATTTTCATAAATATATGCATTCTATGCACATTTATCCTCGTATGAACACTACTTGGCTATGCATTTGTAGAAGTATTTTGAGGGATAACTGTGTTCTGGATTGCATATTGTTTTGGAAAGTCAACCTTTAAATGTGAGCTGAATTGAATCTCCTATCCCCTCATAAGAGGAGAAAGATAAGTGCACAAAGACCATGGAGAGCTTGGAAGGGAAAGATGGGAAGCTTGTGCAGCTGCCTCACTGTACTGGTAGTGCTGGCTCTGTACTCTTCAATATTTTGTATAACTTACAAGGATGTCCCTCTTTGCTCCTGTGAAATAATTGGAAGGTATACAAAAGCCAAATGTCAGCCCTTAGATGCTTCAAAGGAAGGGGCATAGGAAGGGGGGGAGGTGGGGGCAGACCGCATTGGGTGCCCTCACTGAGGGGGGTGACATTTGGCGTGCCACCCACCCACAACTCACAAGCCTACCCTGAGCTGTCAGGGTAAGGGGGGAGCAGCGCTGCTTTGCCGGCAGCATTCCCCCCTTCCCCCTTCATTTTGACAGCTTGGGGGAGGCCTGGGAGTCGTGGGCAGGCGGCGTGCCAAATGTCCACCATGGGCAGCTTGTTCTGCCCCCGTGAGCTGCTTGCCCCACCCCCATGGGCGGCTCTCTCCACCCCTGGCTGCAGGGTGTGTACACCGCTCTGGGCACCCAAGCAGCTATCCTGTGCCTGGGAGGGCACCCTCCATGCCACGCCTCCCCTTGGGAGCACACCTGCCCTGGGCAGCACGGGCATATGCTCCGCCGTTGCCTAAAGGGAATGAAATTTCAAAAGCAGATAGAGGATGTATTAATCACATTTTTGCAGCTCCATTTCGTAAAGTGTCTGAAAATAATCCCCCCCTACAATAAACTAAATTGTTGCCTCCTGTTACGATTCTGTCTGAAGTTCAGCCATTCCCTGAGATTGACAGGATTGCCTCCCGTAAGGACAGTCAGGTTGGCACGCCTGCCTACTTTCCACATCTTATGAATAAGCATACAGTCAGGTGCACATCCCCTGTAAATCTCTATTCACCCCAAAGGAATAATTGCTTGGCAATTCTGTGCAATGAAATGAGCCCACGTGAAAGAATTTGTGCTCAGAACCATTCCTCGTGACTCCTTAACTTTTCCTCCATAAGCCCAAGAATATTCCTCCTGCTCTCAAACTTCTCAATGAGTAGCTTGAAAAGTTTCCAGGAATGTAAAGAATGTAAGGATTGGGGGCTTTGTGCCCTTGCTTTTTTCAATGTCACAACTGTCTCCTGTGCAGAATGCACTTCTGGCCAGAGGCAATGGCTTAGCCATTCAGTTCAAAACAGGCATCCCCAAATCCCAGGACACCATTTGACAACAGCCTTCGGCCAACCTCTCTCTCCCCTCCCTCACTTGGGGGGCTCTGGCTATTTATACTTACCTCGTTCTCCAGAGACAGGGTTCTGGTTCAACTCACAGGTGCGACATTGGCACAGATGTGCATCACTGGGAACACAACATACACATTGTGAGCTATCAGTGACTCTAATTAATTTAGGCAGCATGAGAAGGGATGGGAAAATCTATCTGTTTCATCTCTCTCTGTCATGTTCTCATTTTTAAAATCTTCATTTCAGTTCTCCTCATTTCCGTATAAGTTTGTGATTTTTTAAAAAAAGTCCTCCTGGAAATTCATCAGCATTTTGGTGAAAATTTCCTAAAATGTGTATTTTGATATGCAGTTTTGCTTAATATACACATTTCTGCAAGCAATTTTTCATGTCTGCTAATTTCACAGATACATGGATTTTTATGCGCACTTTAGCATAGCACATGTATTTGTGTACTCGTTACTTGGCTGCAAATAGGGCATTGCAAAATTTGGAGAAGTGTGAATTCTAGAGGCTGCCTGGTTTTCAAGTCAGGTATTGTTTTGGGAAGTGCAAATGACCTTTGTGTGCAAACTGAACTCTGAATTTCTTCCCCATAGCTTAACGTGAGAGAAGGCTGTGGAATGAATTGCAATAGGAATAAATGAGATTAGCAAAGGGTGTAGAGGCTGAATTGTGAATAGGGAAGTCCCTGGTGTGAGTCTTGTCTCTGCTATGAACTCACTTTGGCAAGCCTCAAACATCTGCCTCAGTCATCTGCAGTACGGGGATAAAACAGCTCCACCAGTAATAGGCCACGTGGATATCAACTAGAGTATTAATTAAATGTTTATTATGACTGAGTGGTGCTTGACAGGACATGTGTAGTTGTGGCTAGGTCTGCACTCATGAGAAACGTGGCACTGTTGCACCATCTTCAACAAGATAAACACTTTCCTGGCTACACCTGCTACTTGGACATCCAGGAGCAAATAATCTGAGTCAAGGAATATTTCCAAAACCACAAACCTGTTTTCCCAGGATGAGGATGATCCTATATGAGACAGTCTGCACCCTTATCCAGTGACAGTGAATGCAAATGTGGGGAAATCCACAACATCAGAAAGAAGGAGTTCTTCACACAGGTAAACTACGTCAGGGGTGGGAAACTGAATGAGGCCAGTGGCCCAGATCCTTACCTTCCCCACCCCGCATGGGCCAACTTTATGTCATTATGACATTGAGTGACAACTTTAAAGGAGCTTCTCTCAATGCCCAACATCCAGTGGGTGCTGAGAGGGAGCTACTTTGAAGTCCTTCTGCAGGGGGCAAATGCTGATGGTCTCCAACTCTCATCAGCCCTGGAAAACATGGGTAATGGTGATAAATGATGAGAATCTAACAACTTTTGGAGAGCAACAAGTTTCCCACTGCTGATATTAAACAATGAGCCACAAGTCCTCTGCCTCTGAATTATCATGAGTGAGAAAAACGTGGAGTGACCAAGTGGTCTCAGGTTCAGAGTGGGGATTTTGCTGAGAGCTGGAAATCCATTGAGGGCAGTTGTCCAGGCCCCACAAAATCTGGAGCCAAGCATGGGGATGTGCTTCCCCTGTCTAGTTTGGAATACAGAAAAAGGGGTGATCTGGATAAGGGCAAATATCAATAAAGATATCCCTATTGATTGCGATAATGATGTTAATAAATGTGATGGTCCTGCTGTGTCCCTGCATGCCAAACAAATCTTAGTTCTCTCTTTATGTCAAGCATTTTGTCTGCTCCATCAGATGGGATATAGATTTCCCCTTCCCTCACCCTCTAGAAAAGATTATCTTTTTAATTTGATTTCTTTTTTCCCCTTTTTGGGAGGGGGGAAGTTGCCACACTCATATGTGCTATGGATTGTGACGCATAATTTTGCTTGATAACATATTGATTTTACAAAATTGGCGGCCTAAGCTTTCAGCAACTTCCACAGATCAGAGAGTTTTGATGCTTACGTTATTTCTTTTTCAAACACACACACACACACAGCGCTGCAGAAAAGCAACAACCATTATCTGAAAGGAATTGCAGATCATCTCGGGTGAATCATGAATAGCTGGAGCTGTTTTGTTTCAGAGCAGCTATGAGAAGGTAGAGGGACAATGGGCAGAACAGACCTGCCAGTGGTCAGTCGATATGTTTCTATGCTAGGATCTTGCCTGTTTATCTCTTTTTACTGCCTCCCTCAGACACATTTATTCCTAGACTTTGGAACTGAAGAGACACTGTAGTGTATTGGTTGAATGTTGAACTAGAACCTGAGAAACCAGAGTTCAAATCCCTACGTGGCCATGAAGCTCGCTGGATGACCTTGGGTCAGTCACTGCCTCTTAGCCTAACCAACATCAGAGGGTTGTTGTGGGGATTAAATGAGGAGGGAGGAGGGGACAACAGATACCACCTTGAGCTCCTTGGAGAAAAAGGTGGGATATAAATGCAATCAATCAATCAATCAATCAATCAATCAATCAATCAGTAAACTAGTACACTGCAAGTGTAGCCACACTGTGAATCAGAAAGAAAACATGGTTAATATCTTAGCTCTGCCACAGGAGCAGCTCAGTGGGTGGAGATGGAGCTGCTCTAGCTTCCTGACAGGTGGGTTGCTGTTGCTTGTTGGGAGGGGTGAGGTGGTGGACTATGGTCCAAACCTCCTCCATTTTGGCCTGTGAAGGCATTTTCCTAATTCACCCCACTTGCCCCAGACCTGGGAAGCAGGTGTGAATCAGGTAAGGATACAGCTGGATCAGTTGTGCAGTTAAGTTACCTGTGAAGAAAGCACAGCTGAACTCACCACCTGCTGGATGATCAAAGCCCTGAGCAAAGACCCTTGTGCTGTGGTTCCCAGTCTCCTGACAACCAGCTACATATTGGGTGCTTGGGAAGTGATGCACAAGCGAAGTGGACAGCTGGACAAGGCAACCCACCTGTCAGTCATCAGAGTCCATATTAACAGGCAGGTTGTCCCACCTACCTGTCAAAGTTGGCCTGCAGGGGTAACAAGCCAAAAATGTTTCCCAACATTTATTACACCCAGCTGGCTTTATTAAACCCAATGTAATGGCTTGTGAATTGTACTGTACTTGTTAAACTATTCATTTTTATCACAGTGTTTATATTCTTTGATTTAGACTGTATACCCTTCAGAGTAGAATTTCTTATTTTAATTGTGTACAGAGCCGTGTAAATTGCTGGTGCTATATAAACAAATGTTAAGCATCACCTTTCTTCCAATGAATTCAAGTGGTGCTTGTGATTCTCCTCCATCTCCCCATTTTATTTGCACAATAACCTTGTGAGGTAGGTTAGGAGGAGAGACTGGGAGTGTCCCAAGGTCACACCCAGGGAGCTTCATAGCTGATTAGGGCTGAACCCTGGTCTCTCAGGCCCTCCTCTGAACTCTGCATCAAACTGGCTCTCTGACTCATAAGGCTGGATTCAACCAAGTCCTACTCAGAGTAGACTCATTGAAATAAATGGACCTCAGTGATGTCCTTTAGTTTCAATAGGTCTACTCCACATAGAACTAGCATTGGCAACAACCCAAAATGTTTTACTCACAAAGTTTTGGAAGTCTCCACTTTTACACATCTCTCCCCCTCAAATAAAGTAGATAATAGGGGGGAAAGGTGTTGAGGGATTTTATTTTTACAACCCTCTGCCTGAGGGTTACAGCAATGGTGTGCCAGGTCAAGAAGTTGGCCCACACAAGTGGACCATCTGTTTGGATGGGTGGGTGGAACACTGATGCAAACTTAAATTGTGGGCTATAAATAGGTGGAACTGGCTGTCCTCCAGGGCAAAGCATTCATTGAAAGTCAGCTCCTCTCTCTAGTTATTGGCTGAAACTGTATTCCCCAAGAAGGCTAACACTGCTGCTGTAGACTGTAATCTTAAACACCCTTCCTGATAATGAAAGGGCCATTAAAGCCAGCGGGACATCCATCAATGGATGTGTTTATGATCAAGGTGTTTGTAGAAACAAGAGAGAGAGAAAATTAATAGGGCTGTCAGTCAACTAAAAGAAATCTGTATTGATTAATCACACAAGCTTCGGTCAATTAATTGGTTAACCAGTGACTTAAATTTGCATGTGGATAAAAATAGTGGGTTGTATCCAACTAAGCTATGCTTAGAGTAGACATGATGAAATGAGTGAAGCAAAGTTATTCATGCCCGTTAATCCCAAAGGGTCTGCTCTGAGTAGGACTTACACTAATACGACCTGTTATGCTGCTCTAGAGCAGGGGTGAAGGACACATTTTTCAGGTATTTTGAAGCAATCCCCCCTAATTGTACAAATTCCCTGTAGGACACCACAAACTTTTTTTAAAAAAAGAAGAACAAACGCAAAGTGTGTTTTGCTCCTTGCTTATGCTCTGTATCAGTGGCAGTTCCTTCACAGGAGCCAGTAATTCTTATCTACTATATATTTTGGAAAATGGTTTGTCTGCCCATCCATCTGTTCTCCAAAGGTTTGGCCACCCCTCAAGATATGGTCACCAAACTTGGTATGAGAGTTCCTGAGCTAGGGGGGCAGGTTGTAGGTGTCTGGCTGCTGGCTGCCATTTTGAATCAAGACAGCAGACTGAAGCATGACTTTGGCATGACTTCTCCATTCTTTTTGGCATAAGTCTGGCCACCTCTCAAATAAGCAAGGACCAACTCTCTCAATATGAATCTACCTGGATGCTGAGATCAGTCTCTGAGGCCCTTCTTCATTTGTCTGCTCCACGAGAGGTTTGGCGGGTGGCAACACAAGAACGGGCCTTTTCTTCATCGGCTCCCTCTTGTGGAATGCTCTCCCCAGGGAGGTTCGGCTGGCACCTTCATCACACACCTTTAGGCACCAGGAAAGACTCCTTAACCAGGCCTTTGGTGAATTGACTTCTGGAGCCCTTTTAAATGTGTTGTGGAAAGGGGGAGATTGTTGGTTTGTTTTCATTCATATTTTTATTATGTATTTTGTGTTTTTTATATTGTAATTTTATGTTGTGGACCACCTTGAGATCTACAAGTATAGGGCGGTATACAATTTTGATAAATAAATCATCATCATTGCTGAACTTGGCACAAAGATTCCCAAGGTGGGGGTCTTCAACCATGTTTGGGTGCTGGGCACCATTTTGGATCAAGATGACAGGCTGAAACCTGACTTTGGTGTAACTTTATCCACTTATTTGGCATAGCTTCAAAATCCTCTTGAGATATCGTCCCAAAACTCAACATGAGGCTTCCTGAGATAGGGGTGACAGCTTTCATTTACATTTGGGCATGGGTTCCATTTTGAATCAAGATGGTAACCAAAATGTTATATTGGCATGACTTCACGCAGTTTTCAGCGTGGGGGGTTCAAATTCACAAGTTACACTATCTGTTTAAAAATCACAATATTTTATGGTTTCTACAAATTCCTGGGCAATACAAGGCACTCCTTGCTAGTCTATATTTTGAAAAGGTAGTTTTGTCTGTTCACAATGCATTTGGATAGCTTTTAAAACTTCGTAATCAAATTTTTCATGATGGTCCCTGAGATCAAGAAGCAGGTTTTTATCTATGTTTGGATACCATTGAATACCATATTGAATCAAGATGGCAGACAGAACTTTTGAAAACTGCATTGATTTTTTTGCTTTCTTGGAATTCCCAAGCAACGCTGGGTATGAGGCTCCTAGTCTATTATACACCAAACATTCATTTATGTGTTTGCCTTCATTCAGTAACTGACAGGCACACACACAAACAAGACAGAACACTTTAAGGCTTTTTATTTATAAGGATGTGACGAAGTTTCACCTGCCTGAAGATGAAGTTGAATTGGAGGAGGTTTCAGACAATAAGAAGTGTTTCAATATGGTTTTGGCAGTTTGCTTTCAGTTTGGAAACTGAGAACAATCTACCTTTATCTAATTTGTGAACATGCTGTCTCTGACACTGCCTGTCATTTCAGTGCTTAAAAAGCACTTTCACTTAACGCACCTAAACCCCCTGTTCCTGTTTTTCAAATTGTACGTTATCGGCTTTCCAATGGTGCACCCTCCCCCACAAATTCCATATTTTTTGTCCAACTGCACACTTAAGAAGAAAACCTTGCCAAGAACTACAATTTTTCATGCAAATTATTTCAGGGGGCACATGACAGGGGTGTGCAGAGGATGCCCAGCCATGACATAACTCACATGTTTATACACAGCACACACACACACACACACACACCCTACATCCAGTCACACAAGAGGATTTTCACAGTTCAATGCCATATTCAGACAGACAAAAGTATTTGAGGATGGCATAGAGTGGAGCTATGAAGGGCATGGTTTGGGGAAGGCCTCAAGGGCCAAATAGAGAGGCCTGGAGGGCCTCAAAATGGCAGCTGGGCCTGAGCATGTCTTTCCCTGGTTCTGGTCCTGGTGCTGCAAGCCCTCCCTCTCTGCAGCTGCTATATTTAGAAACCAAACAGCCATGTCAGAGACCTTATAACATCATGCCTGTTGTGGCCCCGAGCTTCTAACTTTAATTAGAAACTTCCACATGCAATGAGGTGATACTGGGGCACCACTGAGGTGATTACAGGAAATACCTGGGGCTGAAATAAAGGTATCTGCCATTGCAACGAATCACATAGCTTCAACCCCAATATAAGTCTGTTAATACTGAAATACGAAAAATAATACTCTCTGTGTGAGAAAGACACAGAAAGACACACACACACACACACACACAGAAAGAGAGAGAGAAAGAGAGAGAGAGAGAGAGAGAGAGAGAGAGAGAGAGAGAGAGAGAGAGAGAGAGAGAGATTCATCCTCTCTTTTCAGCCTGAGAACTACTCCCCTCATATGAACTGTTTCTGGATTGACTTTGTATTAAAATGACATTATGCTGCAAAGTGTGGGAGGGGGACAGATATGTAGCTGCTGTCATGAGAGAGAAAAATGAGAAAATGTGGGCTTTGATTCTGTTGGCAGGCTGGAGGGTAAGGTAATTCCAACAAGGAGGCAATGAGGCAGGATTTAAGATTTCTCCCTGTTGAATTTGGAACCTGGCGTGGAAGTGTGGGTGAGAATTGATGTTATTATAGGAACCCAGCTGGGATCCAAAGCTGTCGCTTATGTGTTGCATCTAAGAAGACGGTGAATAAAGGCCACATCCACACTATATGTGCAGAGCACTATGATACCACTTGAAACTGTCACGACTTCCCCCAAAGAATTCTGGGAGCTGTAGCTTGCTAAGGGTGCTGAGAGTTGGTAGGGGGCCCCTCTCCCCCCCCCCCCCGAGCTACAATTTCCGGAGTTCAATGAAAAGAGGGATTTATTGTTACATTAAGGCTGTCATACACCTGGAATTTCTTGGACATAGCCGGCATAGCTGTCAACTTTTCCCTTTTCTTGCAAGGAATCCTATTTGGAATAAGGGAATTGCCCTTAAAAAAAGGGAAACGTTGACAGCTATGATAGCCGGGATTCGCCTGTCAGAAATAGCGTCTGGGTGGTTTTCCTAAAGAAAAAGCTCAAAACCTCAATTTCGGGGGGGCAAACTTGGGGCAAAAAAGGAAAAAGCTACCTCAACAACTTTTGTATCCAGGCAGTCCCTGAGCTTCCCCGAACCTAAGTTTTCCCGGGCATTGTACATTTATACAAGGACGTTGATCCTGATTTGGTAGTAAGACAGACAATACAGATGCTTTAACAATGATATCACATGTTGTCAACCAGATACTCCCATCAGCAATCTGGCTGCAGCATTGAGTGGTCAGGTTACAGGGAACCAGGCAGAGGGCCTTTTTGGTAGTTGTGTCTGCCCTGTGGAATGCCCTCCCAGCAGATGTCAATCAGAAAAGCAGCTATGTGATTTTTAAAAGACATCTGAAGGCAGCTATGTTCAGGGAAGTTTTCAGTTTGTGATGTTGTGTTGTGCTTTTACTATTTTTTGTGGGGAGCCCACAGAAAATAGTCATTGTTATTATCCAAACAATATGATCCACTGTTTACAATATACATTTCAAGCCTTTCATTTCCATAATTAAAACATCACCACCACCAACATGAACCATATTTCTCTCCATAGCACTGAAACAGCTCTGAAAAAGAAGCATCCATATAGACACTGAATCTTGTGCAACCTATTTGGAGCCCAGGTTGCGATGGTGCCACATCTGAAGAGTGTGCAGCTTTGTGGCACATTCAGTACATTCATAGCCATGGCCATATCAGATTCCGTCCCTGATGCTGCAAGTTGTCCCGGAGCAAATCTGCTCGCACATTTATTCCCAGCAGCAATTTGCTGCATTTGGGGCAGGAAACTTCCTCAGTGATTTTGCAGATGGCACTTTGCAGAGACAGGCTTTACCTAAAGCCTCAAATGAATGAGATGCTGAATTATAAGCAGCGGCATTCCTCTCATCCCAGCAAGTGTACACGGTCATCCCTGGATCTTCTGGGGATAAGCTGCACAATATTTCGGAGCTCATTTCACACAGTGGGCTGGGCTTCCTCTTAAGGAGAGTGGCTCCACTAAAAGAGGATTTAGTGTGTATGTGTAGACACTGTGAATCAGTACACCAGGACAATCAAAACAGCAGGCTATGCAATGCGTTTTTTTATTTATTCATTTATTACTACATTGTTATCCCACTTTTCCTCCAGAGAGTTCAAGGCTGTGAACAAGGCTCCCCCCCCCTTCCAGTTTTATCCTCACAGCAATCCTGTGACTGGCCCAGCATCACCCAATGAGCTTTATGAGTGGGGATTTGAACCCTGGTCTCCCAGGTTCTAGTCCAACACTCTGACCATTGTACCACACTATCAAATGATTCTGGTTGTGATCAGCCACCAACTAACCAGGAACAATTGATGAAGTTACAACAACTCTCATAAGACTGTGCAGGGCAAGACGCACAACCAGCCCTACCATTAGGCATTTTGACAGAAATGTTCTTGTATGGAAACTTCAGGCTTTACTCTAGAGAAACGTCTCTCAAAGTCCACTCTCGTCACACCAGAGATGGAACCCAGGATCTTCTGCATACAAACCATAGGCTCTACTACTGACATAATCTGCAACTGTGCTGTGTTAGCTTACTCACATGTTTGAAAGTCCCAGACAGGGTTTCATAATGCCTTCCAACACATTTTTCAATGAAGTGTTTCTTTGATGACTTGGTGAAAATGATGAGGACAGTTGGGCCTTCACTGCAGAGACTGGGGAACCTATGTCCCTCCAGATGCTCTTTTTATCCCTGACCATTGGTCACACTGGCTGGAACTGATGGGAGACGGAGTCCAACAACATTGGGATGGCCCCAGGTTCCCTATTTAATAGTTGTGCTAAAGAAGAGGTAGCTTCCTTCTTTTGCACAATTCTTAAAGGTGCATGAGCACTCTGCCCTCTTTTTCCATCTGGCCACCTCCAGTGTTAGATCCAGAATAAGCCAATTGGGCCCTATTGAAATTAATGGGACAGAGTAGCCATGACTTAACTTGAGTCCCATTTGTTTCAGCAGGAACAAAGTTCAACTAATTTAGTCTGGATATAACCCTATGTTTTCCTGCTGGTGATGTTGGAAATATGATAGGGCAGAGACAGCTAACTCTGGGTGCTGCTAACCTCCAGCTCCCATCAGCCCCAACCGGCATGGCCAAAAGTCAAGGATGATGGGAGCTGTAGTCCAATAACATATGCAGAGATGCAGTTTATCCCCCTTATTTTGGGCAGCCACTCCCCCTTTCCCATCTCATCTTTTCTCTGATTTAACTAACTCAGTTTTATTTTCTTATTCTTTAGAATCACACTTATATTTAAGAATTCTGACTGTATTTCTGCTCTTGGCAGTTCTAAGCACACAGCTGAGCACACGCAAAGCCTAGCAAGGATAATTGCACCAGCTGTGACATTTTAAAGCATGCATTTGGACCAAAACAGAGTGGTGTGCCCCCCCATCACTTCTGATTGACTTGGGCTTTACTTGGATTTGCATTTTGCAAATTTCAAATATTAGCTTTCTGCTGGGATGCTTAAACACTTTGAAGACTGTTGCAGGTGGCAGGCTTGGCGCCTTCGACCTGGAGGTGGAATTCATGTCACGAGTCATTGCAAAGGTGCATCACAATGAGATCACCTCCCTAGCTGTAGAGAACTTCGTTACTTGGTAATAGGTAGAAGGAATTAAAAGAAATCTGTGATAGTTTGGGTTGTAGGAGGGAGAAAGAGTGTGTTCATCATATTTGGAGGAACACGCAAACCATTCCACTGAACAGACACAGCCAGGACTCTCACCTGTGAACATATCATCGGAAACTGCTAGATCTTCATGAAGCTGCTCCATGTGGGTAAACTACTGAAGTGCAGGCAACATCTTCTCAGTGAAGTAGAGGCCCTAGGCTGGCTGCACCCACCCAGGCTGGACAATGGATCCTTCTGGGCAGGAAGGAGTATAACAGGGCTCCATGCTGCAGTTGAGCTTTGCTTCATGAGATACTCCCACAGTGTGGGCAGTGATAATCAAGAGACACTAGGAATGTCAAGCTTGCATCAACTTCTTATGAGCAAATCTCCAAATCTTGTTGATGTCTTCCAGGTCTCTGGTCACCTCTCTCTTACAGTTTCCATGAGTTTTTGTGTGTCCCTGCAAATGTGGCTGTACTTGGGTGTGGACTTGCCCTACAGTCCTTATTCTTTACTTGTTTTCTTATTCTGACAGGTTGCTTGGCCCTGGCTGTTCTTGGGTCCCATGACTCCTGGCTAACTCCAGACTACTGCCCATGGCCTAACCCTAAGGCACAGGAAGCTGATTTGTTCTGGACGGACCATTAGCTCCAAGGAGATCCCAAGCAGAGGTTTTTCCCAATCTTGCTGCCTATAATCCTCTGGCTGGAAATACCAGGGTTGAAGCTGGGACCTTCTGCATGCAAAATACCATTGAGTTATATTGTTTCAAGGAACTGACACCCAGGAACTGATCTGCACATAATAAGAAACACTTTTCATATTGTTGTTGCTGTTATGAGTAGTATATAGACTTCTGGTTACAACAAGATGTTGGACTAGATGGGCCATTGGCCTTATCTATCAGGCTCTTCATATGTTATGTACTCCCTCCAGCTTTCCTCTCCCCATAAAACACTTTAGGCACCTGGATTATAGTACACACATACAGGTTTGGATTCAGGTATTGGATCAGCTTCATCCCAACAGTAATTTACAGTCTGGGAGCAATTGCCCAGCTGTTTCTTACCTTCGAGCTTCTGGCAAGGTCCTGGAGGTCCTTCATCATTGGAATGGCTTGCAGAGGATGTCACTAAACACTCATTTAAGCAAACCCTCCTAAGTAAAAGAAGAAAACAGAGAATGGAATAGATCTTAGACTTCAGAACACTCATCTCTGTAGACCTGATGCACTTTCACACTTATCCAGGCTGTGTTCATTTCCCTCTTCCAATCAGAATGGGCCTGAGTGGCAGATTATTAGCAGTCATGGAACAAAAGGCAATAATTGCTCTTCCGAACAGGTGCATTACAAGGTTACAAACAGCATCTCAACCACCAAACATCAATCAACACAATAAGATAACGTCTGGTTATGTATCCTTATTGAAAAAATAAAATAGCCAGCAGTGGTCATTAGGTAAGGTGTGGCTTCTGACACTATCAGTATAATTTTCATCCAGTGTAACCCCTTATTAAAAATTGCTCCCATAGCTGGGATGCAATTACTCCATCAATTGTTACAGTTGTGTGTTAATCATTTTCCATAGTTACCACCATTTGCTAGAGTTGATTGCATGCCACAGTTTGCTTTGGTCTTTTATTAGGCACTTGCTCAAGCCAAATATTGGGGACAGATGTCTTAAGTGGGGTGTCACCGTCAGTAACAGATGCCAAGCAAATCTATTTAAGAGGAAATAGATTTTATAGGAATGCCCCTGAGATCCCATGCTGGATAATAACAGCTGTTGGCATAGTCTCTCACTATTTATTAGGCTGAGACTGTTCTCACTTGCCATCGGTGTGAAGATTAATAATAATAATAATTAAAAGCAAGGCATAATGAATCACTTTACTACAAACTACCTCTGTGTATAAGGAAAATGGACAGATTATGCTTTCATGTTTTTGTGCATGTTCAGACATTTCTACCCTTCACTTCTTCTGCACAGTAGGTGCAGCACAATCCCCTCTCCATCTTTTAAAAGGCACTGAGTAAGGAGTACTTTCCCTATCATCAGTTTTGAGTTGAGTTTGGTTCCTAGAACTTCTCATGAACTATAGTGGTGCATTGAGTGATATAACAGAATCCTTACTGAATGTTGATCTATCAACAAGTCCAAAACTAACATTTGTGTGCATGAAAGGGTTAACCTGAGCCTTGAGCTCAAGTTACCAGAGTGGGTGTGGCTTTGCAGGTTCTCTAGGCAACCTCTGCTCCCACCCTTTTCAGTCTTTTTCTCTCTTCCTGCTTCCTGGAACAAGCAGAAAAGGAGCCATGCGATTTGGCTCTCAACTCAGCAAATTGTGGAAAAGAACCAGATCTCTCCAAAAGTGAGATTATACAACCTGCATCTTTGCTAATCCAAAGATTGCATGATCCCTTTGCAATGAAACCAAGTAATTGTCTGTTTAAAGCCATCTGGAACCTCTTAATCTTTATTTTACTGCCAGTGGATGGAGACTTGTTTGCTGTAACTTCTGGAAACAATGTGAGTAAAATATTCACTCCTCACCTTATGCAGGCTGCAATCATATAACCTTGGAGTAAGCTCTATTTAATTCAACTGTGCTTCCTTCTGAGTGGACATGCATAAGATTGTGCTGTCCATAGGGATGCAAGGAGTCAGCAATTCCCATATTGTCCTGCTCTAAGTAACCGTGGAGCAGGCTTCTGAGATCCAGTGCTGTTTTTCAGGGGGTACTTAAGGGTATGCAGTACCTGCCCCTCTTTTTTGTTGTTGTTGTTGCTGTTAAAAGGTGCGTCACTTACTGTAACAACTTCATGGTGAGTACCAGTACCTATTTTTCTAGAAAAGAAAAGCACTGCTGAGATCTATGGGGTTTGCAGGAGTAAATCCTCCACAGACTGCAACAATCTACTGGGTATAAGGGATAAGGCAGGACCTCAAATAACCTGGATCTGAGATGTATGGAGTTTACCTGTATATGTTAGTACCACAACCTTGAACTTACTTGGCAGCAAAATTTCAGCCAGAGCAAGTCCCACAAAGTAATGTGTCATGTGCTGGTGGTACTTTGTCTCTATAAGCATCCTAGCCAGTGCATTCTGCTCCATCTGCCACCTCACGCCCAACCTAAAGGGTATCCCATATAGAAGGCATTGCAACAATTTATTTATTTGTTGCATTTATATCCCACCTTATCTCTCCAAGGACCTTAAGGTGGAGACATGGTTCCCCCACCCCCATTTAATACGCACAACAACCCTGTGATGTTGGTTAGGCTGAGAGGCAGTGACTGGTCCAAGGTCACCCAGTGAGCTTTGTAGCTGAGTGGAGATTTGAACCCTGGTCTCCTAAGGTCTATGTCTGACACTATAACCACTGCACCACACTGCCATCACACTAACTGGGGGAGTTACCAATGCGTGGATAACAAATAAACTTAAAAAGAATGCTGACCCATTTTTATTTTGCCAACTCAGTGAGTAAAGAACTTGAACTCCAGAAAGGAGGGGCGACGTTGCTTTGGACAGAATAAAGAGACAAGGGACGTGGTTATTTTTAAATGTTAAAAGCGTTCGTCTGCTAAGAAGCATGATAAGTGAATCAATCAGAAAGGAGTTGGTGGGTAGAAGGATTAAATGGGCAATAAAAAGGATACACGGCTGACCTCCAATGGAGGAGGGAGTTGATAATGGGATAAGTAAATCTTATGAAGATAATAAGGATATAATTATGGTTGAGCTCAAACTACTAAGTACATAGTTTGAACCTCTTGAGATATATGCAGATATAAAATTTCAGGATAGTTTGGTAGCAAATGATTATTTTCCGTGCCCCTGTGTAAGAGGCTTGATTAGTGCAAATACGTGGTCCTCTTAAACTTCACCTACCATTCATAATGAGGAATATGGAAGGTCTTTTAGGGTTTCTTTCATATTCTCAGTGTCTCAGGGCCGTAGGGATAGTGGAGATGGTTGGGGGTTGGTATCCCCCTCACAGATATTCTGCTAGGGTCAGACAAAACTGTCAACTCTCTCCCAGTTTGTCCCTTTTCCAGTCTCCAGTTCTCCCCATTTCAATGCCAGTTTCTATAACCTGCATGAAAATCTGTGTGCATTTTCTGTTTATTTGGGGTGTCATGAAAGATCAAGGCAGTAGTTGGTTGTGTAATGTTATTGCATTTTAATAGGGAGGGGTAGAGGCACTTTTGGAATTTGTATGTGTGTGCTGCAGGCGCCCAAATAACTTCATGGGTCTTTATGAATATTAATATAAAATAAAATAAAAATAAGTAAGCAGCGTTGCAGTTAAGGGCCTGGGAGCCACATTCTTTTCTGGGTAAATTTCCAGAGGCCACATGCCAGCAGTTGGCCAGGCAAGAGGCAAAAGTGAGCAGGGCAATGGCAGCAATTTTTACCTTTCTACAGTAGGCTAGTTTCTGCCCACATTCACACATCCTTCTCTATTCTTCACCAAGGAAGGGAAGAGGCTCTCTCAGAGAATGTGTTCCAGCTAGACAATGGCACTTGCACTACCCCAACTACTTTTTAGATCATTTAGATAAGTTATTTTATTTTTTTACTGCATTGTTTCAATACTGTGTTGCCACCCTGAGCTCCTGAGGCGGCGGCGGCGGGGGAGTAGAATATAAATTTAATAAGTAAATAATGAAGATGTTGAGGGCCAGACTGAGAATTTTGGGCAGGGTGGGAGAGGCATTTTAACCCCAGGCCTGAGGTTCTTCTGAGTTGTTTACTAAGGGCCAATGAGGGCTGAGGAAATGGAGAAGCACAATTCTTTTAGATTGTTCAGAAACAGGGCTATGTATTTAATGCAATTGAACAAACTCAACCCTAATGAGACCAATGTATTTATGTTGTGGCTAATCTGTGGTTCCTTTCTTCACACAATGCATAAACAGCTGAGGAGCTGGGGGAGGGGCTCCTATCCCCATAGTGGCAGACTCAGCAGGAACACACAGGGCTAGGTCACAGCTTTCTTCGTTATTGGATGAGATGCATTGCATTTTTATTTAGACTGTAATCTTTTCCAAATGTGCATTTACTGCATACTCATTAGCACATGCAAATTTTATGCAAATCGGTGTCCTCTTTTAACATTGGCGAGGCAATGCTGGAAGAAGAAGAAGAAAAAGAGTTTGGATTTGATATCCCACTTTATCACTATCCTAAGGAGTCTCAAAGCGGCTAACAATCTCCTTTCCCTTCCTCCCCCACAACAAACACTCTGTGAGGTGAGTGAGGCTGAGAGACTTCAAAGAAGTGTGACTAGCCCGAGGTCACCCAGCAGCTGCATGTGGAGGAGCAGAGGCGCGAACCCGGTTCACCAGATTACGAGTCCACCGCTCTTAACCACTACACCACACTGGCTCTCTGGAGAAGTGAAAGCACACCCCCTAGGCATGACTCAGTTGCATCTGGTTTGGGTGGATGGAACACCCTCATCCACAGATGCAGGAATAGGGGCCATGACTGGTATGGGAGAATGTGGGAGGCTTGTTGTGGAGTGAAGGTCAGGCTCCACCATGGAGGCAGAGCAGCCGGGTGGCTCATTCCTGGGAGCCACTCAAAAGTCCGAGGCTTCCACATATCTGCACATGCACACACATCTTGCCGTCTGAGGAAGTAAGCGGCATGATCCCAGTTCAAGGGAAAATTCCAGCCAGGCAAAATGACTCAAGGAGGGCATGCTTATGAAGACTATGGCCTGAGAAAGGGACTGTGGCCTGAGGACAGGTTGTAGCCTAGGGAGGTTCTCAAGGCACTGAGGTTCCTCACCCCTGAGTTAGGGCCTACTCTAAGCAAGACAATGGAGGCAGGGAATGTGTGAGGCAGGCCAAGAGGAAAGAAATTCTATGGTTAGGGAAGAAGCAGAAGCAGTAGAAGAAAAGGACCACATGCACAGCCCCCTTTCCTCTGGCCAAGGCCAAAGATTTGCTCCAGCTCTCTATCAGTATCCCATTTCCATTAGAAAGCAGCAGAAGTTAAATTTCAAGGATGGAGTTTGAATGGCCTTTAACCAGAGTTTTCATCCTGCAATCAGTCGACAGTCCCAATACTAGAATTGATTTCTTAACACCCACTTCTCTTGGTGCAAAGAGAGCACCTGATCTTTGGCACTCAGGAGCACTTAAAGAGCTCCCTTTGACTTCATCCCCACCTGCAATTTGTGTGATGGTTCGCTTTGATACTTTCCAAACACAATTGGTTGCAGCAGTGGCAAAATTTGCTCCTGCTGTTGATTGCTGGTGTGTGTATAAAGGCTGGTTTAGAGAGTGGGGGGGGGGGAGCAGCTTGTGTTTTAAGGAAGGCTAATTTTCAAGAGATGATGGAGGTGCTTAAGAAGTGGAAAAACAGTGCATAAAGAATGGGAGTCATGTTTCAGCAAAAGTGACAGGTGCATGATTGAATAAAATGAAAGCAAATGTGACAGACAACACGGGGTCTTGCAAGATACCGTAGACTTTGTAATTTTTTTTTTCTTTTAGCGTTCAAAAATGCAAGCATAGCCCTGGGAAGCAGCCCTTGAATAACTGTCAATCAAAAAGGAACTTTAAAGTGCCGTGGGGCGGGGGGAGGGGAATGAAACAAAGAGAAGTACAAAAGCTTCATCCAAACCAAATTGCTATCTAGGATGTTTTCTCTTTCCCGCACCCACCCCACAACACACACCTGCTTATGCAGAAATATGCACATAAACTGTACACATCATTATGGCTACTTGGATGCAGGTCAGGCTGTAATGTACGCAAATGAATACCTAGATGAATAATGGGTGATGAGACAGTGTGATTGGCGTGCACAATCAGCTGGAACATGCACAAGCAAATTAGGTCATTGCCTCCATCGTTCTGCAGTGTCAGTGTAGGCGCATCCATCACAATGTGGGTTGCCAACTTTGGACTTGAAAATACTGGGCTGTCTTGGTGGGGCCAGGGGGGGTGGAGTGGAGAAGAGGTGTAGCTTAATGGTGAAGTATATGTCTTGCATACAGATGGTCCCAGATGCAGTTCCCTGAATCTCCAGATATAGCTGAGAAACATCTTGTCTGGAACTTGAAAAACTGGGGCCAGCCAGTATAGATAATGGTGGGGGACCCCAATGCTGGGGCCAGAATGTAGCTCTTTAGACCTCTCTGCCTGGCCCTCAGTATGCTCCCCAACTCACACTGTGTTCATCACCAGCCCTACTCCAAGCCCCTCTAAAAATACTATTTTGTCTATCTTGTGAACTGTGATTCTTGCCTGGATAAATATGTGTGAGTCTGTGTGCTTAGAAACATCTTTTCCATAGCTGGAATGCTTCATCTACTGGCATGTGGCCCCTGGAAGTTTCCCAATGATGAAATGGGTTTCACAAGCTGAAAAAGCTTCCCCATCCCTGTCTTAAGATCCAATCTTTAGATTTGCCAGGTAGAATTGTCCCCTGCTTGGAACCCTGGGGCGTTGCTACCAGTCTGTGTAGATAGCACCGAACTAGATAGACCAAAGGGTCTGACACAGCATAGAATCAAAGAATTGTATAAGTGTAGAGTTGGAAGTGACACTAAGGGTCATCTAGTCCAAGTTCCTGCAATGCAAGAATCTCAACTTAAGCATCCATGACAGATGACCATCCAACCTCTGCTTAAAATAGGGTTGCCATACATCTGGAATTTCCAGGACATATCCAGAATACCACAGTCGGAAGCAGTTTCGAGGCAGAAATCGGCAAAATGTCCTGGAAAATCTGGACGTATGGCAACCCATGTCTGCAGTGCTTTTTTCACTTTTTGAAATACTTACTTAAAAAACTCCCAAGGAAGGAGAATCCACCACCTCGTGTGGGAGTCTGTTCCATTGAAACTGGAAACCAGGGATGCTTCCCATGTTCCTAATCAGCTGGGGAGGGCAGTTGTGGGATTCCTTGGAAATTCAGTCTGCCCACTGCATGTCAGTATTCAGCCCTGCCCGCACCTGGAGCCTGAGGTCTCCTTAGAGGAGGAACAGGATTGCTCAGCAGATTCTCTGCACCTTGAGGTGTTGGATCCAGACACCAAAACCCTGAGACTAGACTTCTTGACACCAGTTTATAAGTGTTGACTTCTCTGAGGGTGGATCCTTTATGTAGCCAAACTGGTGGATCCTTGTGCAGCCAGAATGGTGTCATCCAAGTCCATGCAGGATATGGGGAGAGCAGGTTGGTACGCTTGCCCTGAACCTCAGAGGCTAAGCTGGTTGGAGGGCCCCACCCAGGACACACTGCTTTTTTTGTTTGTGTTTATAACTTTAATCTAATAAAACACTTATCCTAGGCCTCAGACAAGCTCTCCAAGGGCCTGGTGCCATCCATGCATAAGCTGGCAAGGTTTGCAGAAGAAAGGAAAATCTTTAAATAAAGAAGGAACCCCAAAATCAACTCAGTGAGGACTGAGCATACCCAGTAGCCATGGAATAAGTAAGAGAAATGAAATGTAAAACTGGAGCAGGAGGATGGATTGGAGCATCACAGAATGAGACAGGGCCGGCTGGTTGGAACCCTGAAGAGGAAGACTCCATTTTGTTGAAGGTTATACTTCTAAGGCCAAACAAAGAAGCATTCAGCAGGAAGTTGGAACTCTTTGCTGCTTGTGATTACGGTATTGAAAGCAGACAAGAAAGAACTTTCATGGGACACGCTTCCCAGCCAATCAGTGATGGTGTGCCTCTTCTTCCCTGGAGTTTCCTTCCCTTGGAAAGACATGTCCTAAAAAGCCTTTTCACCAACAGGCCGCATATTTTATGCCCTTAGGCTTCATTGACTATTTATTAATTGTTGTTATTTGGCAGATTTATATCAGGCCCTTTTAGAAACAGTACACAAGGTGCCTTACGTAAAATCAATAAAGGAGGAGGGGACAAATAAATAAAACATTTGTAATGTATAATAAAATCAAAATTATTAAAGAGAGAGAGAGAGAGATCTGCTTTGGGTGCAGCTGTCTTCCCAGCCCATCCAAATCTCTTCCGTCTTCACAACAGTTATGACTATGGTTAATACTGAGTAGCTAAACTTCTCTGGTCTTATGCTAATTGTGAACATTCTGTGACATCACAGAAGGAAGGTCATTGGACAGCAAGGTTTGCAGACAACAGGTAGTCATTTATACCCTATATACTGTTTTCTGAATTTTCAGTATCCATTTACCTTATTTTCATTTTTAAAAAACATTTTCTACTGTATGTTTTCTCTCCCCTTGCCAGTGAGGACAATTTCCCCTGTACCCAGGAGGCAATTCCAGCATCTAATAATTTTCTCTCTGTTAGGAAGCTTTCCCTGATGGCACAAACAAAAGGCCTCTTCCACCCATCCCCAGGCCAGCTTCTGGATTTAGTTGCTCCATGGTGTTCTGCTGCACAGATGTCTCCAAAGAGACAATGTGTGAAGCTGCCTGCCAGATGACAAGAGATGCTTTGAAATTTAGGCTTAGACAAAAATAATATTTCTGGTTAACTTATTTTTACAGAGTGTGACAAAAGCAGAGTTGAGGATGGTAGGAGAAATGAGGAACATTCTCCGATTGTTCTCTTGATATGGGGAGAAAATTAATGGCAAATGAAGCATGCCTTCCTCACATGAGCTGCAAGGTCTGCCCCCCAAAAAGATTCAGTTGCAAATCTCAGGTTGAGTTTTCCTTGAGTGCAAGTCAACATGAATGTCTTCTGTGTATCTTCTGTTCACTTCAATGGGGCTGCCCCAGGAGAATTTTCATGAAGAAGCAGGCTTTGCTTTTCTTCCAGCAAAATTTAAGTACATTTCATTCATTCATTCATTTCCATTTTTCTCCAAAGAACTCAAGGTGGTATACACACATCTCATCCCCATCTTATCATCACTCTGTGAGGTAAAGTTAGGCTGAGAGGCAGTGACTGGTCCAGGGTCACACAGTGAGCTTCATGGCCAAGTGGGGATTTGAACCCTGGTCTCCCAGGTCCTAGTCTGACACAGTAACAACTATGCCACACTGGCTTTTTAACCCAGGGCCATAGCTCAGCAGTAGACCATCTGCATAGCTGTCAACTTACAGATTTGAAAATAAGGGACCAGCAGCCGCAAAAATAAGGGATCAGCAGCCAAAATAAGGGATTTTCCAGGCACAGGTATGTTCAACTTCTGAGCCCCTCTGAGCCAAAGGCCAGAAAGCCTAGCCAGCAGTCAAACGAAGCCTGAAGCCTCAAGGAAAACCACCGTCACCTCTCCGCTGGGAAGCGCTGAGCAAAGGCGAGTCCCCAGGCAACACAGCCAATTTGATCAGCACAAGGCATGCAAGCTCCACCCCCCAGTCGTTCTTAGACTTCTTATTGGGTGAGCAACGCAGCCAAGCAACACAGTTGGAGCCTCTCTCCTCCCTGGCCGGCAGGGAGGGAGAGGAGCTGCTTCCTTTGAAACCCGGGAAATTTAAGGGACATCATCAATAAGGGACAGCAGCGGGACACAGCGCTGGGATAAGGGACTGTCCCACCAAATAAGGGACGCTTGACAGCTATGACCATCTGCCTGGCATACAGAAGGCCTAAGGTTAAATCTCTGGCATCTCTAGGTATGTCTGGGAGAGACCCTGGCCTGAAATCCCAGAGCAGCGCTGCCAGTAAGTGAGGACAATACTGAGCTAGATGGACCTCACAGAGCTACACTTCCCAGAGCAGTTTAACCATCAACAGGGGTCTTCTAACAACTCTCAGCACCTTTAGCAGACTACAGATCCCAGGATGCTTTGGGGAAGCTATGACAGTTTGAAAGGACATGATACTGCTTTGAATCTATAGTGCCTTAGGAGCTTCAAAAAAATCCTTCAATTTTGTGATACATTTACATCTCTTTCTCTTAAATTCTCCATGCATTGCTCTGTTACTTATTACAGACTGAGATCAATTAACTTCTTGATTTCTTTTTAAAGGAAGAAATGAAATACACACGAGTGCAAGAAACCTTCAGATTCTCTCTGTGCTTTGCCTCTTGCTTACTATGTCAGTTCATATCTGCAGGGAGAGAAAGGGAGGTAACTCTTATGAGCTATGAAATATTCATCGCCACACCAGTGCGTTAACTTGGCCTTACCTCTTCAAAGGGAATGCTTCTCGGCTTGGATCTCAAGAGACCGGTTTGCGAGTCAGGCAAGCTAGTGAGTAACTTATTGTGTCATTAATATATTGGTCGTGTCATCTCCTCGTTCTCATTAAAGAAACTCTGAAGTCCATGTCAGCCTGTGAAGCTGCCCAGCTTCAGATGATATGTCGTTTCCCTTCCTCCTCTTCTCCCTATTTTTATTTTATTATTTTTGCATTCAGCAAGCAGCAGGATGGATTAACCCTCCAGGATTGAAAAGTGAAAAGGTTTTGTAGATGTGTTGAACAGATGCTATAAAAGATCTTTCTTTTTTTTAAAAAAAAAGAAAAGATGAGGAACAAACCATCCATCAACTGGGATTTGGAGTGAAATATTGGACTCTCTCACGGTCAGCACCCTGGCAGCTGAAGCAGCATTCAAAATCCTGTTGTTAATTCAATTCAACATGTTAGACCAGAAACGCTAGCAATGGAGGAGGGAAGGGACAGATGATAGCTTACTCATTTGGTTTCTCTCATGGGTGGACTTGCCCCACCCTGCATTGAGGGGCGAGAACATGGCCTGAGTTGGAGAGGGTCAAAAGGTTTACTGCTTCAATATTTTATAATCTGAAATCTGTGAATTAGAGAAGACCCCTAGCATGAATTAGACACGACCCCTAGCTTGGTATCACCCTCATGTCCTGGTTGTGGGCTTTCCCAAGCTGGTTGGTCACTAACTGTCAGAGGCAGCATGCCTCAGCATACCAGTTGAGTGCAGCAACACTTGTTGTTCCAAGCATCTCCTGCTTGCAAGCTTCCCATTGGGGGCATTGGTTGGCCACTACGAGAACAGGATGCTGGACTAGATGGGCCACTGGACAAAGATCACTGTAAATCTAGCCTACTGGAGTAAGGTGGCTGTAGGTGTAGCCTACTGGACAATGTAGCCTATTGGACAAAGGAAGCTGTAGATTTAGCCTGCTGGATGAATGTAAGAGTCACATCTATTTCTCTGCCCACTTTTGCCAGTGGCCCCACCCACCACTGACATCTGCATGTGGCCTTCAGGCTGAAGAGGACCCCCCAAGCTTTAAAGTCTCACGAGGACATAGCCCTCCAAATAGCAGTTTGGCTGCTCATTCTTCATTGTCCAAAAGTCCTTGGGAGTTTATGGTTCAGTGCTAAATCTGTATCTTCCTTTTTGATGAGCCTTTTTATGATGGATAGTGTAAATTATTTTAAGGTAACTTTTTTTGTCAGCTTGAACTCCTGACAAAGATAAATTGATGTGATGTCTTTTAAACTGCCCTTATGAATTAACGCTCAACTCCCCTTCCCCTCTCCCAGTTCAAGTAGGAGTTTCAAAAGGTTTATAGATGATTATTTTGCCACTTTTCAAGGGTCCCAGTTAGGGATGCAGAGTCACCCGCTTGTTCAGCTCAAAGGCTATTGGATTTTTGCAAGCATTCCCTTTGAATATTCAGAAACACATTAGAGGGAGTTTTGTGTGTGTGAATATTCAAAATGAATGCCTGCAAAACTCAGTAATTGAAAACCAAGTAATTACAGATATGCGAAGTCACTCAATGTCACACATGCTGCAGGCTGAGAAACAAGAAGGGGATCAGGGGTCATCTCAATAGCTTGGATTGTTCTGCCCTCCATCACAGCAGCTGTGGTAAAAATGGCGCCTCTGAGCACATTTTGGCATGTCACTTCCGGTAGATCATGGGAAATTACCCTTTCTGAAACATCTCTAGCAGGAAGTGGCATTTCTGATCATTTCCCCAATCATCCCCAGTTATTTTTTTTATTGATTTTCCACAGTTTTTAACAAATGATGACCAACTTAATACAAATATAAAAGCTGACTCCCCCGCCCCCGATGTTCCTTTTATTTTCCTCCCTCCTTTGCTGTTCCCAATACATTTCCACCAGTTGCACTTGTAAACGTTTTGTTTGTGAAGTGGGCAGGAAGGTGGCAGGAGGAGGTCATTGTCAGTCATTTCCAATATCGGCCCAGTCATTGGGTTTAGCTTGTCTCAAAATGAGCCCTGGATTTTTATTTTTTTTAAGTGGGGGCCTGAATTTTTGAGGGGCCCCCCATTTATAATTACTCACTATATATCTAGCCCCACGGCTTTTACTTCTTCATCACAATAATGTCTGTATAAGAGCTCTGATGCATCTCAGTGCTATGCTAATGAGAACTAATGCAGGAATATTTATGCAATCCTTTTGAAATGCCAAGTGTTTGGGGAAGAAGGAAGTGCAAGGAATAAGTAGCATGTGGTGGTTAGAGTGCTGGACTAGGATCTAGGAGACTAGAGTTCAAATCCCCACTTGCCCATGAAGCTTACTGGGTGACCTTGGGCATGTCTCTTAGGTTAGCCTATCTCACAGGGTTGTTGCAGAGATTAATGTGGGTGTATACCTCCTTAAGTTCCTTGGAGAAGTGGTTTGAGATAGGTGTCATAAAATATAAATAAATACATATTTACATGAAAAGCCAGTGTGTTATATTCAGGAAAAGACAGAAAGGAAAACTACAAAGGGAACCCCTGTCTCACCTGCCACTAAAAGGCTGCATAAGGATATCATAATGTAAGTGGGATCTGCATTTGATTCTTACCCAACTTAATGAGTTAGAGAACTTGTTCAATATACTTTAAGGACCAGCTTTCACCAGCATTTTCAGAAAGCAGATTCTAGAGTTGCCACCAATTTTCTCCCACAGCAAAACTGGGAGGAACTATGCTGGGGAGTAACGTCCAAAGAATCTAAGCAGAACAAATAGGGTTTCAATAAGGCTAGTGGAATTTCATGGGGAGGCGATGCGGGGATACCTACATCGCTGCTTGCACATAATACTCTTGTCAATCCTCTACTGGGTAGGGGCAAGAATTCTGCAATATTGGAATTCTTGCTGGGAATCTGTGCTTCTTGAAGGTACTCTCCATACAGTAGGTAAAGTTGGCAAGTCCTGGAACAAGCTGCACAGAAATCAATTTTTGGTTTGTATCCAATGTCATTCTACTCAGAGGAGACCCATGGAATCTAATGGACATGGTTAATGCAATGTTATTAATGTCAATAGGTCAACTTTGAGCAGAACTTAGTTGGATCGATGTGTCCCTTTGTGTCTAATTCAGTGGCTCCCTTTGTGGACAAGCATAGGTTTTTTTGTGTCTTTTAGAGCAAATGTTTTCTATATGTGATGAAAATGTAGTGTAGGGAAATAGAAAAAGTTATTAGATCCCCTATATCAGTAAAAAAATATTTTATTTTATTGCAAAAGGGTAGAGATTCACTTTTTCTTTTCTTTTACCACACTCTACTGATAAAGAACCTCCAGAAGTGGTTAGCAACCTGAAAAGCAGAATTATAATAAATCCAGTGATAGCATAAAACAATCTTTTTAAAAAGCAATAGCTGCAAAGAAATAAAAATGCACATTAAAACAGTAATAAAATCCTTGGGGTATATTGAAGATGCTCTCAGGTGCCATCAGGAACTAAAAATTAAAAATTAGATAATTAAGCTTAAGAAATATAGAGATAGCAAATCCATAGAAGAACAGAGGAGGTCCCAGTATAAAAGGAAGGATTAAAAAATAATGAGATGCACATTATTTTGGCTATGAGGGATGGCACAAGAGTTCAGCCCCTGCCAGGCTTGGTCCTGATGTCACCCGATTTTGTGATGAACTCAATGCCACAATTGGATCACAACTGGAGGTCCCTGGAGCATCTGTGAATTACACCTTGTGGGATCAGTTTGAGTTGTTACAGCCCAAGGATGTGAATAGGACACTTTTCGTGGTGAGGCCAACTATGTGCCCTCTTGATCCCTGCCCAACATGGGTGATAAAATCTAGTAGAAGGGGATTGACTGAGTTGGTCCAGGGAGTGTGCGGTGCCTCACTGTGGGAGGAAGATATGCCCATCACCTTGAAAGAGACTGGGTGTGGCCCTTCTTAAGGAGGGTGTCCCTGGGAATATATTTAACTCTGATTAAATCCTAGAGGGAAACAGGTGGGTGAAAGAAGAAATAGGGTGGATGCATTTGGGGTCCAAAATTTGTGATATGCAGGTGGAGAGATTCAGTCCCTTTTTGTGGGGGGAGATTTTATTTTTTAAAAACTAAAACTACTAATAAAGCTGTTAAATAATTGGAGGTTCCTCTTCCGGTCTGGGGCTCAGTCTGAGAAGATTGAAAAGAAGCTAATAAAGTTCTAAAGGGATTCATGAGTTTCAGATTTGATATGTTCTTCTTCAACCCCATCCCTAGAAAATGGTGTCCATTCTCAATATCATGGAAAATAAAATGGTGTTCCAAGATTAAGTGATTTGCTTTGGCTACCCACTGGTCCATAGCCAAGCTATGATGCAACCACAGTGGTAACCCAACTGACCCTTATTTACATGACAGTAAGTAGAGAGGGGAGCATATGTTTAGACAGATAAATCTGGAAAAAAATACATGGACGTTGATGGATGAGTCAGGTTTTGCCAGGTGGGCTGCCTGCGATGATAAATCCCCTTGGCTGTTTGAGGGATCTTTCCGCTATAATGCACCTCATTGTTCTCCCTAATGCAGGGTTCTAAGAATAGGATTAATTAGCTCTCGCCACACCACAGTCAGAAAGGGTTGCGTTCATTTTCATTAGTGTTGACCTGATCTCGTCTCCAAACCCACATTGTTATAATTGTTAACGATGCTCCTGAGAGGTATTACTATTAGCGAGATGGAAAAGGCACCAGGCCAGCTTGTTTATAACCTAAGGTTTGTTAATCTGTCAAGTAGGAGAGAACTATTTGTGTGTGAGCTTTGTTGGCATGTCATGAATCAGTCTCCTTGTCATCGTAACTTAGTGTTTTTTTGAGGAGACCAGCAAAAAATGGAATCGCTGTTCAAAACAATCAACAGTTGAGTTAATAATGGTCCCATGCATTGTGAGAGGTAGTCACATTCACACCATGCATTTAAAGTGGAATGAAAGAACTTTTAACAATCATGGCTTCCATCAAAGGATTCTGAGGGCTTTAGTTTATTTAGGGAGCTGAGAGTTGTTAGTAAACCCCTATTCCCCTTCACAGAGCTATAATTCTCAGAGTTCACCATTAAGAGGGATTGATTGTAGCAAGTGCCTTTTTTTCTAGAAAAAGAGGTGCCGGTTCTCACCATGAAGTTGCTACAGTAAGTGCCACACTTTTTAACAACAACAAAAAGAGGTGCCGGTACTGTATACCCTTGAGTACCCCCTGGAAAAAAGCCCTGATTGTAGCTTATGGAGGGGAATGGGATCTGGCATTCCCCTTCTGCTCTGGCTGGTGTGAGTGATGGGTTTGCAGACGTATCTGTGATTGCTCCACTCCTTTAAGCCCCACTACTGGAAATAGGAAACTGCCTCATACCAAGTTAGACTCCATCTAGCTCAGTGTTGTCAGCACTGATTAGGAATGGATCTCCCAGTTTTCAGGAAGGGGAGATTCCTAACCCTACCTAGAGATGTTGAGGATTGAACCCAAGTCCTCTTGCATGCACAATGCATGCTCTACCATTGAGTACACCTAAACGTAAAGTAAGTTTATAGTCCTTATGGCTCTGAAGAAAAGCTTGAAATACGCACATAGGAAACTATTATATACCAAGGCAGACCACTGTTCCATCGGGCTCATCATTGTCAACAGCAGCTGCTCTTCAGGGTTTCAGATAGGGAAAATTACCTGCCCTACCTGGAGGTGCCAGGAATCAAACCTGGGAACATCTGCATGCGGTGCTGATACTCTACCACTGAGCCACAGCCTCAAAGGACGATTTCTTAGGAACATAGGGAGGCACCTATATATCAGACTTGACCATTGGTCCATCCAGTTCAGTGTTGTCTACCCTGACTGCCTGTGGCTATTCAGGGTTTCAGGAAAGAGGTTTTTTCCCTCCATCCCCAATCCTACCTAGAGATGCTGCAAATTAAACCTGGGAGCTTCTGCAAGCAATGTGGATGCTCTGCCGCTGAGCTACGGTCCTTCCACCAGCAGGGATTAGATTCTCCCCCCCCCCCCCCAGATAGTGAAGCTGAAGCCTGGGGCTTGGCCAGCGTGTCACTAGAATCCAGGGGTTTAGCCAGCAATTTAAAAATGGAACCTCCTCATGTATTCCCCCCCTTTCCGAGACCCTGCAGTGCTATTTTTCCAGTCAGAATCAGAAATGGGCACTTATCCATTGAATAAAGTCCTTTGAGGAGTTGTTAAGTTTCTAAAGCAGAGTGAAGCATATCATTTTTCATTATCAGCACCAAGTAGCTTTCCTTTCTTTTTTACCCCAGTCTTTAAATAGCCTGCAGGCATGATTTCCATACGTTTAAAATGATCCTTAAATACGAAATCGTTTTTACATGCTTACCATCTTGTCTTAGACCAAGAACATGCTATTTTTAAACAGAAATGAAAACTATTATTTTTTCCCTAAGCATCAAAGTAGACTGATTGCCAAGGAAAGAACATTAAAATGGCCTGTCCACCCCAAAACAACTATGAATCATCCATGCAGGTTCCCATCTTTTTATGTCAGGGCTTAAGCAACACCTAAACTTCTAACAAACTTCTATTGTAATTTAGTGATGCTAGAAATATTTTCCTCTTTGTAGGAAAACCCAATTGATAAGAGCCAAATGGTGATGTATTTTCCTTTCTGTTTTTAATGTTGTGGAAGGCTTTGATATGGAGCAAAGCATTCTAGCATTATACTGAAATTTTCTACATTTTTCATTGGAGCTTTGTCAAGTAATGAAAAAGGAAGTTGCATGGGGAAATTATCAAGAGAGAGAGAAAATGTTGGTGGAATTCTCATGGGTGGAGCTGTCTGTGTGTGTGTGTGTGTGTGTGTGTGTGTGTGTGCGTGCTTGTGCTCACCTTACTTTCAAAGTGTCTGAGGATTTGTGTGAGTGCCCTTTCATTTATTCTACAAATCTCTGGTGGTCTGCAAAAGCCAGGTCTCCTGGGTGCTCACACTTGAAAGCCCCATGACACCCTCTGTTGAGCTTTCCTGTAAGTCCTCTGAGGATGTTTGTGTTCACCTAACTTTCAAAGTATACGGGCATTTTTGTACATGTCCTTTCTTTCATTCTACAAATAATCTCTCTGGAAATCTGCATGCTGCAGGCTTCCTGGATGAACCTCTTTACCCTAACCCTTGGCTGCTGGGAAGTGTGTTTTCAGGGCCCACCCTGCTCCTGTCTTCCACTTTAATTGTTTTCAATTCTAAATTCTAAATTGTTGTAGATAGTGAAAGGTATAATAATAATAATAATAATAATAATAATAATAATAATAATAATAATATAGGTTGCATTGAAATGGACTGATGTTAGCAGATGCTAGGTACTCAGGTAACAACTTTACAAGGATTGGAAGTGACGCTGGCAGCCACTTCTGGAATTGTAAATCAAGGCTTTGTCAATGTGCTGTTTCCTTTTGTCAATAATTTGGCAGGTAATCGCATTAGGCCAGCTCTAATCAGTGGAATGTTCACTCCCTGATCATAATCATAGGGGACAGCAACAATGTGTACTTTGGTAGGCGAAAACAGAAGTGGACTTCCTAGAAATGTATTTTTTGAAAAATCATCCATATTTATTTATTTATTTATTAAAAAAGATGTGCTAATGTAACCATTTGCCTGTTCTATGAGTTTTGTCCTTAATTAGTCCAAGACGAAAGGGCACTGCTTATTAAAGATGCTTTTATCACTCCACTCGCAGTAACCAACAATTAACAAAGGGAGCTTAAGCAGAATATGATTGGCCCGCTGAAACGACCCTTGTTGTTTCTTTGGAAACGCAGCCACAAGGGCCTGTCATTTCCCCTTCCCTAATGTGCATATTAATTAGAGTTATGTGGAATGCTCAGCCATTTAGATTTTTGGGACAATAAAGACCTTCCAGGAAGGGGGGGGGTGTTCCATGTTTTTCTGTGTATAAGACGATTTTTTTTCCTTATAAAAAAATGTTTAGAATTGTGGGTCGTCTTATACATGGATAGTGCTGAGGGAGGATAGGAGATTGGTGGCAGCTATGAGCAGGAGATTGCCAGCGGCGATTGGGCGGGTGATTGGTAGCTGCGGCAAGGTCTGCTGATGATTGGCTGCTGCTGTGGCAATTGGGCGGGTGATTGTTGGCTGCTGGTGACGAGCGTGCAGACGATTGGTGGCTTTGGCAAAGTGTGTGATTGGCAGCAGCAGTCAGGTGGGTGAGTGATTGTTGGCAACCCGCCCCCCAAAGTTCAACAACTCTGGGCAATCTCCCCCCATTTCCTTAATGTGGGGTCCCCCAAAATAGGAGTCGTATTATACATGGGGGCGTGTTATACACGGAAAAATATGGTATTTCTTAAAGCCTCCCTTAAAGAACACAACTTTGATGCTGATCGCTGCCAAGGGAATAGAGAAAAGTTTTCTCTCTCTCTCAGAACACTGGAACTCATAGGCACCCAAATAAGTTGAAAATTGGATGACTCAGAAGAGACAGAAGAAAGAGACAGCACATAGTTAAACTATGGAGCTCACTCCCACAGGAGGCAGTGATGGTTACTAACTTGGAGGGCCTTAAAATTCATGGGGAAATTCATGTAAGTTAAGGCTGTATCAGTGGCTACTAGTCATGATGGCTATGCGCTTCCTCCACAGTCAGAGGCACTGTCGGATGGACAGAGAGATGCTGCACTTATGTCAAGCTTGAGGACTTCCTGCAAGCATCTGGTTGGCCTCAGTGAGAATAGGATGCTAGACTACCATAAAATTATGAAATGAAATCATCCCTGACCATTGGCCCTCCTGATTGTAGCCAATTGGTGTTACTGTCCAAAACATCCTAAGAGAAGGAAGCGCCAAGGTGCCTTAAAATAATTCCAGCTGAACTACTGAATTCCTCTTGGAGGCTATATCCATCCCCACCTAGTATGTGCTCAGGAGAGAAGTCTCCGTTCACAATTCAACAGAAGTTCTTCATTTTTCAACGTTAGCATTTATTACCATTTGCGATTGAGAGAAATGAAATATAATATTATAGGGGAGTTTGAACTCTTCACATAATTACATGGTTTCCACCAACACTGGAAGCTATCAAGCTGCTTAGTTTGAGAAGGCAGATGAAAACATCCTACCCGGTGGTGCCAATGTTCTCTTCACTACTTTAATATATATCATTTATTAACAAAATTATTGATTGGCTAATGTTTATCAAGCTCTTTTGAAGAGGCAAGACACGATGTAAAACTTAAACATTCCTATCTATGCCAGCCGTCATTTACTAAAAGAGTTAATGTATTCATTCTGATGCAGAGGGTGCTACCATAAGGCTGGGCATATGCTTTCTGTTTCCTAGTGATTTATGCATGATGGCTGTCTCTTGTAGGAAGAAACAGTACTCAACTATACACTGCACATTGATCTAGCTATCTTTCTATATCTGCGCACACACATTTTATGGATATCCCTTTCCCCTAAATAATATAAAGAACAGGCTGTGGTCAGAAGTGTAGTGGTCCCGGGTCATAGGGGATTGAAGACCTATTACTATTTGTGCAACACTCACCCAGTCAGTATGAACAGGGAGCTTTTTGGTCTTTTCACCCTTTGTGCTGATTGGAAATAATCAGAGTGAAAGGAGGTGAGTCAGGCACTGAGGATTGTCTCCTAGGGTCACGCTGGAGAAGGTATTGAAAGAACATTGAGGAGTTGTTCTGTATGCTTCAAAGCTAGCATTTAGGAATGCGGAAAACGCAAGGCACTTCTGTTTCAAGAGAATGGTGTGCAAGTTCTGTTACATACAATGGAACTTCAAGGAAAACACAACTTAAGTCATTCAGAAAGAAGATACTGGAGCACTCCAAATCATTTGCTCATGTACATCCACAGAAAATAGTGGAGTAGATCTAGCTGAAAGGCAACATATGGCGCTCCGCATTGATTGTTTCAATACATTACTGTATAATTATAATTAATATTATTTCATCATCTTAGAAGTTTGTAGAATCTTAGAAGGGGGTGTGGCTATGAGGGGTGTTGTTGTGAGGGGAATGGTTGTGCGTATCTTGAAAGGACCCTGCACTTCTTAATTCTCTGCTACATTAGTGGCTGTGGTTAATAGAAGAGCCCTGCTGGATCAGATCAGTGACTCATTTGGTCTAGCATCCTGCTCTCACAAAGGCCAGTCAGATTTCTATGGGAAGTCTGCAAGCAGAGCCTGAGTGCAAAAGCACTCTCCCTGCTTATGATTCCCAGGATAGAGAACATTGGATACAGCGCCACATCTTCTGAACCCTAAGGTAATCCGTAGCCATCCATTTAAGTGTGTGTGAAACTTAGTGTTTGTGATAAACGCTATGCAAATAAATGTATAGTGCTGTTTCCAGCTGTTTGCATTTATGTAAAACACAATCAGACTGATATAAATTGTTGGGAGGGAAAAGTGATCTTAAAACAGAATGTCTGAAACAAATTGCAAAAGAAAAAGGAAATGGATGTGGTCACTGAGAGAAAAGCCAACCTATTTTAAATTCTAATTATTAAAATTTCTCTCTCTCAACAAGTGAAATGAATTTAGCCATTCATGCATAGTAGAAAAGTCAAATCGTCCGAGAATTAAACAAAAATGAAAATGAAAATGAAAAAAATATATACAAATGGGAGTGTTCTGATGTACCACTGAGGGAGACATCATTTACAAGTTGACATTTTGCAGCTGTACTGAAGAAGAATGCAATTTTTTTATTGTGCTAGGTAAATCATGCTCTCCAAAGAATGTAGAAATAATTGAAAATGTTTGCTATTTTTAAATAAACATGATAAATCTCATAAGTCTGTAGTAGTTGGATAGAAAAAGAGAATCAAAACGCTGAAGCTCCACAGTGAGGATTTTGGTTTCTGCTACACTGATCTGCAGCCTGCTAAAGCAGAGATGGGGAAGCTGTGGCCCTCCAAATATGGTTGGACTCCAGTTCCCATAAACCTCAGCAAGCACTGCCAATAGCCTGGAATTATGGGAGTTGAATTCCAACATAATCTGGGGCAGGGTGGCAGGCAGGCAATGTTTTCACATCCCCAAGTTACAAGAAGCTTGCTTTTACCCTTTGAGGCTGGTTTCTTTCAGAGTTGTGCATCTGAAAACAGTCACAACCTACACATTTGAAATGGCATGACATAACTCAAAAAGGCCCTTTACTCGTAGCTGGGAATGTCACTGAATCCGTAAAATGTAGTGTAAATAATTGCCATCTGTTTGGTGTAGCTGACCTTACATGCTAATCACAAAATTACAGAAGTTAGAGGAAGGAGACTGTTTACCTCTCTATCTTCTTTCTTTCATTGAGCAATTGTGCATTAATGCACATTTTGTGGCATTTAAGGATGGAGATTCTGATTCTTCCCTTGGGTGGTTCAATGGTGTAATGGCAAACTCCAAGAAAAGAAATACGTGCATTAGGCTGGAAGCAAGATTATCCAGAGGCATTATTGTTAAGCATCTTAAAGGAGTTGTCATAAATGCACCACTATCCTTGTTATGTCCCCATTATTAAACCTAGTAAACATGGTCTTCAAAAACTTGAAAAAGTCATTTCATCAGAGGTAGAGGGTAATGGTGTCAATGGCCTGGTTCACACATAATGCCATGAATTAATCACGAGTTGTCTCACAGACAATAAAACAACCCATGGCTTGTTTCTCTAAAGTTTGTTTTTCCATCTGTTCTTGCCTCATCCCTTTGTAATATGGCTAGCATCTGAATTGGTGTGGTCAAACAAACCATGGTTTAGGAAGTGTGCTAGATTGATACATAACAAGCCATAGTTTGCTTAAAAAAACAATCACCCAAAGTTAATAAACCATGGCTTTGGATGGTGGTTTGTGGGCAAGATTCACATATAACAGTAAGTTATGATTTAATAAATGAGATGATGCAATCATATCACCCAGGGGTGGGGAAACCAGGGGTAGTGCCACATTCCAGTGGTAGGTGGGTGGGGGGGCAGAGAAAACATTGGGTAGAGTAATGGCTGTGTCTTTTACCTTTGTAGGCTACATTTCAACCATACAAAGTTCAGACGGAAACACACCTGCACTCCTTCTGCATCCCCCATCCAGAAAGGGAAAAGGCATTATCAAGGAAACATTACAAGCAAGGAAAAGCACTCAGAGGTGTAGGTCAGGGTCAGTGAAGGGTGTGACTTGGATAGATTCCTGAGTGTTGGAGAGAGGGTTTTGGAGTACCACATTCAGCCCCTCTGGGCCCGAGGTTCCCCACTCCAGTATAGATATGACAGTACTTGGATGTGTTGAGAGAAAACCTGTTTCAGCAGACAATCACAAACTAGTTCATGAGAGTCCCTTTCATTTGAGGAAGAGGACTTAATTCTCCAGATTGGGTTGCAATTGATGGACAATTTGTAGAGAGTGCCTTTTTTATTTCAGCTGCAAGCTTTGCTCTTCATGACTAGTGTCTGCCTTTTATCACTAATATGAGCTAAATTCCCTTGCAAACAAATTGCATCTGGTGTTTGCTTCATTGAGGGAAAAAAATCTTTTTTGTTCAAAAGAACTATGCAAAGAGGCTGTCTCCACTATTTTCAACAGGACTGACTCCACACCATCTGTTTGGCATGTGCTCACTAGATTGCTGAGTCCATTGCTAGAGAATGCGCCCCAGAAACTGAACAGATGACATTTAAACGTGACTGACAATTAAGCAAAACCTCTTGTCTTTTTCTTCTTTTTTTTTGTAATAGCAATGGTCAACAGGATTAGGGAGTGATCTAAGGGACACAGGAAGATGGAAACTGTGTCACTTTGCAGAGCGCTTCAAACACTGTCATGTTGGTGACTAGCTGTGAATGAAAAAGGGAAAAAAGACTGTCACCTCAAGCATCGCCAATTAAAGCAGGATTTGTCTAAGCTTGTGTTTGTCTCTCTACCAAAATCTGTTGGCATATGTGTGCTCTACAAACAGAAGATAGAAATATGATATACTAGCATACACCTACGGAGCGACACTAACTAGGGAATTAGCACATTTGTTTGAGAGAATTGTCTTTTTTTCCTCTTGACATGCTGTGATAAACTTTATCTTCACCCACACGGTGAACCTCATGTGTAACCCATAAACCAACCAGAAGGCAGGCTTAGGTTCTGTAAAACTATCTCTCAGAAGGACAAAGACTTCTGGGAGTCAGAGAGAGCACCAGACAGGATTGTCCCTACAGAGCTATCCCAGTGCCAGGAGTACAAGTAAATCCTCAATCCCAACAAAGCCTAGACTGCTCCTGACTACACCATGCTATCCTACATCTAAAACATTTAGTGGTACAGACTGTTCTTGGCTTCTCACAGTGTTCTAGCTATTCATATTCTAACTTTTCATATTCTTTACTAAACAGCTATTGTTCCTCTACTGTGAGGAGAGAGCGCAGAAGTTGCTTTAATACCAAAACAGACCACTGGTCCAGCTTGGTCAGTACTGTCTACAACAGCCTTCTCCAAGCTGGTGTCTGCTAGGTGCTGATGGTCTACAACTCTCTGACCATTGGCCATGCTTGAAGGGGATGTGAGTCCAGCAACACATTGGGGAAGGTTGATCTATGCTGACTTGCGGTGGCTCTCCAGAGTTCCCCCCTTCCAGTCCTTGACCCTTGGACCTTCTGTACGTGACACATGTTCTACCGCTAAGCAATGGCCATTCTCACTAAAAGCAGCTTCTGACTTCCTAGAGAATGTAAATAATCTACCATTAGGAATGAGTTTTATGATGAAATGAATTGGGTTGGGAGAAGCAATCAGCCAAATGTAAAATAATAATAATAATAATAATAATAATAATAATAATAATAATAATAATAATTTAGATAAAATAGGGGAAGCAGGTCTGCAAATGCCCGATTCCAGGGGAAGAGCAGAGTATAAGTGCTTTGCTTATTACAGGGATGGGCTGTTTCCCTCCAGATGTCATTGGCCTACAACTCCCATCTTCCCTGACCATGGCAATGGGAAATTCAGCCCATCAACCTCAGAAGGGTCAGAGGTTCTCTGTCCCTGGCTTATTGATTACTTCCAGGTTTATCATAGCTAATCTTGCTTTCATTCACCAAGAGCTGCTTGACAGCAAGGAGGCTCAATGAATCTGCACTCCACAACATTATTTTGAACTTCAAAATAAGGTCCTCGGAGCTGGACCTCAGTGTCCGGGCTGAACAATGTGGGTGAAGACAGGACCAAGCCCATTTAGGACTTTAAAGGTCAACATCAACACTCTGAATTCTGCTCAGAAACGTACTGGGAGCCAATAAACATCCTTTAGGTCTGGTGTTATGAGTTGGGTAGCCTTGGATTTTGCAAGGCCTTAACTCTTTTAGTCCTAGTTTCTCATTTACCTTTCAGGGCTGTTGTGAGCATGCTCAGACTGGGAGGGGAGGCAGGCATGCATGGAAATAGTCATGTCTGGCAAGAACTTATTCTACCTTTGGCAACTCCTGATTTAGTCATGTGTTTCTCATGAAATCCTCATTTGTGGGGCCTATTTTGTATTAATTTTAAGTGTTGCTGATTTGGAACTCATGAATATTCATGCACCTAATTTGCTTGCTGCCTGTTAGAATTATATCTCCACAGTGTTTTGTGTGTGTGTGTTGTTTGTTTTATTCCTGCATTTCTCTATGGCACACTGCCCCACACCCAATTTCCTCATGCTGGCGGTTCCTATTTCAAGAGTCTCTTAGCACTCTTCTGCTTTGCAATCTAAAACTGCAGCATCTTTGCCTTCATCAGGTTTTGCAAATGTGTTCCTGGTTCCACAAGCAATTTGTTTCTCCTGGCACCTCTTCTGACAAGGAGAACCTTCTCCTGAAGGACTAAGCGATGCTCCCTGTGAATGTACAACTTGCAGCCTATTCTTGCTCCCCTTTACTTAGAAAGAAAACCCGCTGTGGGGTTTTTATTTCCAATGGGATTTATTCCCAAGAAAAAAAAGCATATGGGATTGCAGCTGAAGATAATATCCTTTTCCTCCCATTTTAATAAACAAGAACACTCCAAATGTTTTGCAAGTTATTTAGAAGTTTAGCAAATATATATATAGCAGAAACAAATGCACAGAATACTATGTCACTGCAAAAATATATATCCACTTCTGTAATCATATTTTCCACACCATGCATTTGTCCATTATCTCTCAAAAAGAATTGAAAATACTGCCATTTTAGTCCCAGTGATAATGATATTGGGTGAATTTTGGCCATTCCAAAGTGACTTAATCAGAACAAAAATTGCAGCGTGGCGGCAGCAGGAGGCCCCATTAGCTAAAGTGGTACCTCAGGTTAAGAACAGTTTCAGGTTAAAAACGGATCTCCAGAACAAATTAAGTTCTTAACCCAAGGTACCACTGTACCCTTAACCAAGAGGGGCAGGCAGAGGCTAAAACCTCCCCTCCATGTCAGTATATGAAAGCATCGCAGCTGCCGACACCCAGATTGTTGACATTATATGATGCGGCTATCTGTGGGAAGGAATTTTCCCGGAAGTTCACAGGCTGGAAAAGGCTCTGTGAGGAGTGTAATTTGAAACCTTCCGTTTGTGTTTGTACAGGAAGTTTGTCAGACTTGCTAGAAGAATTGGACTGAACGGTCATGTTTTTCTCTAGTGCTGTAGACAGAAATAAAAGAATGTAAAAGAGACGTTTCTGTCTGTCTCCTTTTCCCTGCTAGGGAAGAAGCAGGAGGAGGGGGTGTGCATTTACCCACGCTTGGGAAAATGCCGCCTATCTATATCTCCCTGGTCTGTCTGGGAAGTCAGCCAGAGGAGGTTACCGGTATGCAAGCTCCAAGGACAGTGAGAGGGGCCAGCCTCTGTGGAGGGGGCTTGCAAACTAACACTCCAGCTAAGACTAAGGCTTACCTATGCCTAACCTCACAAAGTTGCGACGATTGCTATGAGGTAGGTGAAAAATAAGTGGCAGTTGCCAGTTTGCCACAAGAGAAAACTCCTGCCCTCCTGACAATGTCCATAGCAAGGTCTTAGCATTAAAGAAGCAGCATATAAAAAAGGAGTAGGAAATCTGAAAAAAACAAGGAGGAGTGCTAGGCCAGCCTCAGTTTACGCCCCCCCCCCCCCGGGACAGACCCAAGCAAACTGTGCCCACCCTCTGAACAATCCCCAGTTCCATACCTTCCTGGGTTTTAGTTGAGATTCCTGCATTGCAGGGGTTGGACTAGATGACCCTCAGTGTCCTCTACATGTCTGTGGTTCTATGACAGGTTTTCTTATAAGTTAGTTGGTTACAACCCCATGCATTTATATAATGCTGCATATGGCACTTGTAGCACTGAGTGACTTTTCCTGAGACTTCCTGGTTCATCCTAGCAAACCACTTCAACAGCCAGTTTGTAGAACCATACAAACCAATGAATTGTGTGCACCTTTTGCACCAGTCTCAGAGCTTTGCTATACTGTTGGTGGCAGTATGCCTCTGAATACTAGTTGCCAGGGATCACAAGTGAGAACGTGCTATTGGGACAGTGGGACATCTGTTGGCCACTGAGAAAAGGATGCTGGACTAGATGGGCTTTTGATCTGATTCAGCAAGACTCTGAAAATGCTCTTCATCCAAGTACAGAAATTTGGGTACCAAAAGAACGCAACCTACACAGATGAAGGCAGCAGAGAGGAGAAAGTGGAAAGAAAGAGGATGGGAGAACAGATCTCTATAATGGACATAGAGTCAAG
Organism: Podarcis filfolensis; assembly: GCF_964270895.1. NCBI lineage: Eukaryota > Metazoa > Chordata > Lepidosauria > Squamata > Lacertidae > Podarcis > Podarcis filfolensis. Next base: position 36,579,873 of record NC_139611.1, on the reverse strand, counting down.
ACACTGACGTTCCCCTATCTGGTTTACTAAAAATTTCTGGCACTAGGCTTCCTGAAGCTGCCGTACAACAAAAATTTGTACAAAGGCTTAAGTTTCAGCAGCCCTATGTTGGCTCTGATTACTTAACATATTAACATTTTATCAGCTGAAATCCCTTGTGATGTAGTAGGAAGCAGCCAGGCAAACCCACCTTTCTCTCCTATGCAATGTCCTTCTGAACAATCCAGGTTTTTATTAATACCCAGTAACAGCTGCCCTTCTCAGGGGAAACATAGGAAAAGTTGATGCCTGAATTCAAAAGCAAAACAAAAAGCACTGATTTCATTCAAACCCTCTTCTTAATACATAAGAGCAGAGGAGATTCCATCATCCATGTATATGTATGTGTGGATGCACACATATATTTGCTACATTATTGCAGGGAGAATGAAAGCTGCTACAGACACATTTGCAAACAAGAAGAGTTGTCTAAGTTTTTGGGTGCATCTGAAATTTGAAGAATGTATAGTGTCTGCATTTTAAGGTTGGCTTGAAATGTAACCATGGTGTCCAGCAAAAATCAAACAGCTCTTGGGCTGCTTGTGAGTTACAGAATTGCTTCCAATCCTTTCTTCCTTCACTCCTATTTTTCAAAGGCATGTGCAGCATTTTCGTTTCTGCTTCTGTTACAAAGCATTGCCTTAGGCAACTGTCTTGGGATAGCAAGCATTGGGGACAGTCTGGAGGGAAACTGTTTAGAACCAGTCCTGACAGATTTTGGAAGCAGTGAGGTCACCTATTGGGTGGAGGCAGTGAAGGTCCCTTGGCTTTGTGGAGGATCTGTCTCCACTAAGGTTGTTCAGCATTTGTGCAGAGAGACAACTGCACATTCATTTCATCTGTTAAAGCTGGAGGAAGCGCTGCCAAAACAGCAGTTCCAAGATTAAACCAGCAAAAAGTATCACTGTCAGTGCTAGGCTTTAGGTAACTGTTGAGTCAGGAGTCAGGAATAGATCTTGCAAAGATGGTACAGTGGAGATGTTGCCTAAGTACTGTCATTTTTTGACCAATATTGCTGGCATAGCATGCTAAATTTAATTCACACTTTGTGCTTCTGTTCCTCCATGATTTCCCCCTGAAAACAGCAGGAAAGAACTGTATGTATACCACCCCAAATTCCATTCCTCTACCACTGGGTTAAGGGGGCTGCAAACAGATTTTTTTCTGGAATCAGATAACATGGAAATGAGCACAAAACTTGCACACTATGTTTTCTGGCAGCAGCTTTTATGTAAAAACTCAAATATAACTCATGTAAAAACTCAAATATAATACATAATGCAGAAATTAAGAGTTAGGGAAATGTCAGGGAAATGGAATAAGCTGCCATGTGAATGCAGACAGATAACTCATCCACATTTCCCCTTGTCCCATGCCTAGAAACTACAAGTCTGAGCTGTTTTCCTGTTGCACTGCAAGTTTCCCAGGAAAAACCCACTCTTTAGCTTTAAATTGGAACAAACAGCAATCAGAGAACCAAATTGCTGTTTGTTCTGATTCTGACCGAGCACTAAAAAATGGTTTTCCCCAGGGAAGAGCAGCAGGACAAGAGGAAGTGTGGATAGGCCCTGAGTAAGGAGTCCATTAGGGACACGAGTGGCACTGTGGTCTAAACCACTGAGCCTAGGGCTTGCCAATCAGAAGGTTGGTGGTTCGAATCCCCACGACGGGGTGAGCTCCTGTTGCTCGGTCCCAGCTCCTGCCCACCTAGCAGTTTGAAAGCACGTCAAAGTGCAAGTAGATAAATAGGTACCGCTCCAGCAGGAAGGTAAACGGTGTTTCCATGAGTTGCTCTGGTTTCGTCAGAAGCAGCTTAGTAATGCTGGCCACATGACCTGGAAAAACTCTTATTTTTCAGTATTTGGCTCCAGCAGGACTGGGAAGACAGGGGTACTCCTCCTCTAAATCAGAGGGGGATGACAGGCCTGTTTCCTCCAGCCAGGAGGTTTGGAGGGTCTTCTCCAAAGATGAAGTCAGAGCTTCATCTATATTGAGTATATAAGGGTCACAGCAGTCTCCCAAGCAACCTGGTCCTAAACTGACCACATTATATATTAGCACTAAAACACTGAACTTGGCTCACATGGTGAAGCCTGCCATTTTCTTCCCCAAGACAAACCAGTAAAGAAGGACAGAACACCAAGCACAGCTTGAAAAGAGCCTCCAAGAAATTGGGTGGGTGGTATATCCTGTTTCATCTATGTTAAGTGAACCCACTGAGCAGACATAATATTCTGGAGCTCACATTTAATCCACAAAACCCTCCAATTCTACCTAAAGTTCAAAATACCATCCGGTTTTGCTTTCTACTATAACTTTGTAGATATAAATATGAAAAGATGCAGTGCTCTCTGTCTGGCTCTCCCTGAGAGATACTGGCATCCTGTGGTAGCTAGAATCCAGTTCTTTAGCATGTGCAATTTTCTGTTTGATCTGAGGGGCTCTTGCATCTTTCCACTTTTCTCAGGCCTAGCATCTAGCCTTAGAAGTATCTCTTAAGAGTCTCTTTGGAACAAGAAAAGCTAGAAACAAGGGAGGGGGTATGGAGGAGGAGGAAGAAGAAGAAGAAGAATGAGGGAACATGCTCTTGAGGAGGTCACTCTGTTCATCTAAATTGATGACAGGAATAAAAATCAATCACTGCACTCCAACACTAATTCATTTTAAAGGCTCAGAGGGAGTCACACCATTAAAAACAAAAGCCAGAAAGGAAAGCAGATTGAAGGAAGAGGCCAATAGCTGTAGATCTAAAGCAGACTCTTAATGGAGCCAGCGGGAGCATAAGGAGAAGTATTCCAGCAGGAAGGATCGCAAACGGGGCATGTGCTGTCTTAGCAATTACAATCATCAAAAACTTGTGGGAGCGTCCATCATCTACTTAGAGGGAGAATGACAAGAGGAATATTATGGAAGTCCTCAATATGCTGAATTTCAAGGTGAATTCAGCTCTGTTGTGGACAGCCATGTGATTTTTTTAAAAACGTTTTTATCTGCTTATCATACCAAGAAGCCACAAGGCAATCAGTTGACAAAGCCAGTGTGGTATAGTAGTTAAAGTGCCGGACTTGGACCTGGGAGACAAGGGTTCAAATCCCCACTGACCCATGATGAAACACACATCTGGGGCTGTTCACAGTCTCTCAGTCTAATCTATCTCATATGGTTGTTGTAAGGAGGTGGCAAACCAGGTAGGCCTCCACGAGCTCCTTTGGAGGAAGGTTAGCATAGAAATCTGAAAATAAATGAATAGAATAATAGAGTTGGAAGGGATCCTGAGGATCATCTACTCCAACCCACTGCAATGCAGGAATATGTAGCTGTTTCATACGGAGATCAAACCTGCAACCTTGGTGCTACAAACACACTGCTGTAACCAGCTGAGCTAAATTTCTGAAACTAGGGAACCATGACACAGCTGAAAACTTTATAGAACCAGATGGCATTCCACTTCCTTGCTGTATTACCTGAATCATGTTGATCTGGTAGCTACATTTCCACCCTCTGTCCCTCACCAGTGGTGGCACTGCAGGGCATCAGGAAGCAGCCCAGCCCAGCAGCCTCCTCTCCTGAAAGCTTAGGGTAAGGTATAATTCCTGCAACCAACTGTCTCTACTGAGACCCCTTAAAGCAAAGGCAAGTATGCTGCCCCCATCTCCTGAAAATTTTACTAAAGTGTCAGCTCCCGATTCCAGATCTTAGTGTGATGCTGAATTAGACTTTCATTTTTTTAAAAATAATTTTTATTAACTGGCCAATCACATCAAATTAAATCACATCACATAATTCCAAATTACAAAGCCAAATTTTTAAATTTTGTTGGGGGAACCCATACTTCAAGATCCAAAGGGGGATTCAAATCATCTTCTTATTACTGCGTTAATGTCCAAATCAGTCCCATTCCACATCATATCTTGTTCATATAATTTCTATTTTTCCTTTACGATCTCTTCTTTTAGTCTCCTTAAGCCGATAAGCAAAATAATAATCCTGTGTGGATTTCCCGTTCCTCCACTAAGTCCAGATGGTTTCCATATATCTCCTTCGTAGATAGCATCGCTCTTTCCATCATGAATTTGGCATTTGTCGCTCTTAAGTCCCACTGAGGAGTTGATCCACGATATGTAAACAACTCTATTTCTCTCTTTCTCCTCCCAGACCCAAGAGCTCCAACAATGCCTCCCAAAATGGCGACGGCATTTTTAACTGCGTCATTCCAAAACTCTTAGCTTTCCAGCTTCATCTTGAAACATTGCTTTGGTTCGAAAGTTTATCTCCACACAGCCTTAAATCCACAGCTTAAGTCCTTAGTTTCTGACTCATTAGGGGAGGGGATTCTTGTTAAATCACATAAGAAAAAGGAAGGCAGGTTTTTCCCCCCTCCCCCCTCAGTCATTTGTCATACCGTATCTTGATGTATCTTCTCATATTTTATTCTTGTCTTGTTATCAGAGATCTCTTCTGTCAGCAGTCTTTACTCCCCTTTTTCCTTGAAGCATGTGCAATTTATCTCGTCCAAATTGTTTCTTTTGAAGATGCTTGCAACTAGCGGCGCGAATCAGGGACGGCGTCCAGGAGTGCCGGAATCCCACAGGAGGGCTTTGTGCCTAGTGCCCCCACCCCCACAAATTCGGGGGTGGTATAGGACACAGCAGGCAAGGGCTGTCCCCCCCACAATCCTGGGGGGGTTAAGGAGGCTAATTACCCCCATCATAGCCTCCAAATTACCTCGTGTGGGTCGGAGAGATGTTATTGTCAGCCATCTTCCGATGCGCCACCTAGTGGCCCCCCCTGAATTAGACTTTCAAATTATTTAAGATTCATTTCCCCCACTAAACACCAAGCTGCATTTTGGGAACAGGAGGCAAATTTGCATGGAGAATTTAAGCAATGTATTCTGCAAGGGAAGAACAGACTGCTTGGTTTCTTTTATAACAACACATTAGATTTCTCTTATCAGTATTCTGGGGGGAAGGAAGGGGTAGGATGAAACAAACAAACATCGATGAAGGAAACAGCTTTCTGCTCTCCCCCCCCCCCAACAGCTTGGTATTTGCTCAACTCCCTCCCTCCATTCTTCCCAATATCCCTTTAAATTAAAAGGGCATGAATATGAAACAGTGGAAAATTAGAATTGTAAGCTCTTGCTGGCTTGATTCTAGTCGCCTGCTGGTATTATTCCATTCTATTTATTGATCCTTGTCCCTGATTTACACCTCACTAAGAAGCTGGCACTTGAGCTGCTAAAACCAAGGTATGCATTGGCAATCAACATGGAAATCACAGCCCAAGCAAGTCGGGTAGCTGGTCATCAACAAGCAGAACTTATCGGGCTTTGGCTTCTTGGCAGACCATCTCCTTTGCATACAGAAGGTCCCAGGTTCCATTCCCAACTTCTCCAGGTACGGCTGGGAGAGACTTGAAACCCTGGGGAGCAGCTGCCTGTAGATGCACCAGTGATCTGACTCAGGCAGTTCCCCATGTTTCCTATTTAGGAAAGCTAAAGGTAGGAATGGCAATTTTGTTTTCTCTCATTCTCCTCCCCACAATCTGAATTTCAGTTCAGCCTGTTTCTGCTTCAGTGTATGGATTGTTTCCTCCCCTCCCATAACTGCACAAACATTTGTGTACATTTCAATGAGCATATCTCCTGGTTTCTGCACTGCAGCCTCTGACTCCAATTCTTGATTGCTGCTGGACTCTGGTGTCATGACTCTGGGCGAGTGGGCGGGGAGAGGAGGGACAGATAGACCACTCTATAGATTGCCTAGAGGTCCTAGGTTACAGCTGTGCCCATTTTATTTATTGATTCCATTTATACCCTGTCCTTCAAAGGCATCATATGAGCAGCACAGAATATTAAACACCATTAGAAAAACAAGAACCCTGAACGCACAAAAATAAGGTAAAAAGAGCAGATCTGTAAAAGCTGCATGGAATAAATCCTTAGTGCAACAGATTAAGTTAAAAGATCTGGTTTAAAAACAACAACAACAACAACTGTCTTTGCCTTTTGTTGCAAAGACAGAACAGAGACCAGGCAAAACTCTCTGGGTAGAGCTAGGGTCACCAACATGGCACCCATGGGTGTTGGTTTGCCAGCCAGTACCTCGTCTGGAACCCACAAATATTCATAAATATTGCCTCAATAATCTACATTGCACAATATACAGGTATTGCTTGAGGGCTTCTCAAAGGCACCTGGTTGGCCACTATGAGAAAAAGATGTGGTCAGAGCAGTATGCTGGACTAGATGAGCTTTTGTCCTGACCCAGCTGGGCTTTTCTTATAATCTAATATTCTCATGTTATCTGGTAAGGAAGCCTGTCCACTCACACTGTCCCCATTGCTTTCTATGCTGGTTCATCTCTCAGCCTCTAATTTCCATTTTATTTCAAGGGTTTTCATCTCCCCCACCCTGCAAAAAAGCCTGTGTATTTTCCACACATACCCACTGGCAAACAACAATCTAAATATATATTGAAAGCTAGTAGCAATTCTCACAAAGAGAACACACCAATCACACATCTCTTAGCACTCTCCTCTCAATTCTTTGGGGACTTGTACAAACAAACAAAAAAAAGCCTACAGGTGTGCTTGCACCTCCAAACAATAAACTTGATTGTTTCATCAAACAGACTTTATAGAAGCATCTATTTGCATGACTTCAACGCACACGTGCACACACACACCCATTTATACATAATTGAGATTGTCCCCACCTTTAAGACAGACTTCATACAAATGCAAGGAATGCAGGTGGGCAAATAAAGCTACCCCAAGATTACAACAAAAAGTTTTTATTTGGATCAAAACCAGAAGCTGCATAATTCCTTTCTGCATATTTTGAATTGTTGCCTAACCTGCAAAATACCTCATGAGTTGGAAATCTAATACAGTGCTCATCTCTGCTTTTGTGCAAGAGTAATAATCCTTCAAATAGTCATCACAGCTACCCTTCTGTCCCTAAACAGTCCCTGGCAGATGTGCCCTTATTAATTTCAGGATTTAGCCTACCCTGTTCTGTGGGCTCTGGATGGAGAACAACATTTCAAAACAACCCCCTGGGTGGATTTATAATTAATCCTGTTTAGCAATGATTAATTAACTGGACATCAGTAAAATGCCCTATAATTTATCTGGATTTTTGTCTCCAGATTAATTACAAATGTCTTTAGGGCTTCAGTGTTAGAATTGCCAGGTCTCCAGATGCTGGGGCCCTGAGATATAAGAGGTTCACTAGGATGAGGCGAACCCTAGTAGCACTATGGAGAATGTGTAGATGGTGATTCCTAGCATGTCAGTGGGTGGTGTTCTGTCCAGTCGCTTCACTACTACCACTTCTCAAGGATCTATCCCCCTTCTGGGTTCTTCCAGATCAGAAGATATGGTTTAGAGTCAATTACTTCTAAATAAGGTAATGGCACTTTAAGACCTCAGGCCTTCCCAGATCGGTGGAGCCAACAGTATTTCCAAACCAGCCAACCTTTATCAGCTCTCAGTAGTCTTTACAGCCTGAAGAAGCAGTGATCTGTCCAAGGTCCTGATCAAGCTCTGTCTCTCTTTTTTGGCCACATGTAGTTGAAGGAGCATCTCCACCCCCATTGTTCAGCCCGGACACTGAGATGCAGCACTGAGGGCCTTCTGGCAGTTCCCTCACTGAGAGAAATGAAGCTACAGGGAACCAGGCAGAGAGCCTTATACCGATAATGGCGGCCACCTTGTGGAATGCCCACCCATCAGATGTCAAGGAGATGAGAAACTATATAACCTTTAGAAGACATCTGAAGGTTAGATCTATGTTTTTATATATGTGGAAGCCACCCAGAGTGGCTGGGGCAACCCATTCAGATCGACAGGGTACAAATAAATTATTATTATTATTATTAGTAGCAGTAGCAGCAGCCGCCGCCGCCGCAGGAAGAGCTCTTGTGACAAGCAGAAAGCAGTTTCTCTCTTTGGTCCTGTTACTGTCAGGTCTCAGCCAAGCATGGAGATAAACCACAGCTTTTTCCTGTTATTCCCATACAGTTTGTTGCCGCCCTACTCCAACCTGATGTCTTGGAGAGCTGCTGCCAGTCAGAGTAAGCAGTCCTGGGCTAGATAGACCCAATGATCTAGGTGCAAGGCAGTTTCAGCTGACCCACAGAAAGCCTAGCAGCAGGGCCAACCCAATACATTTTGACACCTGATTTGAACCACAAACTGGCACTCCCATCCCCACCAGGAAAGAAGATCCACACCCAGGAACAAGGGAGGAAATAAAGATGTACACTGGGAACAAAGGGGGGGGGGTGTCAAATCACCTTAACCCAATGGCTGAAGTGGAAATCAAAGGCCATCACTCTGAATTATGCTGTGTGCATTTGTGCAGAGCCCAGGAGACCAAGAGGGCTGCCCCCACCATTTCCTTCCTAGAGCTACTGAGAGGTGGCATGGGAGAGCAAAGGGCAAAAGCACACAGAGCAAAAAAAAGTGGAACCCTTAATAACAAGAATAACCTGTACTTTTTCCATAGGTTTTAAGAAAACAATTTGCTTTCTTTAGGAGCAGCAGAGACTGCTAGTTGTTGGCAGAATTCTTATCATGCAAAGTTGGAGGCAAGTTACTTTCCACCCCACAGTTCTAAGATTTCTATTTGCTTCGCTACTGCCTTTGGCCTATCAACAGTTTAAACACTGACGTGTATTAGCTGTTTGCCTTCACACTTGTGCAGTTGTTTTCAGATACATTGCAACATGCATTGCTCATATTCTCTTGTGTTTCATCAGTGTGGATGTTATGGCTTTTATAATCTTGGAGTGCTAGTGTTAAGATAGATGTATGCGAAGATCTGTCACATTTAATTATCTCCTCCATCAAATTCAGTAAGTGGCCTATTAAGAGAGAAATGACTGGTTCATATACTCATTAGAAAGGGAAGATTTCATGGTACAACAAAGAGAGAAGGAATTTTTATTTCTGACTCAGCCTGGAAGAAAAGGGTGGTTGGGGGTGGGAAACCTTCACAATGCTTAAATGAGAATGTGATAATGAATGAACAGAGTTGGGAGCTTTCAGAAACTAGCAATAGATTGCGGTTCATTTATAATTATGGAGAAAGAATATGAGGGTGAGGTATTACTCACTTTTGAAATGTGAAAACCATGCAATTAAAAACTGAAAACCTTCTAATTAAAAAACTACAATATGTTTAAGACAAGCTGAAGGAAGAACCACTTCACACAAACTGTGGAACTCTTTGCTGCAATATATTGCACTGGATATTATTGTGGTGAATATAAATGATCATTATGGAGGATTCATGGAACTGAAAATAATTGTCCTGTTGATTATTATCCCACAGTATTATTATCTTTGCTCAACCCAGCACCTCCTACGTATGCCACCAGGGCCGGGGACTGTAAGAGGCAGCAGTAGACACCCAATGAGAATGTCCTGGCCTGCGTGGGACTAATATCTAACTGCTTCCACAGCCAGGAGATTCAGCTGCAGAATGGCATTTGCTGGAGACGGTGGGACTGAAATATACCTTTGCCTTGCTATAGTGACTATTGTATCACTGTGTGTTTTATTGTGTTTTAAATATATTGTAAGCCACCTCAAGAACTTTGCTTAGTAGGCATGATAGAAATACTCCAAAATAAATAAATAAATATGCCTCTTCCATTTCTGAGACAATATATCCTTGGCTGCCAGAAATAACAAAATTAAGAAGAGATAAAATATGGAACTCACTGGGAACAACAAATTACTCTGGAGGCAAGTGAGTGAGGGATCTGGTTGGTTAGACCCAGTGGAATAACCCACCTCTTATTAATAATGACCAGAGATTGAGAATTTGGCAAAGCATAGACAGAATGAACTACTGCCCTAATCCCCACATTGGTTTGGGCTGAGGGTGTTGCAGAATTCCAACAAAAGAACAGAAGTAGGAGCAGAAAGTGCTGGTGTTCACTTAGTTCTCCCATGCCTGGAATGGAAATCAAGGCATTGAAGGCAATCTGTGTTCACTGTTGCTTTCAGTCCACAATTGATGTGTAGCTGATTGCCTGCCCTCTACCCATATGCATTCTGTTTCCTTTGCATTGAAATGAATAGCGTAGAAAAACATAATGGCATAATTTACATAATCAGTTGTGCAAATTGTGGACAGCAGGAAACAATAATGTAGCTTTTGGTGGAAGATTAGCTGCAGTGGCATGGAAACAGCGTTGCACATAGTACACACAGAGCAGAATGGAAAATGGTGTTTTCTACTTTGGCCACCTCATGAGAAGAGAAGACTCCCTGGAAAAGACCCTGATGTTGGGAAAGATGGAGGGCACAAGGAGAAGGGGACGACAGAGGACGAGATGGTTGGACAGTGTTCTTGAAGCTACCAGCATGAGTTTGACCAAACTGCGGGAGGCAGTGGAAGACAGAAGTGCCTGGCGTGCTCTGGCCCATGGGGTCATGAAGAGTCGGACACGACTAAACGACTAAACAACAACAAATATCCCTAGTCTGGGCAGATGGGGTCAGGTGCATCTGCATCTGCTTCAGAAGTGTGGTTTTACTGGTTTACTGAGAATTGTCAAGAGTCTCTTGTTCCCCTCATGGAGCTACAATTCCTAGAGGTCTCTAGGAAGACAGAGGGGAATGAGGGTCTCCTGATGACTCTCAGCACCCTTAAAAACTACAGCTGTTCTTTATGGGAATCCATGACTGTTTAGAGTGGTATTAGAAGTGTTTTAAATGGGTCGTGTCAATGGGTCCTGGCATAGTCTGAACTGGTGGTATAAGACAATTTCATATTTACCAGATAAGCCAGGCTAGAAATGCCACTCCTTATCACTCATCATAACTTTCCACATCGGCTAGAAGCCTATACAGTGGTACCTCGTGTTACAAACACTTTGGGTTACAAACACTTTGGGTTACTAACCTGGAAGTAGTACCTCGGGTTAAGAACTTTACCTCAGGATGAGAACAGAAATCATGCGGAGGCGGCGTAACAGCTGCCCGGCCGCAGTCGGAGGCTCCATTAGCTAAAGTGGTACCTTAGGTTAAGAACGGTTTCAGGTTAAGAACGAACCTCCAGAATGAATTAAGTTCATAACCAGAGGTACCACTGCATTTATTTTGCAGGGGAAATAACATTACGTATCAGCCTTTGAGTTTTCTCTATAGAGCTTCTGATGAAAACCCTTCAGAATATATATACGCTGAGGGAGAGGTTTGGTAAAAAGAGGGTGAGAGCAAAACAGCAAAGACGTGATGAGATCCAATGAAAGTCTACTAGAGATGAACTTCAAATACAGCACCTTTTCTACCTGGTTATTCCTTCCCCTTATAAATAATGCTCAAAGAGCTGCTAACATTAGCTGTGGGGAGCTTCTAGGCACGTTAAAGGGAACATTAGCACACATGCCAGGGAGATAACCTGAATATCTGTGCAAGGCAGATGAAAGATGAGGCACAGAGAATACAGAGTGAGTGAATGGAATGGCACCCCTGTTTTAAGGGCTCCCGTAAGGAGCCATCTTGAGAGGGCCAAGTCTGAAAAATGGACTCTCCAAGAAATGAATAAATGGTAGCCCATATTTGATCAGTGCAAGTACCAGGGCTAGGTACAAATAAACACACACACCACTAGCCAAATCACAAAGCAAGACATACTAAAACAGACCATCAAACAAATCACACAGCTGTATATTAGGAGTAGGTATGAACTGAGTAGCCTAACCCTGTCCCATTCCTACCTTCCTGATGATGATGATGATTACTGCAGTTGCTTTCTTTACAAATAAAGAAACCAAGTGGCTTGCAACAAAAAACTAAAACCAAGTACAGGGGTACCTCGGGTTAAGTACTTAATTCGTTCCGGAGGTCCGTTCTTAACCTGAAACTGTTCTTAACCTGAAGCACCACTTTAGCTAATGGGGCCTCCCACTGCCGCCACGCTGCCAGAGCACAATTTCTGTTCTCATCCTGAAGCAAAGTTCTTAACCCGAGGTAATATTTCTGGGTTAGCGAAGTCTGTAACCTGAAGCGTATGTAACCTGAAGCGTATGTAACCAGAGGTACCACTGTATAACAAACAAACAATTTAACTTTTTTAAACACCCTATACAGTTAAAAACAGAACTCAGAGGTTCCACTAATTTTTTGTGAAAAACTAATAATATTTTTTATATATATAAAAAGGCCACAAATACCTGAACTGTGGGACTGAAAAGGAGACAGCACTGAAGAGCAACTCTAAATTTAAAGACAATCTTGAAGCCAGGACCAACAAATAACCCAGAATACAAGTTTAGGAATACTTGTTAGTCCATCTGGAACAGGAAGTGCTCATTCTCTCCAGGAACATCCAATTACCAACCTGAGTGGATTAAGTCTGGGGCCTGAACAGTCTGAGAAGTTGGCACTTGCAGTTCCATGGCTTACCACATGAGGCAGGCAAGCATATATCCAGCAGTTTTCAGTAGTGGTTTTTTAAAAAAGAGTGTATCCAGTTACTTACATAGACACATATCTTCCCCCTTAAAAATAAAACTACCGGTAAATGTAATTTTTTAAAAAATATGCTTTTGGGAGTCTGCCAATGGAAAAGTTTGCTCTCTCTTTCTCTAAAGACTAAGGTAACACTGGTGCATTTATTCTCTCTCTCTCTCTCTCTCTCTCTCTCTCTCTCTCTCTCTCTCTGCCTCCTTACTTCTGTTTGGTAAACTAGAAATGAACTCAAAACAAAACAAAAAACCAAAATAAATAAATAACAATACAGTCGGTTGTAAATATTTACCAGTCTTGTGAGACATAACTTCTCAGGTAAGGCACTATATCTGTGGCTTTCCAAATACCAGCCCGGGTTACAGGTGTTCAAACAATCTGTGTGGGGAACACTACAAAATCAAATCAAGCACTATATTTAGCTAATTGTCAAGGAGAGAAGGCGAAACGGTGCTACCCTCCCATTCCTTTATAGTTATGTTGTTTTGCAAGCTGGGCTCCATATGCTTCTAATTGACATACAAAGGGAAGTGTGTGTGCTCCTGCTCGTTAATTTGCAGAAACCAAATATTTTGTCATCCCCCTGAAACTATCTGAGATCCATTTTGAAGCAACCTATAATTAGACTTCTGCTATTTGTGAAGTGAGGGAGGATGTCCTGGCTTTGACTCAGTCAGCTGAATGAAAGAGGGGCGGGGAGAGGAAGATAATGATGATTCCCTACCTCTAGGCAAACAGCTATTGGCTTGCACCATTTAACTTTGTGATTACTCTGACAGCAGCAGTACACTGGGGCAGAGGACATTGAAGAAGCAGTAAAAACACTCAGTCGTGCAGGAGCACATGGTTAGAAACTAATGATTCCAGCTTTATGGAAGGTAGATTGCAGGCTGTGGCATATTGGTCATATTCAATATGGTTATGAGTTTTTCTATAATTGGACCAGAACTAAGGCTAGTGAGTTCCACATTTCCTGGAGGATTTGTAGCGTTTCTGTCTTTTATTGCAGGGGTCACCAACATTTTTTGCCCAATTTGGAATTGTGTGAAAGTACGATGGGTGCCAGTCACAAAATGGATGCTATGGAACATGTCATGGCACACAAAATGGCTGTCTGGGGGGGTGTTGTAGTACAATTACTGTCACAGAAAAAGATACAGTTTAAGTAGTGTAATAGTGCTTTAAATGTATGGCACAGATGTGGCCTCTCTCTTGGCTTTTTCGTGTGTTTCTATACAGAGTTTTAATATTGAAAATGGATCACTGAGATATTGTAAACAAGTCTGGCACCAGAGAGAGAGATAGAGAGAGAAAGAGAGAGATTTTCCCCCAAAAGGGGTCAATCTTGATTAGGCAAGGGGTGGTGGTAAATAAGGAGCCCCATCAGCACTATACATATAAAGCTGTATCATAACACTGTACACAGTCCTAGCTTCCCCCAAAGATTACTGGGAACTGAAGTTTGCTAAGAGTGCTGAGAGTTGTTGAGATCACTGTTCCCAATGTGATTTAATAATCAATCCCCATTCACAGAGAACATTGGGAATTGGAGCTCTGTGAGGGGAATAGGGAACCATTAACCGCTCTAAGCACCCTAAGCAAACAAGTTCCCAGAATTCTTTGGGGGAAGCCAGGACGGTTTAAAGTACTATTGCAGAGCTTCAAATCTGTGATATGAATGTGGCCTGTGTTTGCACCAGGCGGCTGAAGTCAACTGAACATAATTTCTGAATTTCGTGCAGAAAAATAAAGCTCTTTGAGCGGCAAACTGTTTTCACTGCTCCATTCCTGTATTTATTTAATGTTATTATTTATTCATCCAATTTGTGTCCCACCCTTCCTCCCATAGGAGCCCAGAGAAACAAGCAAGTGATAAGACAATTTTACAAACACCTTAAACACACCTCTTTAACAATAATCTATTTCAACAAAGTTGCGGACTAGGAAATATCTCAGCTTAGAAGGCGGAAGACTTCAGCAGGTGTTGAAAAGACAACAGAGACGGTGCCTGCCTAATATTCAAGGAGAGGGCATTCTAAAGAACAGGTGCTACAACACTAAAGACCCAGTTCCTACAGCATGTGGAATAAACCTCCTGATAAGATGATTTCTGCAGGAGGCCTCCCACCTGCAGAGCACAGTGGTCGATTGGCTATACAGTGGTACCTCGGGTTAAGTACTTAATTCGTTCCGGAGGTCCGTTCTTAACCTGAAACTGTTCTTAACCTGAAGCACCACTTTAGCTAATGGGGCCTCCTGCTGCCGGCGCGCCACCGGAGCACAATTTCTGTTCTTATCCTGAAACAAAGTTCTTAACCTGAGGTAATATTTCTGGGTTAGCGGAGTCTGTAACCTGAAGTGTATGTAACCTGAGGTACCACTGTATAAGAGGTGAGACAGTTTTTTCACAACTTTAGCTCCTTTTAATACCCCCGCCCCACAATGTTTCCGAGGCTGCTGGGAATTGTAGTAGTGCAAGAGTATCTACAAAGGGTCTACACTGCAAACAGATCAAATCTACAGTGCATGGAAACTGGGTTGGTGAATGCAAATACAGTACTAGAAATAAAAAAATGTATCTGTATAGGAATGTGGCTTTTATTGTGAGGTGCATTCAGGAATTATTACTGTTTTTGTATTCAAATAACCCTGCTCCCCATTCTGAGTGGGAAAATCTGTAGGAGGTGTTCTTTGTGCATCTGGCTGAATGTGCTTAGAAGAAGCTTCCTCGTGATGGGAACCCCTGCGGCTCCACTGCTTTCTCCATGAGATATTTGAGCACATTAATCGTAATGCCTGAATCAGTCTTCTGTCTGTGAAGCACCTGCAAAATCAATGTAGAAATTCATATACATGAAATTCCATTCAGCCAAGGAGCTGAGAAAGAAGGTATACTGAATTATTCCATCGCTGACTTTGGCTCAATAGCACATTGGGAGCATAGTTTATACTGCAGTGCACCCAGCCATTGATGATCAAAAGAGGTGCTTGCATACTCAACCCAAAGCAGGTCACTGGGCCACTACTTCCATTGTCCATGCTATCAGAGATGGAGTCCAACACCTTCTGATGGAGTGGGATGTAGTCCTCAGTGCACAAGCTGCTTCCACAATGCAGAGTACTAACCAGTATACGATCACGGCCAGTGCACAAGCTGCTTCCAATGGGATTTTAATGTAATAGCATACTGAACTGTGGCAACAGGAGATTTACACAGACACTTCTGTAAAACTACCCTTCTTTTCACTAGACTTGAATGTCAGGATGTCTCTAAGACATAAATGTCAGGAATAATCTGATCGATGCCCTACCTCATTAAGGGAACCAGCTCAATTAACTTGGCAGTCACTTCTTCAGATGAATTTAACATTTGGCCATCTGATGTGCACGTTATTGGGCCATGAAAGGATATCAGGTGTGGTGGGGCAGTCCTAAATTTTCTAACAAATCAAGCCCTCAGGAATTTCCCTTGGGAGAAGTGTGTATTGCAACAAATCCAGCTGGAGGGGGATTATCTACTAAGCAAATATATGCAAATGTTTGCATATTTTCAGCTTTCTTTGACATGTAATTGGAATGGCCTTAGTATATAAAGCTGGAAGGAAAGTACTGTCCAAGACGACATGGAAAAAATAAAATAAAATTGTGAAGATTCTTGAAAACCTACTGAATAGCACAAAACACAATTCTGCTTTCTTGGACTTGCCTGGCAGGCAGAGCAGAATGTGTGTCCCTAAGAACAGATGGGCCTCTTCTCAGAAACAAGACTTCCTTCCAAGTAACAGCAAACATTCTGTACTGCAGGCTTCCAGGAGGCATCTGTCACCATTGGAAGCAGGATTCTGGGCTAGATGGACCTTTGGTTGGATCCAGCAGTGCTGTCCGATCCAGCAGAATGCCAAAAGAACTTCTCAAAATGGATTGAAGAATGACAGTAGCTCAGCGGTAGAGCAGCTCCTCTGCATTTAGAAGGTCCTGGGGTATCACCAGGTAAGAATGAGAGAGATCTGGAACCCTGGAGAACAACTTCCACTCAGTGCAGTCAATACTGAGCTAGATGGATCAATAACTGAGGCAGCTGCTACTGTGCTACTGTGATGCAAGAAAATGACAGCACAGTTGAATGGGAGAGATTGAATGTCATGTTGAGGCAATTATTCTCTTAAGACAAGTGTTTTGGTTTATGAGATGGTGTGATTTTCTCATCTCCTTCCCACTGTCCCAGGGTTTCTTCCAGCCCCCTCCCCAACCAATTTCAGAAAAGACACAAGGAGGAAGAAGAGAGGAGAAAGCCCTATTGCACAAACAGAAGTCCTTGCACAGAGGCTTCTACTGATGGGACTCTTAAATCACACAGTGCAATACATGTACTCTTGGAGAGGAAGGGTGGCACATAAATTCAATTATTAATTAATAGGGGCAGATTGGGGAGTGAGCAATCCTAATTTCATGTTGACACTGATAGGGTAACGGAACCTAGCTTTGTTCCTCGGGCTTCCTAAGGAGGTAAATAGTATATACAGGATTGTAGCCAACTTTTACTCAGAGTAGACCCAGTGGGTTGTAACCAGTGATAGTCATACTCTCAGTATAAAGCTAAATATCAGTGATACAAGCTCTACCTGTTGGCATTACAAATCTTATAAAGGAATACAGCCAATTTTTGAGAAAAGGGTGTAAATGACTAAGCTTCTCAACAAAATTTCCTCTTCCTGGCCACCACCCTTAAAAATATTAAGTCATCCCAGCATGACGAAATCCAAATCTACTATGCTTTGAAGAATGCAACATTTTTTTCATCTTGGAAGTTTTCCTCAAGTATTCATTGATTTCATGGTGGCATTAATAAACATTGGGTGTATAGAAATTTTGGTTGGTGGATAATATGAAGAATATTTTCAAAGTCCTCAGCTTGGACTAGGATACCTAGAAGATAACCTTCCTCAGTACAGACCAGATTGATCTTTAAGACCTGCTGTGGGCCTTCTCTGTTTTAGCACTCACCCTGTGGATTGCCGTCCCTTGTGTAACTTATGAGGTACAGATAGTAATGCTGTTTAAATGCCTCTTAAATAAATGGATTCTTACTCTTCATTTCCCACCCCCTTTCTTCTACACTGCTCAGTTTTATTTCTCATATGCAGTTGTGCTTTCTTCTCTTTTTCGTTTATTGAATGTTGTGTTTTTGCTGTATTTTTATGTAAATCTCTTAGAGGTTTTTAAACAGCACAAAAACTAGTATAGGAATAACTTTGCAACATGTTAACTCTTTGGAACCACCACAATCATCATTGTTTTGCATTATTTTTATTTTAACTCTTTTTGCTGCATTCAGCAGTCTGCAATCTCATCAAGGCTTTGTCATATTCAAGGTGACATATAATGAAATGCATGTGATATTTATACACTTTTGAGCACTACAAATCCAAGGCTGCAATGTTACCAAGAGCAAAATAAGCAGGTGGTCAATATCAAATTTCACAAGCCATCAATTAGCCCAGTAACTATCAGATACTAAGACCACTGGACATACCATTACTTAAACAATTGTTGAATATCACATATTGAAATCAAATTCACACAAGGCTGCATGCAACTAAGCCATATCCAAAGCAAAGACTTAAGTTAGGCATGTGCATTGATATCAGTGGACTGAGTGTGTCTTCACCAACCTAATGTCCTCCAGATATTTTGGACTACCACTTTCTATGCTGCCTTCTATGATGGCCAAATTGCTTGGGGCTGCTGACAGTTTTAGTTCAAAATATCTGGTGGGCACCAGGTTGAGAAAGGCTGGCTTAGTTGGATAAACCCCACAGAATACTCTGACCAGCTCCTCTGTTCAAGACCCATAGAATTTAATAGGGTTTTCAATGAGAACATGCTTTGAGGATTATTGCTTCTCAGTTGAAAGGCTCCTGGTTTGAAATGGCATCTCCAAACTTCACACCCCACAACATTTAAAATATTAATGGCAGTTCTTTGGCATGTTGTTCCCTGTTTGGAACTGAAGCTATTGCTCTTTAGCTGACAGTCTGGAGCCAACATGATTAACAATCAGGAACAGACATCATGGCTCATACCAGTCTGTTGTTTGTTTCAGAGCTTTGAGAGCACATGCTCAAATGCAAGACTCTTTGTTGGAGGATAATGGAAGTTGGGTGCAATCAATATAACATTTCTGTTATTACAAATGAAATTTCTCACCCAGTTTCTTGAAAGCTTTCATCCTCTTTGAAAGAACCTTACATTTTTCAACCTCATCATTGCAGCACTTGATAATTTCTTCAAAGCTTTGGACAGTGTAGGGTTGAGCTTAGCATCTCCTTGCAAGGATGGCCATGGGTGGTATGTATTACTCTTTCTATTAAATATTTCTCTATCTACCTGTGCTTCCCAAATTGAAAACTCCCCATGGAAGAAGTAACCCTATGTTCTTTGCCTCTGAGCTTTGATGGAAGCACGGGAAGACAGGGAAACCAAGCACCTGAGATTGGTGTGCTTGTGCATTTTGTGTTCAAGGGAAGTTCTACCATTTATCTTTTAAATCTCTCCGCACTAATTCCTTTAAAGGAAATAGACTTTATTTATTTATTTTTATATAAATGTCATGTGTACAGAAGACACTCTCCCCACCCCCCTATGATTACAGGGAACCCTAGCTGAGGTTCTCACGGTTTTCCCCCAAGAATTATGGATACCAAGAAAGGCTACAGAGTACAAACATGGGAGAGATGATTTGCAGATTGAAAGAAACAACATTCACAAACATATATTGGTCACCTGGAGAGTAAGGCAAGCACAACACAAAACATGTACCCCACACATGAGGTGTTGTTTTTTTTTTTACAAGGAATGGGTGAATCTGCCAATTTCAATTTCTATTTTTCCAACCATAAATTCAGTTCTCCACATTTTCAAATCAGTTTGCATTTTAAAAAATAAATAAGCCTCATGAAAAGTTTAGTGCCGATTCCTCCTAATATACACATTTTTTGTATGCACTTTTGCCTAATGTACACGTTTATGCACAGCAATTCTCCAAAGATATGGGCATGTTATTTTCATTCATGCATACATTTTTATGTACACCTAACAAAAATGCATGCATACACATTACTTGGCTGCAGAATTTAGAGCTGCAAAATTTGGAGAAGTGCACACTGTGAAGGGTGGTTGTCTTTTGGTTTGCATATTGTTTTGGAAAGTGAAACTTCAGTAAGTTTGCCTTTAAATGTGAACTGAATCAAATTTCTCCATCAACTTGAGGTTTCACCAAATTTGTTCTCTCTACTTTGATAATTTTGGATGTTGTTTCTTCTGAATGCAGTTGGCATGGGTGGGCATTGCCATGGCTCCATCCTCCTGGCGGCAGCATCCCTGCCTCTTACCTGGAAAGGGCAGGGGAGCAGTGCAGGACAGAAGAGGAGGGCAGTTGTGCTACTGGGGCTGAGAGAATACAACAATTGGCTTTCCTGTCATTGGCAGGATGTCTTTGTGGAATCATCCCACCATACCCACGAAAATTTCACCCCAACATTTTCTGCCAGTTTGAAATGGCAGTTCCAAACCTCACACTCCACAACATGCAATTTCTTTTCTCATTAATTGGAGGAGAATAATGAAAAGTTTTTATCACAACATCTTTCTCTCTATATATAATAAAAATGTAATAATGTCATCACGCAGGCCCCACTGGAGAATCTGTAGTGCTGCATCACTGTCTTGGATTTGTATGAAGTCAGAGTACAGGATCTATTGCAAGACTCTTCATCTTCACGCTCACTCTCTCAAACACTTTTTTTCTGCAACAGACTAACATAGCTACCCACCTGAAAGTCAACTTTCCAAGATAACTAAACAAGTGACACCTTCAACAAAGTGTTGCTGTGCAGTGATCCTGTTCAGATTTCCAGCAAATCAGCCATCACCTTTTCCAGCACACTCCTCAACTCCTCTCACCCCCACCCAGTGTTCCACCTCACCACCAAACAAGCACTGAGTATGCCCAGCCCTCATTTTCTTTTATGTAGCCAATCTTATTTATACACATTGTTCTACCTACAACATGAGAGTCCTGGGGCAGCAACACTGAAGAGAAGTACAGCCAGCGGATGATGAGCCACTAGGAGGCTTCACCCTCTGCCTCCCAGGAAGAACATTGTGACAAGTGGAGAACAACCCTGTCTCGTTCAGAAACCAAAGAGGAAGCAACTGCAGGCAGCTTGCTTCACCATTTCCTGCTAGAAAGCACACTTTGAAACTAAGAAGTAGTACCTTGGTTTTGTTTTCCCCTTCTCCCTCTCAGCCCCTTTTCCTTTTGTGCCATGTCTTCAAAGCCTGATGCCAAGCATTGTCTTATTTATTATCACTGTACACTGCTCTGGAAACCCTTTTCAACTGAAGAGCAGAGTAAGAACCATTCAAATATTTAAACAAACTAAGCAGGATTTTCCCTTTCTTCTCCTCCCTTCCCCAGCCCCTCCCTTTTCGTCTTTGGAAAATGGAAGCCACAAGTACATGCAAATGCACTCACCGTTCTCTCCAGTAATGAACATGAAAAGCTCTCAAATATTACAGAATCTCCTCCCCCTCCTCCCCTCATTTCAGGTTTATGCCTCTTTACTGTATGTGCACGGTGGCAACATTAATGGACCTTCGCAAGATTGGAAAGCTTATCTATTTGCTCAGCTCCCTTAATGCTCATTGTTTGTCCGCTGCTGCCCACATAATGTTTACTTATAGAATACCCTAATTAAACTGATGTAAGAGTGTGTGGGAGAGTGCTGTTAAAGTTAATGGGCCAGTGCTTTAAAACTCAAGGCGCTTTTAGGGTCATACATATAGTATATTGAAATGTGTTTTAAGTTCACCGGGTGTGTGTTTACAAGCATGTTGGCGTTAGGCATGTTTTGAGCAACAAATCTTTTGACTAAGAAACCTGCAACAGGGTGCCAAGCATACTTTATGGATGTATTAACCCCCCCCCCACAAAAAAACCTGAAATCCATTGGTATAAAATTGTCTTTGATAATCCTGCTTTAATTCCAGAGGCAATTGCCTGTAATTCTAGCTATCCATAGCTCCCCCAAAGTGATAGTGCCGTAATTAAGCACCATTAAAATTTAATGCCTGGGCTTTAACTGCTGCTTTCCTGAATTGCTACCTCATAACCCTAATGATGTGGGAGGGCGTGACACTAAATAAACTATTATTAAGTCCCTGATGTGGAAACTAACTCACCAACTATCTCTATCATTCTGTTGTTCAGGAATAATTACTGAGAAAATTATATACCATGACGTGGTGTGGAGCTCTGGAATGGTTCTTTGGTTCACATACTGAGGTCAGGTGGTTCCTGCAGAAGAGAAAGGGAAAAACTGGGACGTGGCAGCCCCAAGCTTGTGGTGAGGTGGTAGCATTCACCCTTTGCTGCCACATTCAGAATTCAGCTTGCATTGGGATGCATTTAAAAACCATAGAATCATAGAGTTGGAAGAGACCACAAGGGCCATCGAGTCCAACCCCCTGCCAAGCAGGAAACACCATCAGAGCACTCCTGACATATGGTTGTCAAGCCTCTGCCTAAAGACCTCCAAAGAAGGAGATTCCACCACACTCCTTGGCAGCAAATTCCACTGTCGAACAGCTCTTACTGTCAGGAAGTTCTTCCTAATGTTTAGGTGGAATCTTCTTTCTTGTAGTTCTGGGCACCACAGTTCAAGAAGGACACTGACAAACTGGAACATGTCCAGAGGAGGGCAACCAAAATGGTCAAAGGCCTGGAAACGATGCCTTATGAGGAACGGCTAAGGGAGCTGGGCATGTTTAGCCTTCTTGAACTGTGGTGCCCAGAACTGGACACAGTACTCCAGGTGAGGTCTGACCAGAGCAGAATACAGTGGCACTATTACTTCCCTTGATCTAGATGCTATACTCCTATTGATGCAGCCCAGAATTGCATTGGCTTTTTTAGCTGCCGCGTCACACTGTTGGTTCATGTCAAGTTTGTGGTCAACCAAGACTCCTAGATCCTTTTCACATGTACTGCTCTCAAGCCAGGTGTAACCCATCTTGTATTTGTGCCTCTCATTTTTTTTGCCAAAAAAAACCAAACCAAACCAAACCACACAGCAATAAGCTTGCTTAGCATCATCATCAGCATGTGACCACTTTGGACAGCTGCTAGGGCTCTTGGTGCAGAACCCAGCACTGACACCTGGCCCTCCACCTTTTCCAGTGCTCCAATCAGCTTTGCTCTCTGGCATGAAGCTGACTAATGGCAGGTAGTACCCATTTGCCTTAATGGACGCACGTCTACTGCTGCAGAGCTTCTTCTGAAAAGGCAAAGCATTTTGGGCATAATGGTTCAAGTCACAAAGCTAACCTTGGGCCACTCACTGTCTCTCAGTCTAACTTAATTCACAGGGTTGTTGTGAATATATAATGAGGGAGGAGAACCCCATGTTGAGCTCCATAGGGGGGAAAGGTGGTATATAAGTGCAATAAATTAAATTAAATACTTCTTTTGTAAAGGGGGGCAGTTTTTTTCTCTTTAATATTCATTGCTCCGTCAAATACCTCAATATATCTTTGGCTATTCCTTTCCCATCCCCAGTATGTCTTCTGAGGCTTGTTTCATTTTTGATTTGCCATTAAGATCTTTGTTCTAAAGGGAAATCACCTGCTTAAACTTGCTCAATTCATCGCCACCAAGAAAAAAATCAATCATTATGAAGAATAGGACTCTGTGGCTGCCTAGCTGATGTAGCTTCTTAAGCATATGCTAACGTGCATGTCACTGTTGCTTAAACAGTCACTCTGTGTTGAACATTTTCACCAAACGCACACTAGACATCCTTGTAATGACTAACACTGTGTACAAATCAAGACATGCTCAACAGATGAAGACAGAACTTGAATTTCGGAGTGCTGTTATGGGCCCAAGTCAAATGTGTTACTGATACGAAACAAGGCTAGATTGGAATAAGTAAAAAGATGTGCCAATGAGTTGCTCATGGAGTAAGGAATGATGGGCTATAGCAGCAAAATCAATGGGTCATTTTTTGAGCCAAAATGGCAGGTTGTTGGATATAGAGGGTACAGAAAGGCTTAGTTTTTGCCACGCTATCATGGCAGATGACCTGTTGAAAGTATTGCAGATACCAGATCTTACATTTTTATTTATATAAAGAGAGAGGTAATTATCATTCATTAAATTTATAATCTCCTATTCAGCTGGAAGCTTCCCATAGACAGACAGACAGACAGACAGACAGATATCTAGTAGCCTCATACATAATGTTGCTCTGGAATTCTAAGAAACCCGCCAAAAAGTTTGTTTACAATATCTTAAGAGGTGTCCAAATGCATAACAAACAGACATTTTTCGAAATATATAGTAGATACTGTAAGAAAAACACTGGGGCCTAATTTGATTAGTAGAATGTCTGGCATCTGGTGGGTGGGGGCTTTTGTGTTGTGCTCCAGAATTGGCCCCTCCCTTCAGGTGTTCAGTTAAATTCAGTTAGAAAGGCCAACTGTCATTCTTGCCTCTTTATTGCCTCATGATGTTGTTTTAGTTTCTCTCAGATAGTATATTATTGTGTTACAATTTTATTTATTGTTGAAGCTTTGTTTCACATATATGTGAGCCGCTGAAATGGTGGAACATTTTAAACTTGGTGAGTGAGGGGATATTCTCAATCTGACAGAAGGATTGATTTTTTAAAAAAAAATCACCTCACCCTCCACAACAGATACAGCTCTCTCTCTCTCTCTCTCTCTCTCTCTCTCTCTCTCTCTCTCTCTCCCCCCTTATTCATATTACGCAGGTGCTTTCTTTGTACTGTTTTTCATGACTGTTAAAACTTCTAAGAGGAGTCCTCTTGTGGCTCAGCAATTGGTTGAACAGCAGGAAGCAGAGAGCAGGAATAAACAGACAGCTCTATGGATGGAAAGATGTAGAAACTGAGTCCCCCAAGGAGTACTGTGACCTCTGCTTTTTAACCTGGCGTTAGCACTGAGGTGGTCAAGTTTGCTGATGATACTAAAGTGTTCAGGGTTATTAAAACAAAAAAGGGATCATGAAGAACTCCAAAAGGACCTCTACAAATGGAGTAAATGGGAAGTAAATTGGCAAATGTGAAGAAGTGTAAAGTGATGTGTGTTTGGGATAAAAAATATCCTTAATTTCACATAAATTCTCACAGGGTTTGAATAGATGGTGACTGACGAGGAGTGAGCCTTATGCTTCCAGTGGATAACTTGATGAAGATGCTGACCCAGTGTGTGGCAGCTGTGAAAAGCATGAACTTCATTCGAGGGATCATTAGGAAAGGAATTGAAAATAAAGCTGCCAATATTGCAATACCGTTGTACAAATTGATGCTGCAACTGCATTTAGAGTATTGTGTACAGTTTTTGATGCATCTTATCTATTTAACTTACAAGCACAAAGTAGGAACCCCATCATGAAAAAGTAAAACAACCTCTGCTTGGTTATTTTCTTCACTCTCTGATTTCCTCTATGCTTATTTGTCAAACAACAAACTTGCAAGCCTTACTATCACTTGCAAAAGCAAGGGGTTTCTGTCTATAAAATGATTTCACGACTCCTCTTCTGAAAAAAATATTGGAACTGGCTGTCCTTGCACCCCGCCCCCTTTCTAAGGACTCATTTCAATTATAAAACTAAACCAACAGCCTACACTAAAGATACTATATAACCCACCTCAGAAAATCAGATGAGCTAAATTAAAACAATTAAAACAATTAAATACCCAATCGGCAGTTTTAGTAAAAGCAGATTATTTTGGGTTTTATTTAATGTTTTCAGATTGATATCACACCAGTGAATGTGAGATGTCAAATGAAAGTTGAAGCTAAGGTGGTGAGAAAATGGGTCTCCCCAGTTTCATAGCCATAGCCAGTTTATTTATATATCACATTTTTCACAAACACATCTGTGCTTGAAGTGGTTCACATAAAAAACGTCTAAATATAGCAGTGCAATAATTACATAGTGAAGTATCATATCACTGCAATATTACACTAGAAAAATAACTCAGTTCATTTAAGATAAAAGTTCATTTGGAGAAAGTGGATAGAGAAAAGTATTTCCCCCTCCCCCATAATCTATGAGTTGATCTACACACAGGAAAAAACATACTATTAATAAGTCATAAATTCAATCGTTATAACGAAAGAAAAAATGCTATGTAAAACTGCATAGAAAAGTTTTGTGCTCTACAGCGCCATCTGGTGCTGCATGTTCATAATGCATTCAAAACACTGTTTATTTGACTAATGTAGCTGAGTCCTAGGACTCTTGAACATCCAATGAAGTGGAATGTTAAAAGATTCGGGACAGATAAAAGAAAGTGCATAGTTAAACAATGGAACTTGCTCCCAGAGGAGGCAGTGGTGTCCACCAAGTTGGATGTCTTTCAATGAGGGCTGGACAAATTCCCAGAGGACAAGGCTGTCAATGGCTACTAGCCCTGATGGCTGTACTTCGCTTCCACAGTCAGAGGCAGTATCCTTCCAGTTTCTGGAAACAACAGAAGGGCAGCATTCTCTTGTGCTCAGGTCTTTCTTATGGGTTTCTCACAAGCATCTGGTTTGCCACTGTCAGAACAGGATGCTAGACTTGATGGGCCATTGGCCTGACCCAGCAGGCTCTTCCTAGGTTATTAATACAGATCACAATTTAAGTGAGCACAAAATTCACCAATTGAATCCATCCAGTCCACCATTCTGCTTCCCATAGTGGCTAATCAGAAGCTTCCATGAAAGCCACAAACAGGGCATGAAGGCAATTGCCATCTTCCATCAGGGTTCCCTAGCAACTGCTATTTTGGGAAATACTGCCTCCAAAAATACAGCCTGGTGCAACATTAATGCTTGTGCCATTACAGCAAGTGGCTCCCCAACACATATTTAGCCAAGGTCAGGGTGAGTGAATTTTGGGGGCCTTCAGAAATTTACTGATGAATACCAGTGAATATTTTACCACTCATTCTGCTGCCACAAACTCATCATAATCGTAATCACTTTGGCACTCCACTGCTGATGCTAATTTTATCCAAAGAAACTTTGGGATGGGGACATATTTGTGTCTCACCCCTTGATGGATTATCCCAAGAGGTAGAGGTGGTTTCTGAGCTGCTTAGCAAGCTCTGGAGTCCACATTACACAGAAGGACATACAGCTGTTGTGTATCTCATTTTCCCCAAACTCACTGTAGCATTCAGAGGGGGCTGCCCTTATAAAAAAAAGTTTGGGACTAGCACAGAATGAATAATACCTTACGCAAAGTGAAACACAGCTATCCTTCAAAATTCACAAACTTGTGATGCACTTCTCTAAACCCCCCAAAATGTGCATGTTACAGGAAATTATATATTAGTTAAAATAAAAAGCACTTTTAGAGAAGAGAGAGACTTCCTGGGACTTATCCTAAGGTAATATTGGGAGGACCAATTATATTTCATTGTCTGGCCTGTCTCTGGTGATGCTGTGTGCTTCCTTGCCAGAGAATATCTCTGAAATACAGACTGGGCTTATGGCACAGGGTCCATTGCACTTCTGATTTCAAGAGACGATGGAAACATCCCACTCGCACACAGCATAAATCTGGTAGGCTGAAACGGTTCCCAAAGGAAATCCTTTGCACAGCCTTTTTTAAAAAAACTGTTCCTCAAATGAAAATGCTGCTTGGCTCTGTTCCCTGCTGATTGACCTCCCAAGGACAATTATGCATTATGGAAGGTGCTTTTTATCACATTTGTAACAGGCAAGTACTTTGCAATCCTTATCTCATTTAAGAACACAATCATGTTGTGGGCTAGGTCAACAATATTAACATTTATTATATTTTTTGTTGCTATTAGTATTAGTATAACCTGGGACGCGGGTGGCACTGTGGTCTAAACCACTGAGCCTCTTGGGCTTGCTGATTAGAAGGTCAGCGGTTCGAATCCCCATGGTGGAGTGAGCTCCCTTGCTCGGTCTCTGCTCTTGCCAACCTAGCAGTTCGAAAGCACACCCAAAAGTGCAAGTAGATAAATAGGTACCGCTCAGGCGGGAAGGTAAACAGCATTTCTGTGCACTGCTCTGGTTTCGCCAGAAGTGGCTTAGTCATGCTGGCCACATGACCCGGAAAAACTGTCTGCGGACAAATGCCAGCTCCCTCAGCCTGTGAGCGCTGCAACACCAGAGTTGTCTGCGACTGGACTTAACTGTCAGGGGTCCTTTATCTTTACCTTTTTTAGTACTGGTATGAGTATGAGTGTTAGTGCTGGGACTACAATGCTAAAGATAAGCAAACTCAGACCTCTGCGAAGGCCTTCCAGATTGTATGAGTGTGTTTATGATAAAGCGTGTTCTCCTTCATGGAGTGCACGTGTTGCAGTGGGGGCTGACAGCACACTCCAAAGTTGTGGGGCGGGCTAATTGATTGTTGGCCACTGTTGTGATTGGGCTTCCCTTGCTGTTGGGAAGAAGTTAATGTTGCCATTTGTTGATTGACAGCCAGAAATGCTAAAACTCCCTGCACGAGGCGTAGAGCTTCCTCTTTTCGCCCCATGCATCGGATTGCCTGTCCCCCCCCCCGTATATTTAGGGTTGTTCACTTTGAGCTTGCTATGCCTGTCATGGGGTCGTCTGCTCTTGGGGCAGGGGCCCGGTAGGAATTTTGTCCATCTGGTTGATTGGCTGGGGCCATTTGGTTTTTGCCTACTGCGTAGCAAATTGTCACAACTTGTAAGGTTGCGGTTAGGCATTGGTTTATGGTTTGGTTGGTTGAGGGGCATGGATTGGCTGTGCCTGCCCCTCTAATGCTGCTGCTGCAGCATTAAAGGAATACAGGGGCTTACTATTGCTTTTTTCCGAACCCTGTCAAGGGGCTAGGGCCACGCAAGAGCCCCTGGTTGCATTTGGGGAGGGCTGAGAGCAGGTTCCCTGCTCCGTCACTACCCCCAAGTGTATTCCCCTTTTCTGACTTTCGCAGGCATGCGGAATGTCAGTCTGTCCCCCACTGGGGGGCAGATAGTTGCAACCAATGCCTAAGCAACCACTCACATTTTTGTATTTTAATAAAGTTGTGACCAAAATTATGCCAAAAACCTTAAACAAAATTTCTGTGTGATGTGTGAGTTATTTGGGGTGGCCCTGGGGACCTCGACACACAATATAACTCTGGGTGAGGAGCCTGTGGTTGAGGAATGGACTATGCTTTCAGTCACCTGTCTGTTCCATCCTGTGTACTATTCTGTGCTATTGTGGACGAATCCACAATGCTGATACACTCTTAACTTTTTCCTTCCTCAGTTGCTGTAAGAACACTCATTCCAATCACCAAACCCAGCAACACCTGTTCTGAGGTCCTCTGGGACCTTTGCTCTAGAAGGGTTTCTTCTCAAATGAAGCCTGCCTATGCAGAGTGCAAGTCCTCTGGAGTGATATGCATGAATCCAATGAGCACATTGATAAATCAGTGGACAAAGGTGAAGTGGCTGATGTAAATATTATGCAAATGTGAGCAGCACACCACACAAAAGGTTAATTTCCAAAGTCACTGTGTGCGATGTGCACAGGAAAAGGACATTCATTTCCAGCCACACATGGCATTGAGAAGTGGGTGGAAGACATTTGGATCAAGAAATGGATCAAGGAGGTAAACAAGGTGAAAGCTTTGCTTCCTCTTAAGGTAGGTTTGCATTTACTTGTTTGTCCCAGTTTTTGTGTGTTTGTTTGCATTTTATTTTTAAAGTAGTGTAAGTTGGAGAGAGAGAGAGAGAGAGAATATTGAACACAGGTATATCTGGAAACCGAGACAATGGGACAGGAAATGTGATGGAGGGAAGCCAATTTTTTTTTTATAAATAGAAAAAAAACCTATTTGAAGAGATTAATTAGGTGGTTTATCTGCAGGCAAGCATCTAATGCACTTTTGTGGAGCAAAGCTTATGGTCACATCTCTGGAGATAAAAATAATTCTGGGGCTATATATACTCTTAATACGAGCAAGTTTTGACAAGGAAGTTTGGAGATTATGGGTACTGTCAGACATTTTGGAAAAATAGTATTGTTTATGAAAATAATTATGGAAACTGGGGAACAATTGCCTTATTATTTTTTTTTACTTATACCTGTTTAGCTTGTCCTTACCTCAAAAGTATATGCAGCAATTTCCATGTTTATCCTAACAACTACCCTGTGAGGTAAATTTACTCTAACAGATGGTGATGAGTACAATGCCATCCTTGTGGTCAAGCAGAAACTTAATTATTTATGAGGATATTTAAAGAACCAACAGCTCGTGATAACATGTGGGGGTAAACACCAAATAACAATATCAGTTCATTAAAACATCAAACATTCATTTTTAGGAACTGGGTTTTGTAGGGACACGTTGTACTTTGAACAAAGGTGGTGTATAAATCAATAGAGGACTGTGCAAGAAGTATGTGTTTGTGCCAGAAGAGTTGACTAGGTAGAATAATGTCTTTACTCTCCAACTCTGCTGATCCAAAATGGCTGCCTGAGTGTGAGACTGGCAGTGGCATCAAATCAGGAGAGTTCATAGGGGCTGCCCTGGCTATTCCTCTGCACTTCTTTAAACCTTCATTTCCCTCCTCCACCTCACCTACCCATGCTGTGATGATAGCCCAGCAGTTATTATGCTGTTGTCATGCTGTAGTTCACAGCGCCATCTGTCAGGTCAGTTTCAGCTTATTCTTTGCTGGAGCAACTTCATAGCTCTGTGTTCTGCAGAGCACAGCTTGAACCCTTGCTTACAGGCTGAACCTTGTCCCTCCTTGCCTTGTCTTTCAGCCTGGTTGGGCCTTGCCTTCCCACACTACAGAGCATAGTACCCCCATTCCTTCTACTCTAACATAAATTGGGTAAGTAGACACCCATTGTCTGGCTTTCCAAGGAAGACATTGACCACATTTAATGAGTATGTTAAAGCCTGTTTTGGTTGTTGGTGTATAACTTTGAGAGTGGGGAAAGGCAGAATTAGAGGCAGTGCCCAAAACCAGAAGAACACCGGGCCAGAACAAAATAGTATCTTGTATCTATTCCTCTGTGCTCAGCTATTGTTCCTTTCCATGTACTAAATAAAGCACTGTAACAGCATCTCTTTCTGGATGCTGAAGGATGCTTCAGGGAGCACAGAGGAAGAAGTCAAGAGCTCACCAGAGGAGCTAAGACATTCCATTCTTTCCCTGCTGAAATAGTCTCCTGACTGTGGGAGGCTTGTTATGTCTGTGTTTCTCAGTTTACAGGTCGGTCCACTTTGAAGTCGGTAGCATGGCAGCTGGGGATTGTCCAAACTATCAGTCTTGGTTTCTCTCAATTTATCATTTTTCAAATCATGAGTTCAGTTCTCCATGTTGCCACATCAGTATAAAGATTGCTTCTTTTTAAGTCACCACAAGAAAGTTATCAAATGTTTAGTGTGCTTTTCTCCTAATCATATTTTTGCTTGCAATACACTTTATACAAGTAATTTAATCCTAATAGAATGCATTTTTGTTTTTGTTTTTCATTACAATGCATACTTTTATGAACACTTTCTCTAACATCTGCATTTCTATACAGATTATGAATTTGGCGAAGTGTGAATGTCAAATTATGGCTGGGTTTCAGTCCACATCTTTTTTCAGGAAGTGGGAATTGTGTAGATCTATAGGGTGTGTGCTTTTGTGTATGCATGCTTTATATGGAGTCAGATAGTCGGTCCATCTAGCTCAGTATTGTTGGCATTGAATGGCAGTAAGCTCTCTGGGATTTCAGAGAGGGATTTTCCCCAGCCCTACCTGGAGATGCGAGGGGTTGAACTTGGGACTTTCTGTGTGCAAAGTATGTGCTCTGCCTCTGAGCTATATGGGACTTACTTTCAGTGGCAGTTGCGTGTAACAAGAAATGTAGCTTGGCTTTAGGACATCAAAGATATTTAATTTCTAGCCCCCAACCCTGCCTTGGCCATTCTGTCACAAAGAAAGAGGTCTGTAGGAAAAGGTCAAAGCAAGGAAGGAAATCAGACTTTGAAATGTCTTCTAACACAGACCTCCAGTTTAGAAATAGTCTGTTTGTTTATACTCAGTGGGTCTATTGAGTATGGCTTAGTTGGACAACATCCAGAGTCCCTACATTAGAACATAAGAAGAGCCCTGCTGTGTCAGGTCAATGGCCCACCTACTCCAGCATCCTGTTCTCACAGTGGCCACCCAGTTGTCCGTGGGAAGCCTGCAATCAGGACCTGAGCACAAGAGCACTTATCCCTCCTGTGGCTTCCAGAAACTGGAATTCAGCAGTATTACTGCCTCCAACCATGGAGGCAAAGCTATCACGGCTAAGTAGTCATTGATAGCTTCATCCTCCATGAACTGATAGTGTTAGTCTCTTGAGCCATTTTCAAGTGAGTATCTTCAAGTGGGTGAAGTTCCCCATGTAACAAAAACTTGCTTCCTTATTTCATTGTGCCATGGTGATTCTCTCCCCCCCCCACTTTTATTTTTTATCATAGATCACCTCATTATAGTATATAGGCCAGGCTCACTTGTCTGCTGATGGAGAGCAAAGGAGTGACCTTTGAGCATCTAAGTTCAGGAGGAAAGAGGCATTAATAACATCTCTTTGGACACAGGGGAGATGCACGCTGACCCTCTAACAATGATGCGGCACTGCTGTGCTACCTTCACTGCAGGTGTAAGTTCTGCAGTGACTTTTTGCTGTGGTGGCCATCAAACATTCCAGACACAGTACTAGAGCAAAAACACTGCAGACAGAGCTTTCTCACACACCACATCCAGACCTTAAATTCAAAGCACTTTAGCAGCCATGGCTTCCCTCGAAGAGTTCTGGGAGCTGTAATTTGTTAGGAGTGCTGAAAGTTGTTAGGTGGCCCCGATTCCCCTCATGGAGCTACATTTTCCAGGGTGGTTTAACAATTGAGCCTTTTTCCCAGGGAACTCTAGGAATTGTAGTCTTGTGAGGGGGGTGGGGGTCTCAACAATTCTCAGCACCCTTAGCAATTACAGCTTGTGGGATTATAGGGGGGGAGCCATGCTTGTTTACAGTAGTGTAATACTGCTTTTATAGTGCAGATGGGGAATAAATCTGGAATGGGGGGAAACGCATGCTGCCATTTTGATGACATTGACATTATGTGGATGCTGCAGATGAACTGGAATGAATGAGAAGCACCAACCCCACAGTAAAGCACTCATCTAGTGGCACCCTTTGCTTCCCTTTCCTAGTAAATGGAACCTTGCAATTTATGCAAAGCAGCTTCATGGATATTTCATGTTTCTCCTGGGGATTGCACAGATATTTATAATGCAGCTGTTTTCAGCAGTGCACACAGAAAAATCCTGCAAGTCTTATTGAAAGCCTTTTATAACCTATTTATTACCTATTTATTATGTTCTCCTTCCTCCAAGGAGCTAAGAGTGGCTAAGAGTGGCACATGAGGTTCTTCTTCCCTAGGCATAGTGGAGACATAGTAGCTAGATGCTTGTAATCTGATCAAGTAGATCAGAATTTATGTTTTCTCCCATCAATACCTGAACCATTCTCCATGCCCCACAGCAGTCAATTTGTGATCAGAAACCACAACACTTACTCAGAGTTCCACATGGGGCCATGACCCCCAAAATGTTGATGGATGCCCCCACCCCCCAATGTAGAAGGTTCTGGGCCAGACAAAACAATGTCTTGATAGATACAAGGCAGCTTTACAAGACCAGCATTAGCCCCCAGAACACCTGGGAGGCTGGAGAAGAAGACTAACCATTTCACTTTCCTCTTTCAAAATACGCCATTGTTCTAACTGTTTTATATGATGTATTATTTCAAGTATGTATATACTGCTGCATATTCTGAATTTCTTTTCTTTTTTCTTTTTTAATTTTTTTATTCAAAATTAAAACAAAACATATTATCCAAAAACATATCATCCTTATTCCTCTCCCCCATTTTTCCTCCCTCCCCCCACCCTCCCACACAAAACCTACTCCCCTCCCCCCTCCCGGCTTCCCTCAGTTCCAGTCTTTGGTTTCTCTGAGAATGCTGTTTTCTGCATGTTACAAAGTTGTATAGATCCTCAAACTATTTAGCTGATTATTATCAATAAAGAGTTTGTGAATGTTTATTCAAAGCCAGCCAAGGAGTCCAGTTCGCTTTGTTGCGTCTTCAAATACTTTGTAAAGGGTTCCCATTCATCTTTAAAGTCACAGTTATCCTTGTCCTGTAACTCATATGTCAGTTTTGCCAGTTCTGCATAGTCCATCAACTTTTCTTTCCATGATTCTTTAGCTGGGGTTTCTTCAGTCTTCCATCTTTGTGCTATTAGAACTCTTGCAGCCGTAATATTCCGAATTTCAATGTAGTGTACCTAAAATGTGTAAAACACCTAAGGAATGAGAACAATTAAAATCTATCCCAGAAACAGAAGCTGCCTTACAAATGGCTGTTGAAATAGGAAAGTCTTTCCCAAGTGCCTGAAGTTCAGCAGGAGAAGGTCTATGACAACTCAGCCAACATAGAGAGAGCTCTGTCTTCCAACATCTCACTCCCTGCTACCTCAGGCAGATTCCTTAATTTGCCCAATGGCAGGATCGGCCCTGAGTGTCACCAGAAGAGTTTTCCTTTAAAATCAAATAGCAGATCTGGATAGGTAGTTTCTATTTTGACTGTGACTGGGGTAGGATAGGAGACTTGAACTCTCCTTCCTCACCCCACTGGTCTGAAGACTACTCACACTTTCCTTTGGGTGTTATCTGACCACACATCAGATGCCTTCATGCAATTAAGCTCATGTGTAGTTTGGTCCAGAGATCCCAATGGTGCCCATATGGGATGAAGTACTCAGCAGTCTCTTCTCATGGTCTCCCCTCTACTCATGGATTTGAAAGCATCAGTCTTTGTTCTTGCTTTTCTTCCTGCAAATTGTTGTCTGCACTGCTTTTGTATCATTCTGATCCATCATATGGGGGCTGCCTTATTGTGTCTTTGATCAGTATTGTAATGTTCTCTTTCCTTCTGCTCGTCTAATGCATTGTATTTGGCGATCTCACTTCTCCATAGCCTCCATAAGCCTAAGTCTGGGCTGTAATTTTATTGATATTATTTTAAAAATCTAAGCAGCTCCCCAGCGGGTGAGCTGCAAATCTCCTGGTGTGTTTTGTAGCACAAACTCCAGTAAGAAAGTGGTGCAAAAAAGGAAAGCCAGTCTGATCTCAGACAGAGATAGGAAATTGGTTCCAGACAGCAGGATGATTAGTACCTTCCCCACCTTTGGAAGCCGAGTAAAACATTTGAAGGGGGGCACCGCTATGGAACTCCAGTTCTAAGAGGCCAAACTGCCCTGCACTCTGCTTTCCTTTCATTGGTAAGCAAATACTTTTTTTGCTCCAACAGGCCTTTGGCCACTAAATGGCTGTTGTGGCAGGCTCTTCTGAGTGTAGGTGTTGCACTTGTGCGTGAACACACTTTTAAATTGCTTTAAGTGTTCTCAGTGCTGTTTTAATAGGATTACTTATTTAATTGGGTTTCAAAAATATTTATATTTATGTTGTGTTTCTGCTGGATCTGTTTTAGTTTATGCTGTGAGCTGCTTTGACTCCTACAATGGGAGAAATGCAGGTTATAAGTAAAACAGATTAACAGCAACAAGTCACATTCCTGACCTTTTTGCTATACTAAATCCAACTTTAAAATGCCTGCTAAAAACACTTCTATTTCACCATGCCTGTGCAAGCAATTAAGAGCATAACTATCTACTATAGTTAACTGAAGTTTGATTTCAACTTTTTTAATTGTATGCATTTAAGTACTATTGTTGTATACTGTTCTGGCTTGCTTTTTAAAAATGAAGTAGCACTGTTTGTGTGTGTGTGTGTGTGTGTGTGTGTGTGTGTGTATTCTTATAAACAAATATATCCACAACCCCTTTTCATGCCCCCTTGTCATCTTGGACCTAGGGACTGGGTAAAGGAAATCCTCTATCAGCAATGTTCTACTGTGACCTTTCATGGGGAAAGTCTTGCTTTCCTACGTGAGGAGTGAGGGAAAGAATCGCTGGTACTGAAGGAGGAAGTTGGACAAACAATATTAGGAAAGAGTTAATGGCATGGCAGAGTTTATTTGCCGGACTTTCTCTGATACCATCATTGCTGGAGGAATTGGCTTCTCATTGGGCCAGTGGGCTCAGCTGCATGCATTTGGCTCAGGGTACCGTACCTCAACGTTTTAATGCTTGAGGTCCCAGCTCACAGCAGAGCTAATTTGGAAAACTGTCCTTTTAGAACTCAGCCAACTCTCCTAGACCTCTGACAATTTCCTGGGAAAGAAGAGATTTGCTGCTGAAGTTCTTTTCAGTAGAGACCTCCTGGTCTGGCTCCCTTCGAGCAATGAGAAGGGTTTCCAGAAGCAAAGGAGAAGAAGGGTCTGGCACATACAGCTGTGCCCCACAACAGATTGGAGTGGCTATGGGGGATCAGGAGAAGCAGCTAGGGGGCTACAGCACCCAGCATTGCCCCCAAAGTAGTTGCCACACTCTGCTTAATGGTAGCTGCACTTCTG
The DNA here is from genome assembly GCF_964270895.1 of Podarcis filfolensis. Lineage (NCBI taxonomy): Eukaryota > Metazoa > Chordata > Lepidosauria > Squamata > Lacertidae > Podarcis > Podarcis filfolensis. The sequence continues at coordinate 36,543,747 of NC_139611.1, read as the reverse complement.
GACACCTCCGAGCTGTGGATTTACTTTCTAAACATAAAAATCCCTCCCTCCCAATTGACCACTTCATATTTAAAATTGTAAGTACAAATGCACATTCACCTGACTTTGCTCCCAACCTGAAAATTTCTACTCCTCCCAAAAATTTGGAAGGTTTCCTCCCCCATGACCCCTGCCCCAAAGTTGTGACATTTGTGGAGGGAGTGTGATGTATTGGATCAGCCATACTTTTTTTGTTTTTAAGTGTCATACCAAAATACACATGGGCAACTCCTTATAGCATGGGGAAAAATATAAATTATTCTGTGGATTACTCAATGGTTTCTTGTACAACACAACTATAGCAAATATTCCCCAGGGAGGAATTAAGTTGTCTTGCCTGTCATTCCAGGGTAATTGAATTTCCTTCTTTGGTCTAGCTCTAAGTTATGTCTCATCATTCTCTGAAGGAAGATTGTTTCTCCCATTGGAGTTATAGGAAACTCAGCTAGTAGTTCCTTTCTTTAAAAAATGATGTGTGCATATATGAAACTTGTTTTAAAGCTGCTGGAAATTGTATGGTGATGAAGTGCAAAGCTTGCTTTAGAGAACCTTGGTTAAGTGTCTCACTGTGTTTTGCACAGAGCAGTATACGAATGTAGGACCAACTGATTCACTGACCACTCCCCAAACAAGCCTACCACAATTGAAACTCCCCACTGCCTCACACACAGGACTGGTCCTAACATTAGGCAAAGTGAAGTGACTGTCTCAGGTGCCATTTGCTAGCACTTCTGCCACATTGTCTAACCTTCCTTTCACACTTCATTATCTGTTGAATTGGGGACTGTGCCATTTTTGACCAATATATTGCTCTAAATTTCATTCACACCGGTGGACATGGTATGACACAACAATGAACATGATTGGACAATGTTTCTGCTACCGTTACTGCCTGTGCTTCTGTTTCCCATGGTTCGCCCATGAGAAGAGCAGGGAAGAAGTGTATGCTAGTATAGCACCCAAATTTCATCACTTTACGCCCACAATTTTCTTCATTTAAGGGGGCTGCAAATGGATTTTTTTCTGGAATCAAATAACACAGAAATGAGTGCTAAGCGTGCACTATATTCCATTAGTTTTCTGGAAGTGGCTTTTATGTGATGTGAAAGCCGAAATATAATGCATAAATTCACAGGGAAACATCAGGCAAATGGCTTAAACTGCCATTGAATGTAGCCTAAGATTCAACTTCTAGGTCAAGCTGTGGCTGTATGGGGAAGGAGTGCCATCTTGTCATCCAAAATGTCTTCAGATGGACCTGCTCAGACAGATGTTTCCCCCTTTTATGTCCCTGGACCACGTTTGATGCCTCATTAATTCACCTTATGCAATGTGTCTGTAAGATAGCTGATCAACTCCTGAGTCCTCTGAGTCTCTTGTAGGCCACAGGCCACATGACCGCATCATACACAGAATCATGATGAAGATAACAAAGAAAGAAGCACTTATGTTTTGAGCTAGGCACAGAGCCAAGAATTTAGGAATGTCCTTCAAAACAAAAACCATAAAGAGCAAAACTCAAATGTTCAATGAAGTTTTCTTTCCCCAGGAATAATCAGTGGTGGAAGGGCAAACACCAACAGATGATCTGATAGTTCTTTGCTTCCCAAATCTTAGGATATCTTGACATTGGTGAAAAGAATGGAGCTGACCCAGGAGTTTAGGTGACGTTGTCTAGCATCCATCCATTCCTGAAGGATTATTTTAATGGCTAAGGTTAATGGTGTTTCTAATAGGTTTTATCCACAAATAAATGCTTGCCTTGGTGAAATCTGCATACTTGGCTGATTTGAAATTATTAATGGCATGCCTTAGACTAGCTACTCAGGGAGAAATGTCAATAACATGCTCTCAAAATAACTGACGTGAGGGGTTTCGCAGTGGGGTTTTTGACTTGGACACTTGCTTCTGACACATATAACCACTTATTGATTTGAACGGGGCCAGTTTTGATGTGCATGGGGTTTTTTATTTCCTTTTTTTGCTAATTCAAACAAAAAAAATGAAACAAATATGAATACTTCTAAGTCTGTGTGGGTCTGCAAACTCAGCCTCTTATAAACCAAAAAACAAAATGAGACCATTTGTTGGGCCGGCTTAGAAAAGGAATATGCAATCTTACAAGTTTTATATAATGTTGGCTGCTGCTGCTTCCAATAATGATAATTGTAACAATATTTTCTTTAAGGGGAATGGGTAAATCTCTGTTTCTGATCTATGCCAATTTCACACATTTTACCTGCAATTCCATTTTATTTATTTTTTGCATCTTCTGCCTTAAAAATAACACTTCTCAAAATACAAAGTATGCATTTTATTATTTAGTAGTATAATGCATATTTCAAATGAGCATATTCTCTCAAAATACTTATTTTAAAAGTATGTTTTGATGCCTTTAGACTGCCAGAGTGCCTTGGAACATTCAAAGTAATCAGATGTATGGAGAATAGCTAAGTTCCGATCTGAACAGAAGACAGAAGCAGGCACTGAAATGTGTCTTTCAATTTCTGTTTTCTTCCCTGACAAAGAGGCTTCCATTCCCTTTCAGGCCCAGTGGAAGCTGTTCCTTTGGGGCATATGTGGCCCTGACTGCCCCAACAATCCCAGTATGACCTCAGCCAGCTTCCACCTACCTGGCTTCTTACTTACAACTAGTCCAGGGCATGGAACTGTCAGCCAGCTTCCTCCTCCTCCTCCTCAGTCTCAGTGTTGCCTAGGGTTCCCAGACACATCCAGTTTTGAGGTGCCTCTGGGCATTTTTTCCCTTCATTTTGGATTAAATGTCCGGGTTTGGGTTGTTGTTGTTTTTTTGTGTGGCATGCTCAGAAGGCGCTGTGCCCCAGATCAGGAAGCAGGCATTGTGTGGCCTGGAGCAGCCTGTTGGGCGTCGTGCTAGGCCTGGTGCTGTTTCCGGCCACCACCAGGCCTTGCATGCCCTTCCTGGGGCCGCAATAGGCCCCATGCCAGTCATGGCAGTTGCCTGGCCTTGGTGACCTTCCTGGGGCCACTCAGCCTCCCATCCTGAGCAGGAGGTTAAAAACAGCAAAGGGAAGATACGGGGAGGGAAGAAGGGGGAAGCAGGTGGGTGAGGAAGGAGTTAGCAGCAGGGAGGGGGCAAATGTGGGATATGCAGAATGTTGGTGGGTGTCCCAAAGGTGGTGGTGTCTGTGTTTTTGAACCCCAGAATATGACAACCCTAGTGTTGTCCTTGTAGAATTCAGCAATGAGGAGGGGGATGGGAACCAAACTAGAATCAGTTTGGTGTTTGACTTCTCCCCCAGGAGGCAGTGATGGCCACCAACTTGAATAGCTTTATAGAGGATTAGAAAACTTCATGGAGGACAAGGCTACCAGTGGCTGCTAGCCACAATAGCTATGTTCTGCCTCCACTGTAAGCGGAATCATGCCTCTGAATACCAGTTGCTGGGAATCGCAGAAGGGCAGAATTCTGCGGAGCTCAAGTTCTGCTTGCTGGTTTCTCACAGGATTGATCAGCCACTTTCAGAACAGACTGCTGGACTAGATGGGGCATTGGCATGATTTGCCAGGCTCATCTAATGGACTTACCTAAATTCTCTTTCGCTTCCCTGAAAATAACTTGGAAGTTTCCTCCAAGCAAGAGTCTCATGGTACACCAACTTCTGCAACAATGTAGAGATATGTTGACCAAATGTTGCTATTTTACTTTTGACTGAAATAATTCAGACATCTCCTTTGCACACAGAAGGTCCCAGGTTCATTCCTCGATGTCTTCAGGTAGGTTTGTTAGAAACTGAGATATGAAAGCTAGGAGCTAAATGGCACCTTAAACCTAGGTTGTGGGCGCAACAATGGAATGTCAAGGCACACATTTTTATAACAAGAACACGAATCTGAAAATGAATGAACTGCAGCTAAAATATTATGTTCATTTTTCACATGGTTTTGTCCTTCCCCTGCTCGCCCCCCTAATATTCTTAAGAGAGTCTCTTCTCCAGTCTTCAGAGAGTAGCTGGAGATGGGGAGGCAGAAAAAGGTCCTCCTTTCCTTCCACTCTGCAGTTTTACTCTGAAATCTTAGGTGCAGTATTGCGTCCAAAGCTCAGAAACTGCTTGCTCTAATGAAATTCCCTGTCACAAAATGTGCCTAGAACAATGCGAGTTTCAAACACTGTTGGGAATGTTCCATGTCTGAAATCCTGTAGAGCCTTTGCTGGTAAATATAGACATTACTGAGCTAAATGGAAGCTATTCAGTATAAGTTTGCCTCCTATTTCCCCTTTTCCAGATTTCCCACCTGGGCACAGCTTCCAGATTTGCCTCAAAGTGTAACTTGAGGCAATTGGCAGTGATTGCAATCCTAAACATGATCTTGGTGGCATGCCTAATAAGTCCTTTATGAGGAAAAAAACAATCTTTTTGGTAACCATTTTCTCTTTCAAAGTTTATTATTTCCCCTGATATTATGCCTATTAATTTCCCAAACTCCTTACAGTCATGAAAATTGGCTATGGCAACTCTTCTCTTTCTCTTTTGATGTATATTTTTATTAAATTGTGTTTTTCCCCCCTGTTAAAGTCCCCAGGAATTTTATGGAATTAGAAAACCCTGAAATGAGAGGCAAATTACTTAATTTGCTCCACACGTAATTCACAATTTCTAGGTATTTGGGAAATCTGATTGCTGTGGAAAGCATAATTAATCAGAAGAGCCTCTGAGGATAAAGTGTTGTGTCATTAAATTAAGTTTCCTTGAGGTATCCTGCCCTATGAGTGACATGTGGAAGCAATTTCCAGTCCCTGGAAAGGGTCAGTAGAATCAGCCTCTGGCATCTCCTTAGTGAAGGCTTCGTTTATCATCAACAGCTTTGAAGTAACAGATATACTGCTGAAGGCCAAGATCAGATAGCTCAGGAAACCATTGGACTCCATTTCTGAATGTTGTTGGGTCTGCTTGCATGGACAATATTCTCACCAGCATAGCCTAATGTTCACTTCTATCTGATTTTATCCCAAAACCTTATAATGCAACAAATGGAATCAAAGCTGCAATGAAACCGACAACATTGTGCATGTCTTTGTTGATATTGTTATAGCCCCCGCCCCAATCTCCACAGCCATGCTGAGATTCCAGGGGTTACCCAGGGTTTGTGTTTCCTATGGAATGAAGCAAATGGAGTTCGTGGCATCTTTCTGATATATGTTTTATTTACACTTATATACAACCTGAGCCTCCTGTGGAATGGTTCAAAGCATGACACTCAAAATGGGTTCTGTATCTTTCCTGGCTTCAACGTTGGATCCAAAACTGGAGGCAGCCCCCATGGTGCTCTTATCCCTACTTTCTCCAGCTTACAAACTTCTTGTAAAACACAACTGTTTTTCCAAAGGCCAGCTAGAGAGGCCTGGAGGGTGACATTTGTCCCCTGACCTGGGGTTCCCCACTCCTGACAAGTTGTGTTGTGGCAAATTCAGAAGATCAGGGTTCCTTCATGGTAATCACAGCAATGGCCCCTCACAGTAATGCCCTGTTAACAATACACTACCTTCTAAGATTATACAACAATATTACAATTATACGATAATATTTATTATTAGGGATGCATCACTATGATCACTGCAGATCTGCACGTGTTGCCTTTCAGCAAAATCAATATTCTGTGCATGTACATTGGCAAATGATTTGGAGTACTCCAGTATTATATTTCAGAATGACTTAAAGTTGTGTTTTTCCTTGGATTTCCATTGCATGTCATAGAACTTGCACTCCATTGTCTTGAAACTGAAGCACACTGAACTGCTTTCAGTGTTCCTAAATGCTTAGCTTTGGAGCATTGAGAAGAACCCGTCGGTTTTCTTCCTGAGTGCCTTCTCCAGAGTGACCCCAGGAACTAAACCTCAGTGGCTGATTCACCTCCTTTCTCTGAGAGTGTATTTGAACTGTTTGTCTTATGTGGAATTTTTTTTTTAATAGTGTTTTTACTGTGAAACCACTTCAATATTATTTTATGGGAAGTAATTCACAAATGGGAGCAAATAATTAACAAACAAACACCACTGAATTATCAGTTGCAGTTACACTGACTGGACATTCCTGAAGTCCAAACGCTTGTGGCTATTCTGGTCTTGCACATCAGCTGCTCCTGCCAACTACACCCAGGTGCACCTCTGCCTCTTCTGTTAACAAAATGCTTCTTTTTATGATGCTCATGACAGAGCGTGGGCCCATATATTAAAAGGAAAGGGTTCTGAGATGTGCTGCACCTGTCAGTCAGGCTGTGGGCAGCTGTTGACTGGAGACTGTGAGGTCAAAACCAGAGAACAAAGGAAGGCTTGTCTTGAATGGGAAACCTTTATAGCTCTTCCTGGTGAAGAGAGCCAGTTGCCAGCTTGGTGGGTGGAGTCACCCCAGGACATAGAAATGCTTAGCTTATTGCTTAGGTAGACTCTGCATTTTGTGTGCCCATCGCACTGCCACACAGGGCAGCTGTTGATTCTTGGCTCCTGCACCAGAAGCTCCTGAGAGCATATTGCACAGGAGGGATATGGGAGTCCACATCTGAGAGCAGAGCATGGTGATTTGCACCTCTGTGGGCCTCTCTCTCTGTCCATCAGCACTCTCACCAGCCCTTACTGTCCCTGCTTTGTGCTTTGCCTGCCTGGAAGGTGTCCTTGAACTCTGACAATGCCTCATCCTTCCCACGATGGAGAGAAGTGTGTGTAGAAACAGGCTTAGTGTTAAAAAATAAATAAAAATGCATTCATTGTTCCACCCACTTTTGTCTCTGGCCCCGCCCACCCTGCACATGGCTCCCTGATAGGTTGCCCAGATGAGAATGCTGCACTGGCTGAAAAAGGTTGCTTGCCCCTAGTGTGGAGAGATGTACCTTACAGTTTCACCCAACTACTCCAAGGCAGTTCATGGGGCTTTTCATAGCAGGTGCTCCCAGTGGTTTTGGAAGGAAAGCTACAAAATATTTGAGGGCCTATCATCTGATTGGAAGGGCATATATTTATTGCTGGAGCTTGCCTGCCTGTGATTATGACACAGCCATTATGTGGTTGGTGCAATGTAGTGGCAGAGGCAGTGATCCTGTGTATGCTTACGAGGGAGCAAGTCAACATGCACACTTGGGAACTTGCTTCTAAGTAAACATGCCTCAGGGTGGCAGTGTATATGATTCAAAAACTCCTGACTAAGAAGGGGGGAGAAATTGGATTTGGTTGGATTTTAATGAGAAAGTACCTAATTCAGCTGGTTTTAAACTAAAGCCCAATTATCCTTCAAAATTTGCACTTCTCTGATTTCTATAATGACCGCTCCCTGCATTAAACGGGGGGCGCCCTTTGCGTGGACGCGTGCAGCCCCTGGACCCAGTGCGGCTCCATCAGCATAGGCTTGGCCTCGCCTTCCCCCAGGTGTGATACCTGAAGGTCTCCGCCTACCTTCAGGTGTACCTCTCGGCCCAGTATACCGGAAGGAGCGTCTCCACCCCCATCGTTCTGCCCGGACACTGAGGTCCAGCGCCAAGGGCCTTCTGCCGGTTCCCTCATTGCGAGAAGCAAAGCTACAGGGAACCAGGCAGAGGGCCTTCTCGGTAGTGGCGCCCGCCCTGTGGAACACCCTCCCATCAGATGTCAAAGCGATAAATAACTACCTGACATTCAGAAGACATCTTAAGGCAGCCCTGTTCAGGGAAGTTTTTAATCTGTGATATTTTAGTGTATTTTTGGTTTCTATGGAAGCCACCCAGAGTGGCTGGGGAAACCCAGCCAGATGGGCGGGGTACAAATAATAAATTATTATTATTATTATTATTATTATTATTATTATTATTATTATTATTATCCAATCCCACCTGGAGGAAGCGTTGCCAAGGAGACCAGGCCAGGTGGGGGAGGGACTACCTGCCCACACAATAGAGGGAAGATCTTACCTGGGAATCCTCACTTGGCTCCAGAGCTTCTCCCACCCTACCCACCCTCAGTTAAGTCTTATTTTGCAGGTTAACCTTTTCTTCACAGGTATGCGGGCGCTGCTATGTCAAGGTCGCTGTTGAAGGGCTGGAAAGGAATTCCCCTGCATTGGCAGGTTTTTGCCTTTCCCGTAGCAAAACGTCACAACTTTGGCGGTATCAGGCCTTGGGCGGAATCCTTTAGTCTATCTTCCTGAATGGGAGGGGCGTGCAGCGGTGACCCACGCCCCCTTCCTCTTTGCCACGGTGATACCAGGTTCCCCGTTAAAGGGGTTTCTGAGGGGAGGCTTTGACCGTACGCCGAGAGGTCGTCATTGCTCTCCCCTGCGACGGTGCCATAACGGGGGTGGCTATCTCTGCTTGAACATATGTTCTCCAGAGACGGCCTGTTCCCCCCCCCCCCACTGGATAACCCTGATGTTCCCTAGATCCCCGGCTGGGGACTGGGGAAGGATAACGTCCAATGCCTGAGCCAAGGTCTACCCACATCTGAAATATAATAAAGTTGTGGCCAATTTAATCCCATAGCACGTTGTCTTGAGTCGTTATTCCACATGGGGGGAGGCGCCCAGGGTTTGGGGGACTCCACCTGTCCACACAATGCAGTTTTCCAGGCAAAAGCAATTAATACAAAAATGCATACATTAGAGGGAAAGTGCATAGGAAAATGCATACACCTGTGAAAAGAACATACAAAAGTGCATTGTATTAGGGGAAATTGCTTGTAGAAATGTGTATATTCAAATAAATCCACACTAAAATGCTAACAAACTTTCATGATACTTAAAAAAAAATGCTACAGAAATGTGAAGGATTAAATTTAAATTTAAGGTAGGAAAAATGAGAAACTGAAATTGACAGATTCATCCACCCCAAGTCCCAACTAAAGCAACAGACCTAACCCTGCCTACCTGTGATTAAGCCCCATTGCATTAAATACAGCATTCTTCTAAGTAAACTTGGTTATGATTGTGGTATGAAGTAGCATATTGGATGGGCAGGGGAGGTAAGGGGAAAGGGTTGAACCTCACTCACTGTCATGGCCACAATTCAATGTGTGGGTGGGGCTTTGTGAAAATAAATTTAAAACTTTTACAAGAATGCTTGAATCATGGATCATCAATGTCAATACCACTTCCACTCTAGGGTGGGAGCAAATTGCCATACCCCCAATCACCCAAAAAGAGCCAAGTTCATTTAGCCCTTGGGAGGATCTAGGGGTGGTCCATTGTTGGGTTCAGACCGAAGCTCAGCCAAGATAGATCAATTTATCAGTCAGTTCTTCCCCAAACTCTCCCTCCTCTTCTTTATGGCATCCTCCCTGCCTCCCTTTTAGAGTGCGAGTTGTGTTAGACACCTGTAAAAGGGTCCGAGTAGGAGTTTTTGGGGAAGCCCCTAATTGACTCAGGATAAATTTCTGTTAAATTCCTGAGGCATTGTGGGTAGGCATACTCTTTGGTTGCCTTATGCTGCATTGCTTTGTGGGAAATTGGGGGTGCCCTGTGGTCTGGACATGTGTGCCAGGGAGAACACTGAACTGGTGGGGCCATGGTGTGCTTGTTTGATTCACAGCCCATGCCCGTGTTAACAAGGAGGAAGAGGTCATTTCAATTCTTGCTACTGGAACACAGGTGGCTCCTGATTATATGTCCAGGAGCAGGAAGAGAAAGGATTTCTCCTCCTATAAGGAACTACCCTCCTCAAACTATTTTGATTCAGTTGATTTGTTCAGTCTGGTTATTTGTTTATGCAGATCCTCCTCATTCCGGTTGTTATATTTCAATAAATGTAACCTTTTCCCATTTTAAATTGAGTCTTGAGTCTTCTTAAAGACTCCCTTCTCATTAGTGAGCATGTTGGATAGTTCAAATTTTTTTCTGCCTCATTCCTGCCCTGCAATATGGTGGTGAGAGGAGCCTACCTCTCAGGGTTGTTGTTAGCATGATGGAGGCAATGCATGCAGAGTGCAGTGAGCAGTCCATCGTGCAATGTTCAAACACTGCATGTGGATTTTTTCCTGCAAGGAAAAAAGTTTCTGCTTTGGAAGGACATGGACTTTTGAGAACTTTACCCCTGGATGACTGCTCAGTGAGTTTGAAAGCCAAAGCCCCACTGTAACCTGAGCAGTTAATAAAATCTATTGCCCCATGATGGATTTTTTCGTCAAGTAGAATTGATCTGTCCTCCTTGTGATTTGCGAGATGGAGGGGGAAACAGCAAATGCAATCAGGATTTCTGGTGCCCCTGAAAGAGCACCGTTCTGTCAGTCTTTTAAAGTCTGGGAGTAACTGAAGGCTGTGGTGGTCATTTCTTTGATTTATTGAAAATAAAACACCCTTGATTAACATTTTAATAAAGAAGGTCTTTCTTTTGGCACGCAGGGTCTGAGGAGCTATTCTCCCCTATCGTGCAAATCTATTCCTTCTCCGGTGAGGGGAAGAATTCCCCCTTTCCAGAAATCCATAAAAGAAGTGATTTCTTAAGCTGTTACTTGTACACACCGAAGTGAGAGCTTTCTTGGGGTGCGCTCTCTCTCTCTCTCTCTCTCTCGTGTGTGTGTATGTGTGTGTGTGTGTTTGCTTGCGAGGGGTGCGCTCCCGATATGTGTTATGCAAAAATGAGGATGATTTGTGAAGAAATCATCCTTGTAAAGCTATTGGTTCTGGTCATCAGCCTTTATCCAATGCTTTGGTGATGCTGCTGCTGATCTATTTGGGAAGTTGGCTGGCTCTCAAGGCAGTCTCTCTCCCTCTCCCTCTCCTCTCTCTCTCCTCAAAGGCTGTTCCACAGTGAAAATATGCTCAGTGCAGTTGAGTGCATGAATGAAAAAGCCTCCAGTATCTTCTAGGCTAGCAAAATGCAGCACAAGGCTCAACTTACCCTGGCTTTCCTCCTGTCCCAGGTAAGGAATTTGGTGCTTCGATCTGGTCCTAGGGGTTATGTGTTTGTGTGTTATCTATCTGTGTTTCTTTCTGGGGTTTTTTGGGGGGGAATGTTTTGCATTTGGCTATCTGGAAGTGTCTTGATTTCTCAACGATCGCATGCCGACTTGAAAAACACACAGATATGCACGATGAAGTGTGGATGTGAGAAGCAATTCTCCGATGTGAAAAATGCCTCCGTGTGCTTTCCAGTGACAGGAAATTAGCGACATAATACGTGTGTGTGCATGCAAATTGTATTTCCTTCACATGAAAGAGAGTACGGATTGCTGGTTCCGTGGTGCCAGCAACAAGATATTCTATCACCTTCAATGCTTCAACTTTGATTTTTTTTTTTGCTTCTCCTTCCTATGGCTTCTGCCAGGACAAGATCATTACATTCCTTACTCCCCACACTCGTTAAAAAGAAAAGAGGAAGGGAGAAAAACGTGATTAATTTTTTTAAAAATAAAAAGGGGAAGAATAAGGGCTTTCCCCTGCCTCTCCTCCTCTGCCCTACCGCTTTGGTGAATTTGTAAAATCGAGTATTAATGAGCAGCTCGGCAGCCTTACCTCCCGCCCTCTTCTCAACTGTAACAGATCCCACCCCCCTTGCAAAAAGGTAAAAAAGAAGAAGGACATAGACACCCAGCCTTTAAAAAGCCAAGAGGCTGTGGAGCCCTGCTGTTGCTGTCAGTCAATAGCCGAGGAACTAGCTGCTCTCCAACTTCTGCACTCCTCCCTTGCCTTCCCCTCTGTGAATATGATACGGATTTCATTTTGGGAAGCAGCGTGTGATGTTTAAGGCTCCTTTGTTGTCATTCGGTGTGATGCTCCTCCATCCCCTTGTTCATCCCCTCTCTCCTCTCGCTTGTCTTAGGGAGCTTAATCTCTCATTCAGCTACAAGTCTCTGTCTCTTGGATCCCTGGGATGGTACTCCATGGTGATAAAAGTTAATTCCCTATTGGCTTGGAGACTGACTCGTTTTTTGCTTTTAACCCTTGAGGGTGCATGGGAGACCAATGCCTCAGGCGAGAGCAACTTAATGTGCACGATGCCTCCCAAATGAGAGGAACAGCTGTAGCTCGCTGGTAGAACATCTACTCTGCAGGCAGAAGGTCCCAGGTCCAATCCTCAATGGTCTTGAACCTCCAGATAGGACTGGGAAGGACTCCTGCCTGGAAACCTGGGGAGCTGCTGCCAGCCAGTGTAGAAAATGCTGAGCTATGATTTGACTTTGTAAGGCAACTTCTTAAGTTCCTAAAACATCATAAATCTGGCTGCCTTCTACTAGGTCACAATGTTTGTCTGTCCAAGCCACTGCTGTCTGCTCTGACTGGCAGCAACTCTCCAGGGTCTCAGGCAGAGGTCAGTCCTAGCAACTGCTACCTGGCCATTTTAGCTGGAGTTGCCAGGGATGAGATTTAGGACCCTTTGCATGCAGAACATGTTCTCCAGCACCGAGCTATATGGCCCCTCAGCACTTCGACAGCCCTCTCTATTTATGGCATATAAGTTGCAACTATTTCTCTCTCCTCTTACTGTATTTTTTTTCCTATTGAACCTGGAAAAATGGGACCTCCATGTGTATTTTAGAGACAAAACTGTGAAGATACTAGTAGAGTACAGAAACAAGTAATAAGTCACAGTTCCCTCTGTTCAGCCGCAGCAGGGTAGTGTCACATGCGTGCTCATAACTTAGAGCGGGGGCACTACAAATTGGTGTCGTTGGGCTTGGCGATTGCTTGGGTAGTGATTTAAGGACAAGACCTGCCATTTATTGAATTAACTCATTGTTTAAAAGTTTTCTAGCATGTAGCAAGCTGGGATCTTGGCCAATGCTGCAGTAACTCCCATTACCAGTAGCTCCACCAAAAATGTTAGCTTTACTACAGAGTCCCAATGTTGTGTGAATCTGGCTTCTAGTTGTGTACACTGGTGTTAGGGCAGCAAGAGTTATGGCTCTTGTCTCCTAATACAGCTCGATTAAGGCGGATTAGAGATCTTCAGTGTCAAGTGAGAATCAACTATGATTGACCATGTGAAAGCCATGGTTCGCTAAATGAAATGTATTGAAGTGGTCTTGAAGCAACAAAATCTAGGGAGCTGTGGCGTGGATGCAATTTACATGGCAATTGGATGTGTTGAGGTCATTTGAAATATGTGCAAGTGCTGTGTGGAAGAGGGGGAACTGTGTGCACGTAATAAAAATGGATGGGACAGGATGTGAAGAGAAAACCAAAACAACTGGTCAGTGGTTTAACTGGTTGCAACTAGCAAATATATACATACACTTTGGAGTGTGAGAGGGTTGTGGTATTTGTGATGTTGCTACTGGTGACAAAATAAGGTGTCAGATGTGCCTTTTCCCCAGTGTGTGACTTGGCTTACTTGCTTGAGTTATCTGCTCTGCAGTCCTCTTGTGCGATGCACCTTGCTGTCTCTCCTGCCCTTTGTTTGTAGCAGCAGACTATGATTTGGAAGATTTTCCCTTTAAGGTTTCTGTAGTTGGGCACACAGAGATAGACTTCCTGAGGTCAAGGAGAAAGAAAAGGTGAAATATAAAAGGAGAAGAGGAAGGAGGCAGGTGGAGAAAAGGAAAAGAGCAAATGCTGGTAGAAAATAGGATGACGAGTTAAATGTTGTGACTCAAATCCAAATGATTGTGCCCTCCTTGCAAGGAATCAGGGACTGTCTGTCTGTCTGTCTGTCTGTCTGTCTGTCTGTCTATCTATCCCAAAACCTGCTCCTCTGTCAAGCTATTCAGATGCCCTTGGACGAATGACTATGTCTCAGCTTAACAGACTTTACAGGGATGTTGTGAGTTGCAAATGCAAGCCTGAGCTCTTTAGCAGAAGGGCATTCAAGACACACATGTGTAGCATTGCTTTTTTTTGGGGGGGGGACAACAAACCTGCAGAAGCTGACCTGTTTCTAGTCACATGCTGGTATGTTCAAATGCTAGTTTTCTGCTCTAACAAGTCCTCTTTTATCAGCATGGCTGGAATGTGTGAAAGTCAGTCTCCTTCTCCTTCTCACCTGTATTTCATGACTCATACAAAAGATGGCCCACATTCTATCATGTCTAACATGTCCTTTGTTAAAGATCAGATGGTATCAGTTGATAGGGCTTGTCCTCAGAAGCTGCTTCAGTGCCAGAACTCAATGTCCAAACACATGGAGCAAAGCAAATGAAGAAAAGATTAACTCTGGGTATGTACAAAGTGCTCCACCCTGGTGACAGAGTTGAAATGGAGAGGAGCAAGGTTTGCAAACTGGAACAGGTGATTCACTCTTCTTCTTCTTTGGGAAAGCAATGATTCTGACTGAAATACCACACTTTTTTGGTGGAAATATTGGGAGAAAGAGGCATTGATGAGAAGCCTTGCGACAGCTGGTGAGATGATGAGGAAAAGGCTGCTGTTAAAGGGGCTACTCAGATGGATTGCTTGACTTGGATAGCTTCCGTGCAGCAGCAGAACTAAATGGTACAAAATGGGAAAAGTTACCTGCATGCAGCCATCTGGCAAGGCTCGTAGGCGCAGTGATATTTTTCTCTTCCTCAGCAGCAGCTACAACTCATTATTCCTTGATATCCGGCAAGTGGAAATGGGCAACATTGATCTTGATCAACTGATTTATAAGCGATGCAAATCTGTTGCTGTAATGCCTTCCAGGGAAGAGTATAATTCAGCTTTGAGTTAACGATCTAAGTTTGGGTTACAGTGATTAGGGAGAGAAAGTACCTTCTGAGCAGTGTGTTGTAGGCCCATCAACATTCTAAACATGCATAAATTACTCAGTAGGTGAAAATGATTTTTTTAAAAAAAGGGGGGGTCATAAAGATCATGCACTCCCAACAGAACTTTGTGAGACAATCCTCTGCTGTTCTGGGGGACATTTGAGGCTCAGATGCGTTCAAGAGTCTTCTTACATATCATAGTAATAATAGCAGACTGGGTGTGTGGAACTGAGCTGTAATTCCCCTTTCTGTGCTTTTGGAATAGTGTCAGGAGCAGGGAGTTATGGCCACATCTGGAATGTGTACATCTTTCCAGAAGGAAGATGCAGAATTCCTCCTACATACATTTCCACTGAAGCATGGAAAGAAAAAGTGCATCTTGGTTCCCACAAGTTGGCCATAGTACATCAACACGTGACCAGATCATCACTGGTGGGAACCAGCACATGTAAGTTTCTAAAATGGGGATAGGGTGTGGAACTCCAACCCCCATCAGTCTCAGCCAGCGTGGCCACATTGTGAGGGATGATGGGGTTGTAACCTAGCAACATCTGGAAGGACATGGGTTCTCCACTCCTGCCCTAAAGCAATTTCCCTATGTTACATAAATGGGCCCATAGCTATGCCTGGTGCCTGTTATAACAAAGAGCAGTGTGTGTGTGTGTGTGTGTGTGTGTGTGTGTGTGTGTGTAGCACTCCATTAAGCTCTTATGTCCCATTGGTATTTACTATGGATTGCACACCCTAACAAAGGGGAGGACTCTCAACTGCAGGCAGCGTTCTGTGCATGCTGGAGCCACTCCAGTCCCTTCTGTGACTTCATGAAACATGCAAAATGGTGTAGTTTTGATACACATAGAGCCTGCACATCTTTCTGCAGTGTGATCAGTGTACAGAAATTCCTGCCATCTTCCCAGTACCAATGGAACAGAGAAGTGTCACAATGGAGAGCATTCAAAAGCCAATATCAAGTGGTAGGCTAGATGGCTATGGCTGGCCACTTCTCTATTTATAGAAATAGACAGAGCAGTCTAATTCATTTTCACATACCCTTTAATGCTAAATTCACTGTGCCCCATTTTCTGTGAATTCTTTTAAACTGCTGAAACATTCACATTTAAAATGCACGTGTTTGTAAGCACTTTCTTTGCAATACATTTTGTCCCTGAAATATACGGTACTTATTTTTTTCACCCAAACTGCATTGCACATAACTGGCAGTGCATGTGTGCAAACATATTGATACTTACATTCTGCTCTGTGTAGAAGTTTGTGAAGTCTGGGATCTGTGCATTTGTTTTAAAATTTGAGACCAAATGAACTTTGAGCTTATCCACCCTTACCTTTCCACCGCTCTTTCCAGGCATGGTCTGCAATTTAAAGATTTGTGTCTTAGCAACCCCCCTTTTTTATTTGCACCAGTGCTTTCCCCATGAAAACACACTCTTTAAAGCTCAATCAGAGCAAATGGCAATCCACTGAGAACTTGAAGTTTGCTCTGGTTTAATGCTAAAAAAAAAAAAAAAAAATCCCATTTGGACACAGAGCTTTTAAGCATGGAGTTGTGCCTCGAAAGAGTGGAATTAAAGGTCCTACATACATTTCTGCTGATTTCTAAAAGGAGGGAGAAAGGTATACAGACTGTTGAGGCTGTCTAGAATTGACACTGGAAACGGGGTGTCCAGGACCTACTCTTTCTAAAAGTTCACCTTATCCAGCCATTGGCTTCATGCTTTATAGCATTTTTTCCCCCACATGATGAAGTTGGGCATGGAGTGCTCATTTGCTAAGATGGGCTAGAAATAATGGGCATAGTTGTTTAGCTAATGTGTGCCTTATGGAGGTCTATGACAGCAGCAGGCAACCTAAGGCCCGGGGGCTGGATGTGGCCCAATCACCGTCTCAATCCGGCCCACAGATGGTCCAGGAATCAGCATGTTTTTACATGAGTAGAATCTGTCCTTTTATTTAAAATGCATCTCTGGGTTATTTGTGGGGCCTGCCTGGTGTTTCTACATGAGTAGAATGTGTGCTTTCATTTAAAATGCATATCTGAGTTATTTGTGGGGCATAGGAATTTGTTCATATTTTTTTTTCAAAATACAGTCAGGCCCACCACATGGTCTGAGGGACCCATGGCTGAAAAAGGTGGATAACAATAACTTGAGCTGTAATTGCACTCAAAATGGAAACAATAACTTGAGCTGTAATTGCAAAGGAAAAAGTCTCATACGCATGATCTACTCGGAAAGCTTATTTTTTAAATACATAGTGAATTATAGAAAACACAGAAACCACCAACTTTTTCATATTTCTCCAGAAGAGGGCTCCCTGCACAGCATGAAAACCAGAGATAAGATTCAAACAGAGGGATGGGTCACAGCTGTAAAAGAGGGAAAGATTGGGGGGGGGGGGGAGAGAATCACATTCTATACAGAAGTCATGTCAAAATAACTTTAAGGGTTGAACTCTGAGTTACTCACTCAACTTGATCTCTTGTTCGTACCAATCTAGTGCAGTATTTGATCATTAATCGTTTTCAGTGAGATAGGTTTTCCTGTGGTGGGGTGGAAATGAATAATTGATACAGAAATGTCCTTTAATTTTGTTTTTTTCCCCAAGGAATGAAAACAAGAACCTTGGCAAATGACCTTTCTGACTATGGACTCTGTACGTAGTTGTTGCTTTCCATTTCCGATGTGAAAGCAAAAAATAAACATTGTCCTTTGCTATTATGGAGAAGCATCTTGAGCAGGCAGCAGGTTTGAAATGCTGTTTCTGGGTCTGGAGGAAAGAAAAGTCAGATGGGTGCACAAGATGATACACCGTTAAGTCAGTTGGCATAGGATGCCACAAAAATAATTTATATGTGCAGTACAGTGCTTAAACTTTAACGTACTTCTGTGTGCTTTCATGGGGAACATGGTGGACAGTTAAGCTTATCACTGCAGATGGTAACATGCATGCAATGTGTGGTTGTGATCATGGTCTGCACTATGAAAACATAGATCAGATTTTGAAAGCACATTCTGAGCATGTGTTGCTAGCACATACAAAGGTAGGGAGATGGATGGTGAGGACATATATTTTACATTCCTGATATTGTTGTCAAAGGTCTTTGCTGACATGATGAATCATGGCTTGAGGTACTTGTACCTAGGTACCAATTAATGTTACTGGAGTGGTGCAGAGCTGCCACAGTTCCCTCTAGGTGGATCCTATGATGTGCTAATACTTGTAGAAAGGGAGTTGGGATAGAATCCTTAGTATTTCTTCCGGGCCAAAAGGAACCAATGCCTGGTGGGCAGAGGCAGGCTAGACCTGGAAGCAGAGGTTCCAAGCTGCATCCAAAATTTGGGGGGCGGATGCTGTTGCAATGCGCAATGCATGTGACACCCACCCCACCTGCCCAGGCCTTCATTTGTCTCCATCGCTGCAAGACTGAGACTGCCTCCTCCCCTGCAGAGGCACTTTTGTGTGTTCCTTTGATATCTGGTGTGCCACAACAGAAAAGGCCCTGCTTCTGATCAATATCGACTTACCTTTAGACACTGAAGGGAATTGGAAGCAGGGCCTCCCCTGAAGATCAAAATGAAAAGTGCACTCTTGAAATTGAATGGCATGACTTAAAACTGTTATGTACTGAAGTTCTCACCCTGGGCCAGCAGGGGGATACTGTAGATAGTTATGCAAATAAGGGATTGAAAGTGACGTTCAGTGATTGGATAGTTTTAGAAAATTGTTACAGTTATGTTGTACTGGAACTCTATATAAGCAGGCTGACTGAACCCTTCAGTTCAGTTCTGTCCTGGCCTGTGAATAAACAAGAGCTATTTGAAGAATCGCTGTGTCGTCTGATATGTTCACCCACAACTTAACAAAAACAGCCAAGCTGGTGCCAAACAAGTTGCTTTGCTTTCCTTTGGACCACATCAATGAGGCTGAGAGGGGCTGCCCAGACTTACGCCCTGGGGAGGTCACTTAGGTGCTGCTAACACAGAGGTTTGACTTCACCCCTGGAGGCACACTCCATTGTCTCTGGAAACAGACAGATGCCAACGACTTAAAATAGGGGTGAGAGACCTCTAGCTCACCAGATGTTCTTGGACTTTAGTTCCCATCAGCCCCAGCGACGTGGTCAATTATCAGGGATGGTGGGAGTTGCAGTCCAGTAGCTTTGGAGGGTCAGAGGTTCTCTGACACCAAATTAAACTGCTAGATAAGCTTTCCCCAATCTGATGCCACTGAAAAGTTTTGGACTACTGCTTACATCAGCTCCAGTCTGTATGGCCTAACTGGGGATGATAGGAGTTGCAGCCCTACAACTCCTGGAGGGTTCCAGGTTAGGGAAGTCTGTTGTAGATTCATTAAGCAGCCATCACCTCTGGTATCGTAGCTGCAGTTGTGCAATCGCATGCCTTAAACTTCAATTGAGTGTTAGCTGGAGCGACTACTGGCTTACACTGCAGCTTTTGCTCACCCCTGTAATTAACAGAAGCAGAGGCAATTAATGTGAAATTGCCAGCTGAATGAAATGTTTTTTTTTTTTAATTTGTATTTCCCCCTGTTGTCCTATGAATCCTTCGTTTATTAAACATAGCACCAAGTTCCCTCTATGAATTCTGGAATACTTGAGACCCCCCGCACCAGGCTCAACTCTACACAAGGCATACAGTGTGTGTTCTGAAGCATTAACCCACCCTGTCCCTCTTTGCAGCTTCCAAAGCTGTCGGGACTCTTTCCCACTCATATGTTGCTTATTTTCCACTGATGGAACAAGCCCATTTGGCTGCAGGCTCCCCACCACGACAGGTTTTTTGTTTTTGTTTTGGTCTGTGTTGGATGTGCATATAGCTTTCTGTTAGGCCAGGATTTGGATCAAACAGCTTTATTATGAGTTGGCAGCTTTTGCCTGACCTTCTCTGCTGCCATTTCCACTGGGGCGAAGTGTAAAAGCGGAATCTCATCTTGCAAAAACACCAGTGCAACTCCCGGCAAGTCAGAGAAGCTGCAAAGGCCTTGTGTATACAACCCAGTAAGACTTTGGGATCTCCTTTTAGCCTTGTAAGCATTCCTTCATTGCTATAGCTTCTAGGAATACCATAAGAAATAGCACCGCTGAGGAATACTAATGGGTCAAAGAAGGCTGGAGTATTAAATTAGGGCTGTCAGGGGATGTTTACACAACTGTTGGATGTGTGCCTGCTTTGAAGAACAAACTTCCTGATAAGGAGAGAGGGGAATTGGTTTAAATGTGGGGCTTTGTGAATGTGTGACCGCAGGAACCTGTTTTAAACACAGGATGTAGGAAGCTTCCAGTGGCTACTGTGAGAAAAGGATGCTGGACCAGATGGGCTACTGACCTAATCAAGGAGGCTCACTTTACATTCCTAAACCTGGTCAGGCTATTTGCCAGTCTAACCCAGCATTGCCTACTCTGACTGGCAGTAGCTCTCTGAAGTCTCAGGCATGGGCCATATATACAATCTGAGCATAGGTTGGAGGAGCTTCCAGCATTAACACCCCAACAGATCTTGCTTCTTCATTAGTTTCCAAAGGTGGGGGGGGGGTCCAAAGTCCAGCACAAAGCAAACAGTCTTTGTGCCTCTATATTCCAACTCATGCATACATATAACTCTGGATATTGTTCTTCTCCAGACCAGCCTGATGCGGAGATAAGGAAAGGCCCACCCATTTGTTTCTATGGGAGCCTCTTTGGACTTGTAAACCACAGACCTTAATTAGCCAGCCAAAGCAATTACCTTGACAAAGGAAGTGTTTTGGTAAGCTTTCCCTTATGCATTCTATATAGGATTGCAGGTTCTGGAAGGGGAGCCAGGATTCCACCCAGATGTCCCCCCCAACTCATTATCAGTATGGTGTGATCGTGGCCTCAGTCAAAGCTGGGTTTTGACAGCCAACCTTCCCTATTTGCTGCTTCATGGGATTGCCATATTTTAATATTATTTTATTGAAACTTTTTTGAGTGCAATACCAACACTGCAATGCAGTCATCATCCTGCCATTGTTGAATATGCGCCCTCTGAACTCCTGAACTGCAGTCATTTTGCTGCTGCTTTAGGAGACTTTCGATTCTCATTCTCCCAGTATAATGACAAACTTCTGAAATGCAATCGTCTCATTTTTTCTCTCTCCCAGTGCCTGTAACTGCTTCCCAGGGGAGAGTGAAGCTCTGGAAAACAGCTTTGCCAAGCCCGTTTGAAGCTCTGGATGCTTTGGCCTTGAGGCATCTAGGCAGGCAGGTTTGCAGCTTCTAAGTGCTTACTCACTCCTGCCTTGTAAGGCTTATTTTACTAATTTCCCTAGAGATGGGCCCTGTTCTTCTTCTTCTTTCCCTTGGAGACCCAGGACAGTCAGAAAACCGTAGAATTAGCATCCCTTAGAATTGAGGTAAATACAAATAATACTTAAGAGTCATGGAACTTGAAGGCATCCTGCTCTGAAGATGATAAAAGGGTTAGCATGCCCAGTCTAAACTTGAAGTATAATAAACACAATAGGATTTGGATGGAAATCTAGCATTCTTGCAAAATTGGAATTGTTTCCTTGGATGAGATGACCCCTGCTCCAATTGAATAAGTGGAGTCCTTATTTTCTTATCCATACCCTTGGTAAATCAATATCCCTATGTCTGTGTCATGGGGGGGGTGCATTTAAATTTTGCTAGCATTAATAAACATATCAGCATTTTTTCCAAATTTAGCACCAACTCCAGGCTCTGCAGAATCATCTCCTCCTCCTGATTTCCTACCCACCTTTCACCATGAGGTCCCAGGGTGGCTTACAACAATGGAAAAATACAATATGAAAAACAATTAAGTCTTATGTGTGATCCTATGCATGCCTTATTTACATCCCATTTGGATTACAGTAACACACTCTACATGACTACCTTTGGAAAGTGCTCAGAGACTTCATTGGGGCCAAGGCACAATGGCCAAGTTGCTGGTTACTGGGAGAACAGGAACTCCTTGTCACAATAGCTCTGCTGGTTATTGGTCAGTTTCCAGGCACAATTCAAAGTGTTGGTTATGACTTGGAAAACCCTACACAGCTTGAGCCCAGGCTTTCTGAAGGACTGTATTTCTCTATATGAGCCTGCCTGGGTTTTGCGTTTTTGGGGGGGAGGTCTTTCTCTCAGTCCAATCTGCTTCACAGACATCTTTGGTGACGACTAGAGAGAGGGTGTTTCAGTGGCTGTCCTCAGATTGTGGAACTCCCTTCCATGGGAGACTAGGCTGTCTCCACCCTGCTTTCCTATTACCAGCAGGCAATGCTGCCTCCTCCTCCTCCTCCTCCTCCTTCTTCTTCTTCTTCTTCTTCTTCTTCTTCTTCTTCTTCTTCTTCTTCTTCTTCTTGTTCTAGCAAACCTTTGGCCTTCAACAGCATGTTCTGACAGGATTTTCTGTGGGTGGTTGTTGAACTTGTGTGTGCTTTGAAATGGTTTTAAGAGTTTTCAGTGCTGTTTTTAATAGGACCATTTATTTAATTGCACTATTATTATTATTGTGTGTTTTTAGTTGTATCAGTTTTCATTTATGCTGTGAACCACCTTGGGTCCTGTACTGTGAGAAATTTGGTATATATAGCAAATAAGCTAATAAATAGCAAGTCCTTGTCCAGACATACAGAACCAGTGACCACCCAGAAGATGTTGGGCTCTCATCAGCCCCAGCTTCCGTGGCCAATGGTCTGGGCTGATGGGAGTTGTGGTACTGGAAATGAAGTGAGCAGACCCATTGAGACAGCAAGTAGAAACCTCGCAGCTCAGCCAGAGGCCCAGCTCTCACTGGCCTCTGCTGACTGGCAGCACCTCTCCAGGCTATCATCTTTCCCAGCTCTACATGAACTGAATGCCTATGAGTCTGTGTACTTTGCTGCCAGACACACAATTTGAACAATTTGACGTTGTTCCTATTGTAGGCAACATATCATTTTCTCTCTTGAAATTGGGCTGCAAGTGGGCTTTGGAAAGGGAGAAGAAAAGAGAAAGCTGTGGATAAAAAGTCAGGCTGAGCCGAAAGTGGAATCACAATGTGAATGGGAAATGGTTGTCAAGGCTGGCATTTATATCCCTGAGGTACTTGACAGCTGGATATGGTGTTTAGACCAGGTGGTATTTCTGTCTCTCTAAAGCACGGACCATAATTGATGAACTGATTTGAACTGGCTGGTGATGCTTTGAACTCCATAAATTGTGCCTTGTGCATAGGAAGCACCTCATTAACCTACAGCGGACACGACTGGTGTCCTGAATACCAACTTTCCCTTGGTTCCTGTGGTTGGCGAATGTTACTAGACTTCAGCAAAGAGACAGAGGGAGTTGGCGGAAATAGGTCACCTATTGTGCAAACTAGGCTCTTACGAGCATTGGATTATGACAGGCTGTGCTTTTCTTCAAATGCCCTTTTTATATATAAAAAGGGGGAACAAGGGTTTACTTGCTTGCAAACGGAAGTCTGTAGACTGCTCAGTCAATTCTTTTTTTCATGAAAGAGAGCAGTATGTTGAAGGAGTTTGATATCTCCCTCTTCATCCATTCTAATGAATTGATGGAGGAACCACTAGCCTTCCAGGTGTCAATGAACTACAAGTCCCATCATCCCAGACCATTGGCCATCCTGGTGAGGGCTGACAGAGCCCAACCACCTCTGGAGGGCCACCTCTGTTTTATTGCAATAGTTTTCAGCTTATTCAGACCCATCTTTTAACCCAAACATGAAGTTGGGAACTGTCATCATTTGCCAACCGAACCCTGGGCCCATCAGAAAGTTGGATTTGACAAACAGTGTGCCCCCTTCTGTCTATCTGCCTGCCTTCCCTCCCCATTAGTGATCCACTGCCATTAGGTGAGAGATGTACTTTTTTTCCAGGCCACCTTCCACCAAACAGCCCCAAACTCTCTTGTGTCTCCTTGATAACACCTCTTGGTGGTGTTGGCTTTGACTCTTGGATGTAGGTTGAATATATTCATAGAAACCACAAAGATTTGATGAATCAAGATTAAGTGTTTACCAACAGGTTTTTCTTGGGGAGGGGGAGATGTTAACATGTGAATTGTTACATTTACACAAAACATTCCCCCAAATAAGCAAAGTGTACAGAATAGAGCATAAACTCACCTGGCTATACCTTAGCTATATGGGTTCCCAACTGCTGAAGCCTTACATAGAATCTTGTGTTAATGCTGCTCACCTTATGCCCTCTAGCACTGTGTGTGTTCATTTGTATTCTGAGACCCATCTTGATCTGCCTTTCACTATATATACCCTTAGGCTAAGTGGTCTCTCAAAACTCAATCTACAAACATTTCAAACCTCAAAAGAAAATACACTTGTCCTGATCCTACAGCAGAAATGACTGACTTGCAACAAACTTCCCTAATTTGTAACACAACCCCTTCCAGTTTGTTTATGAGACAGGCAGGGTTAAATAACAGGAAGCAAATTAATCCCTTAAAGTCCAAACAAACTATGTATTGGACTTTTTAGTTCTGTTTAAACAGTCCAGTTCTATCACAATGACCACATTCTTTTCTTTTCGTTTTCTTTTTAACCATATAATGAGAGTAATGCTGCTATTAAAACCCACCATGGCCCAGTGGTGGGTCCCAATCCATCAGTTGGAGGCCAGCATAATACAGTGGTACCTCGGGTTACATATGCTTCAGGTTACATACGCTTCAGGTTACAGACTCCGCTAACCCAGAAATATTACCTTGGGTTAAGAACTTTGCTTCAGGATGAGAACAGAAATCTTGCTCTGGCAGTGCGGCAGCAGGAGGAGGCCCCATTAGCTAAAGTGGTGCTTCAGGTTAAGAACAGTTTCAGGTTAAGAACAGACCTCCGGAACGAATTAAGTACTTAACCCGAGGTACCACTGTAATGCATGCCTGGGTCTTAGTGTGTATAAAATAGCTGGAAAACTGAGCTACAGGAGACCCTTCCCCTGAATGGTCATTTATTCAACTTTCTCAAGCAACGCATTCAGACAGTTACGGTACTTGGCCTTCCCCTGCTGCAGTAGCCGGTACATTTTCTTTCTTTATACCATATAGATAATGGGATTATCTGTCCTCACACACTGGCATTCACACATGCAGAAACTCCAATAGTGGCTAGCTTTCAATATGTTGGCCTCTCTTCCAATCAAACCCATGTCCTGCTCCCCGAAAACATTTTGTTGTTGTGGTCAGGGAGGAAAGTGGGAAGAGAAGCACATATTTTGAATTCCTTGTATCAATTGCTGACACCTTTTGTTGGAACTAGGTAGTCAGCTCGTAACACGTTTGCTGTAGCATTTTGTATGGAAAGAATATTGATTCTCCCACAATGTTACAAAGATATCCTTTGAAATATTTCTCTGTGTTTGTATACAGCTGCATCTTCAGCAGTGCACAGCTAAGGAACTGTGACCTGAGAATGCAGTGAAAGCTCTCTCTCATCACAATCAAACGTAGCAGCAATATGTCACTGATGCAAATGTACAACCGGGGGTGCTTCATGAGGAACTAGTTCTTTGAAGAAATCCAATGCATCTGTTCTCTTGGACTAATGTGCAGTGAAGAACTGGATGTCTACTCAGAAGGAAGAACCACTGAGGTTAATGGCACTTGCTCCTGGGAAAATGTGTACAGCATTGCAGCCTTAACCATCTGTTGCTGCTGCTGTTTCACTTCCCAAGTATTCAGACAGTTTTTGGCTCAAAAATAAAATAAAATAAAATATCTAGATCAAAATAAATTTAAGAGGAAATACATTTCAAGAATGCATATTTAATTAGAAATTATATTTGTAGATTTTTTTTAAAAAAAACATGCTGATTAATGTGGAAATGAGCCAAACTGAACTCATGAACTAACAATGAACACATGACAAACTGACGTGGTTTGCAAATAGACCTATTCACTCCTACCTAAGCATCACTCTGTTGCAGGGTTCTTTTGTGGTGGATTCTTCTTCACTGGAGGTTTTTAAACACAGGTTGCATGTCAGGTATTCTTTAGCTGTCATTCCTGCATTGCAGGGGGTTGGACTAGATGGCCCTTGGTGTTCCCTCCAGACTCTACAATTCTATGATGTTCTTGTTTTGGAATTCTTCTTTTTACCCAAAGGAAGTATTTTAGTGTGGATTTCAGCCAATCCGAATTATTATCTGGAAGTTAATCAATGACAAATTGTCACTACTGGATTAACAGCCAGCTGTTTTAAAGCAAACAACATGCCATGGGAAACTGCTACTGACATCATTTCCCAGCTTAACAATAATACTAATAATAAGAGGCTGCGGCAGTAGCAACAGGAAGATGTGGCAGATTAGATTTTCTTTTGCTATAATGCTGACTGTCGCCTCTTAGAATTTCCTAAGAGGAAGTGGGAGCTTGCAATGTACTTCAGATATTTGGGCATCATGTTAAGCAGCTGTCCCACATTCACTCCTGTGTGACAAACTGAACATCTGCTTCAACCATCCCTCTCTCATGGTAGTCTGCTGCAATGCTGTAGTCAACACAGGGAGAGAGGAAGCTACCTTATAATGAGACAGACCATTGGCCTATCTAGATCAGTCTGCACAGACTGTCAGTGACTCTCCAGGATTTTCAGACAAAAGACATACCGAGTCCTGTGTGAGGATGTTGTGGGTTGAACCTGGGATCTTCTGTATGCAAAGATGTCCTACCACTGAGCTACTGCCTTTGCCTGTGAGAAATGATAGAGGTGCATGCCCCCTTCTAAGTACACCTGATGTTAGAAGGATGGCCCTAATGTTAGGTAGGGTGACATTGCAGCCAGTTTGGGATGTCGTGAAAAGAAAGCAAATTATTCTATATTTTGTTGTTAAGAGCATAAGAAGGGCCCTTTTGGATCAGACCAAGGGTCCATCTAGTTCAGCACTGTGTTCTCACAGTGACTAACAGGTCTCATGGAACCTGAGTGCAACCACAATCTCCCCACCACCTCATGATTCTGTTATACTGAGGCATACTGTCTCTGATCAGAAGGTCAGCGGTTTGGATCTGCATGACGGTGGTGAGCTCCTGTTGCTCTGTCCCAGCTTCTGCCAGCCTAGGAGTTCGAAAGCACACCAATGCAAGTAGGTAAATAGGTACCACCATGGTGGGAAGGTAAACGGCATTTCCAAGCGCTCTGGCACTTGTCACAGTGTTCCATTGCACCATAAGCAGTTTAGTCATGCTGGCCACATGATCTGGAAAAGCTGTCTGCAGACAAACGCCAGCTCCATTGGCCTGAAAGTGGAAATGAGCACCACACCCCAAAGTCAAACTCCACTGCACTTAACCATCCAGGGGTCCTTTACTTTTACCTTTGTGAGAAGAGATCTTAGGTTCATGATAGGATTTTTAGGTGGGGGGGGTCATTCTGGATGATGCCATGAGTTGCTTTCAATTCTCCCCCCCCCTTTTTTTGAGGGGGGGATCCTGAGCCCAGGGCGGGTTAGAATCTAATGGAAGAAGTTGCCAAACTGGTCAGACAAGTTTATTTGTAACTGTAGCTGGCCACTTAAGTGCCCTCATCAGCATCCCAAAAATGAGCTAGGTTGCAGAAGCTACAGCTGTGTGATGGTGCCCTCCAGGTGGGCCTATCCTCCACCTCCCTGACCTAGCTGCTAGGTAAAAGAACAATAGCCAGAGAGTGTGTGAGAGAGCTCATCTGGAAACAGGCTGGAAGTTGGAGACACAGAGACATGCTTGTTCTGTGCCAGATCCAAAGCTATAACTAATGAAGAAACAAGATCTGTTGGTGTTAATGTTGTGAGCCCCTCCATCTTATGCTCATGTTGTATATATGTGTAAATAGAACCCTGTATCCTAATGGCACCACAGTCTCCACTAATCTTCCTTCCAAGGAAACAGAACCTGGGAAAGTTCTTGACAACTCTGTAGTCTCTCAACCCTCTGAGATTGAGGTGGTGTGTAACAATATAGAGAGTGGCTGTTTGTTAAGATTTAAGATTTTGAATTTTAGTATTTTCTTTGTCTCAATCACTGTGCAGGCTTCCGGGGTTTCATAGACTTGACCCTTCTTTCTTATCCAATTCTGTTGCATTATGGCTGAGATGTCCTTGTGCTGCTAAACTCTTAAACCCTGGCTCCAGTCACGGCTGGACCTTGCGTTTAGCTTTTCTGTATCTCTGTAATATTTGCGCCATGGAGAGTTTTTTAAGATGCTGAAAAGCCAGCCGTATCAACGCAGTGATATATGGTGCTGGTTTCTTGCTGATGTAGCTGCTGAACTTAGTATCCCTTCTCATGTGCTGACAGAGGAGTCTGAGCAAGTAGATAAAAATTGAATATATTGAAAAGTGCAAAACAAATTGAAGAATGAAAGTTTTTAAAAAATCAGTTCGGTCTACTTTTTGTTGTTGTTGGCTTGCTGCTTAGAGGCAGAAAAATATCATCTTGCAGTAGCTGATGTATGACGAGGAACGTTTAACCCTCTGAGTTCTAAATAAAGGCATGAGCACACGTCTTATAGTGTTACGATATCTTTCTTTAAGGGAAAGGGTTTTGGATTACATGATACGTGAGGGAAACCTTAAGACTTTTGATCCATGAAACCTTCCTGAGGTGATTGGAGCATCCAGGATAAGCACATGGGGCCTCTCCAGATTTTCTGGGTTTTCTGGTTGTAGTAGTGGTAGTTTTTACCAGGTGAATTCTGCTACATTCTGTGCAAGTGTATGCACAGGAACTAGCCCAGTGTCGAAGGTAGAATTTATGTTCTTTGCTTTACCCTTGTGAGCTTCTGGCTCCACCCACCACTGACATGCAGCTCTTGGAAGGTTGTCCAGAATGGAATGTGTCCCTTGGGCTGAAGAGGGATGGGATAGCTCAGTTGATAGAACATGAGGCTCTTAACCTCAGGGTTGCAGGTTTGAGCCCTACATTGGATGAAAGATTCCTGCATTTCAGAGGGTTGGACTAAATGACCCTTGTTATTTCTGGCTATGCAATTCTATGATTCTGTGAAAGTTCTCAGTGCTTGTTTTAAAACTAAAAACATCATGCAGAATTGTTTTCTTAAAGTCAACAAAGGTTGCCTGCAGAATCATAATCACATACTATATTTTTCTATGCCTGGTCACCGGAGATGTAATCGGTCTTCACATGAACATTCATGACAATACATTACTGTTTTAGCACTTAGAATTGGGGGATTGATCCTTGTTGTAGGTGTTGGGAAATAACTAGGCCTTGCGGGGGGGGGGGAGCAAGGTAAGAATATATCTCTCCTGGTCCACTGTAGGACTGAAGATGTAGAGTAGATGGAAGCCAAGGGAGATCAGTAAGAGACTGATGAGAATTATTTTGCACTGCAGCTGTCTGCTTGCCAGACTTTTGAAGCTGCTTGTCCATCTGTTGGCAGTTTTCTGTGGTGCCCTCTCACCTAACCAGCTGCAGAGTTGAGGTTCATTGGGAGGCTGCCGCATAGCCACTCTGTGAAGCAGCCAGCATTTGTCTTAGCCTTTGCTGCAGATGCTGTCACTTAAGTGGGTAATGGTAATAATAGTGTAATCATTTGTAGGAGCAAAGGAAAGATGTGTCTGTCATGGTTTTTGGAGAGTGGAGGAAGGAGAAGAAGGAGGTCGTATCATGGTTTGATGGTGGACAGATGTTGGGGTTGTATTCTATTCAGAGCAGATTCCACATTAGTCACATCCAACACTGTCAGTGGGTCTACTCTGAGTAGATAATAATATAATAATAATTTTATTATTTATACCCTGCTCATCTGACTGAGTTTCCCTAGCCACTCTGGGCGGCTCCCAATCAAGTATTAAAAACAACACAGCGTTAAATATTAAAAACTTCCCTGAACAGGGCTGCCTTCAGATCTGCCGTTAGCTCACAACCATTGGAATCAAGGGGGAGCTGTCTGTCAGTGATGCATACAGTAGACACAGCAAGCAAGGACCATGTTTTGCAGGGCAGGTATCGTATCAATCCCATTTTTGGGGAATATTGCCTGTGCGCAAGATGGAGCTGATGGAGTACAACAACTTCTAGAGGGATTAACCATCCCTGTAAACATAAGGACCTAACAAGAGCCTGCTGGATCAGGCCAGTGGTCCATCTAGTCCAACATTCTGTTCATACCGTGGCCAGCCAAATGCCTGTGGGAAACCTGCAAGTAGGACCTGAGGACTTTCACCTCCTGTGGTTTTCGGAAGAGCAATCAGATCATGACATTGCCAGTCAAATTTGGTTACATGGCAGCAATATCATGGAGGGTAATCTCAAAGCCTCCTTTCCATCAACCTTTTGCACTAAATTGGAATGGAAGGAACACTTCCCTATTGCCAGGATAACTATCTTGCTATCCTGCTCTAATGGTGATATTGCCCACCAGTCAAGGCGTGTTGATGACTTAGGGTCAAGACAATGGGATCACTTTTCCCTTGAATCAATCCTTGAAGATGAATCCCTTGTTGTACCAAATGCAATGGATTTCACTTTGGTTCTGGGCACAGTTGAAAATGCTGGTGATGACTGTGGTTTAGCACTTGAGTATTCATTCATTCATTCATTCATTCATTCATTTTCTTGGATCTGTATTCTGTCCATCTTCCACCATGGAACCCAAGGTGACACAGATGTGATTCCCAGGCAGGTTGGTCATCAGGCACTGACCAGAGCAAGACATACTTAAGCTTCAGCAAGGAGGTGATCTCATTTGTCTTCAGACCATATCCTGGAATATCTGAAGGACTGCCTTCTCCCATACAGGTTTGCTGACCTGGACATGGGTGGTTGTTGTTGTTCAGTCGTTTAGTCGTGTCCGACTCTTCGTGACCCCATGGACCAGAGCACGCCAGGCACTCCTGTCTTCTACTGCCTCCCGCAGTTTAGTCAAACTCATTCTGGTAGCTTCGAGAATACTGTCCAACCATCTCGTCCTCTGTCATCCCCTTCTCCTTGTGCCCTCCATCTTTCCCAACATCAGCGTCTTTTACAGGGAGTCTTCTCTTCTCATGAGGTGGCCAAAGTATTGGAGTCTCAGCTTCAGGATCTGTCCTTCCAGTGAGCACTCAGGGCTGATTTCCTTAAGAATGGATGTGTTTGATCTTCTTGCAGTCCATGGGACTCTCAAGAGTCTCCTCCAGCACCATAATTCAAAAGCATCAATTCTTCGGCGATCAGCCTTCTTTATGGTCCAGCTCTCACTTCCATACATCACTACTGGGAAAACCATAGCTTTAACTATATGGACCTTTGTTGGCAAGGTGATGTCTCTGCTTTTTAAGATGCTGTCTAGGTTTGTCATTGCTTTTCTCCCAAGGGACATGGGTGGTACTGTGGTCTAAACCACTGAGCCTCTTGGGCTTGCTGATCAGAAGGTTGGTGGTTCAAATCTGCTTGACAGTGGTGAGCTCCCGATGCTCTGTCCCAGCTTCTGCCAACCTAGCAGTCTGAAAGCACACCAGTGCAAGTAGATAAATAGGTTCGGCTGTGGCAGGAAGGTAAACAGCATTTCTGTGTGCTCTGGCACGCATCACAGTGTTCCGTTGCACCAGAAGCAGTTTAGTTATGCAGACCACATGACCTGGAAAGCTGTCTGTGGACAAATGCTGACTCCCTTGGTCTGAAGCAAAATGAGCGCTGTACCCCATAGTTGACTTTGATTGGACTTAACTGTCCAGGGGTCCTTTACCTTACCTGGCTGCCTGTTGACATCATCTTTGTAGGTACTCCTAGGTGTGTGGGAATGTTCCTGGAAATATTTTGTATTGGGACAAGGAAAAAGACCTTCTTGGTGGTTGCTTTGAAACTCCCTTTCAGTGGAATCTGGTTTACAACCCTTCTTTAATGATTTCCTAATTCTTAAGAAGACATTTTGATTTTAAAGGGTTCTTTTAAAGGGCTCTCTGGTTTTAACTGTCTGTGGATTTTGAATATATTTTATTGTTGCTGTGCTGTGTTAGGTCTTGTTATTATTTTAGTGTTTGATAATGTTCTCAACTGTTAACCTGTTCTTTGTTAGCTATATTGAGATATGCTGAGGGAAGGTGGGGCATAAAAATTTTAAATAAATAAGAAGAATAGAGTACAAAGAGCTATGTTTAGAATCAGGGAATCTACTCCACAGATGAATGGATCAGTGCATGTCAATTTCACATGTGACCTTTTTAAAATCTATTATCGATTTCATGTGTGCTCATTAGCAAGTCTATCCCATCCTGTCTTCCCCCCATTAATTTGTGGTTTTGTTTGAAATACACATCAAGACCCATGTTTGAGCGCACATTTAATCACAAAATACTTCATGCATTTCTAAATATATTTAGTTGCATCCAAGTAAGTTTGACTTGGAATAGACCCATTGGAATTAAATTCTTTCCATTCACTTCAATTATTCAGCTTTTAGCATGTCCGATGCTAGAGAGAACCTTTTATTCTAACATAGTTTTACACGTTTTGCTACATTTTTTGTGCCAAGACATGTGTCACAAAATTCAGAGAAGTGTGAAATCTGAAGGACTGAACCATGGATTAGTCCGAAAGGTGTGAATTTGGTTGGCTCACTTAAAAATTTTTTTAAAAAAATAAAAAGGTGCATGGAATGAAATTCTCCTCCATCCTCATACCAGGTAAAGTAAATTGAAATTCATTGCATGGGCTTCCAGTGTGCATACAACTACCATGAACTACCCAGACAAATTGAACAGCAAAATGCCTTGTTTGTTAAAACTTCATGGCCTTTCTTTTCCTTCCTCAGGCTTGTGAGTTTTGTCCAACACAGGGCTGCCTTAAATAAGCCATTACCATCAAATCCTGTGACTTATGAACAATTAATTTACTGTTGCAGCATCACCACGGGTTTTTGCAATATTTACTTGTGACTTGCATGATTCATCTAGCGCTGCTGGAGTTTAAGTGCCAGTAAAGGAGCGAGGACACAGATGAGTTCAAATATATTCAATCTCTTATAATATTGCCAAGGAATATTGAAATATTGTTTAGCTACACTAATCGTCAGTTGGTCAGCATGTGGGGTTGAACAACAAGAGAGCAGCCATTTCATAGAATCATAAGGGTTGGAAGGGTCTCTTTTGGGAACTGTAGTGATGAAATCCTAAGAATTACGTTAGGGAATCCCCCACTTATGCTTCTTGGAACAACATTTCTTGGTTTCACTGTAGAAATGGAATTATGCTGGAGTAGTTTAAGACTCTGATGCAGATATGCCCAGTGGTGTATTTTTTGATTTTGACATTGTTTGCAGTTTGATCATCCATCTAGGGATGACCAAATTCGTCAATGTCAGTTTCTCACTTTTACTTTCCTAAGCTCAGTTCACCCCTTTTCTTCAGCAGTTTACAACATGCATGTTTGTATGCATTCCTTCTAATATATGCATTTTTGCAAGCATTCTCCCCTAATTGTTATGCATTATGTGTGTCTGTGTGGGTGGGTGTGTAATTTGTGCACATGTACCCCTACCACAGGATTATTATTATTTTTGTACACCATTTTTTGTTTGTGGGGCTAGCATTACAAAATTTTGAGTTGTGTATTGCTCTGGGAATTGTGAATTAGGTAGTTTCCCATTACAAGGCAAATTGAATGGATTTCTTCCCTGTCCTTACATCACTTTCCTGCACTTTACTGCATAATACAAAAAAAAAAAAAAAAATAAAAATAAAAAATCAGCTGCTACAAGATCGTTTCTGCATCTTGCCAATTTTTCAACTGACATAGTTGTATTTAAGCATTTATATCCCTCTTAGAACCTAAAAATAATGAAAGTACATTAAGTTCTTTCCTTTTGACTCGGTGTCCTTCTATGCAGGGCGTTCCCCTCCAGCCTACAGAAATCATGAGTAAGCTGACCATGTACCAGAGCCAAATAGAGTTGCAATGGAACTTAACTCCCTTTGGAATTGCTGTACTTCTTGGTTTACTGTTAGATCTTTTATTCTCATCCCCTCTTGACAGCCCCCTTTTAAAACTCCTGAAAGGCCCAGGGTCAGAATGTTCATTTGAGGCCCTCCTTCTTCTTCCTGCACCCAGGGTCAATAGCAAACCAGCCCCCAAACTAAAAGTGGGGGGTCCCTAAAAACTCACACAATCCCTTTTAAGTACACACACTCTCTCTCTCTCACACACACACACACATATAATCACATGGAAGGAGTAGGTGAAGATTTTTTGTCTCTAAAATGCAAATATAGCAATTATATTGGGTTCACTAGAAATATATAAAGCAGTGTATCCAGAAAAATCTATCTTGTTGGAGCCCAAGATCAGAGATGCTGCTGGGGGCGCATTGTGATTTGCATGTGCTGCTGAACTATATTTGTGCACTTTGTGTGTGCGTGTGCATGTGCGCATGCACAAGCTTAGGAGTCACATTTCATGACATTTACACTCCTCCACAGAGTAACATAACATCCTCAGAACTGGGGATTTGACAGCAAAATGCAGAAGTGTGTTGTAATGAAAGCTTCATATCAGAGCCATCAGAAAACCTAACCAGTTTCAGTTTTTATTTGGAATGATGGACACCCCCCCCCAAAGGGGGAAAACAGATGCACAAAGCATAGCATCCCTTCTTAAGTGTATCCTATTATGCTGCTGCATGCTTTCTGGCATAACCACCCATATCATCACATTGGCACATAGCTTCTCATCGAAGGGGTCCCACATTCTAGAAGGATTTTGAACAACCTGGGAACATTGGTTCAGCACTCTATGGTAGGAGTGGCTAACCTGTGGTCCTCCACATGTTGCTCAACTCTGACTCCATAGTCTCCAACTGCCCTGAAAATTCCAGGACCATCACAAAAACCCTTAAGCCATCATGGCTTCTCACTTTCTCATGTAGAGTCCTGAATTTCCATCTTTGTTGAGGCACACTAACAGGAAATGACTTCACATTGGGGGAAGCGAAGGGAAGGAAGAGTCACTGGCTGAGATCTCCTCTGCCACCCCCTTGGCTGCCGCTCCTGGGAGCTGGAGAAGGCAGGGTGAGGGGAAGAGGGAAGAGTTATGCCAGGTCCAAGGGAGGGAGCCACGCAGGCCAACTGGCCAGCTGGCTGATGGAGTAGCAGCAGCAGTTGGAAGAGGAGAAGGGGTAAGACAATGGAGCCACTTCTGTCACCACCACTAGTTCTGCTATGGGACCCTGTGACTGTCTGGCCTGGTGGACCCCCAGCCACACCAAATAAAAACAAGAAGGAGAAAGTGAACGAGGCCAGGTCTAAAGAGAAGGCTGCAACTGGAGGAGACCGTGGGCAGGAACAGACTCTGGGGTGTGGGGAAGGGTGTAGCTGGTGGGGTGCAAACAGGTCTGTGGAGGGCTAAAGTTTGAGGGGTGTGGTGGGCAAGGAGATTATGGGGGTTTGGAATGAGCGCTGGAGCTAGCTGGACTTCAGGGTGGTTGTCTATCATGAAAAACTTTGATAAAAATATTAACATGAATGAACCTACCCACCTACTCTGGCAGTGATACTAATGTAGAATGGAATGGCCCTTTTTTCATCTGAAGAATGTTGGAGGCTGTGTGACGCCCAACAACCAGAACCTGCATGGTCGATGGTCAAAGATGATGGGAGTTGTAGTTCAGCAATATCTGGAAGGTCACAGGCACCAGCAGAAGAATGTGTTTTCTCCTTCGCAATTGGATGCTACCTGAAGATACAGAGCAGCTTCAATTGACCCACCTGTTATAGTAGACCTTGAGGCTTGGGGGAGACCAGTCAGATCTTGGGGTACGCCAGCTGGATCCATTTCTCTAACGCCTGCAAAGTCAAGCAAACAAACCACTTGTAGTTTCAAAGCAGTCCCTGCAGTCACGTTGAATCCATTTTAAATGCATACTGTTAATGTATTTCTCTTTTTTAAAAAACAGTTTCAAAATACACATTATTTCAATGCATGTTGAATATGTTTTTGTGAGCTGTGAACTATGTCACAATATGTAGAGAAGTGTGAAATCTGATGGATCGCTATAGTCCGAACCAAGCACCTGGGAGTCGGGTCAAATCAGAATGGCAAAGATCAAATTCTCGAAGCAGCTCTTATCTGTATGCAGTCCCCACACATTCCATTGATATTACATGTTTGCTGGAAGGTTCATCCTTGCTGGCTGCATTCCTTTCCTCTAGAACGGCCTGTCTTGCTTTGTTTTAAAAGCCAAGACAATGTTTTGTTTTTTGGGTTAGGTGGGGAGGAGAAAAAAGCAACAACATAGTTGCCCTACAGGATGCTGGCACATCGAAATAGACCTCAGCAGTTTCAGTGTGTGAAATGGCTGGTGGTGCACAGCTCTTTAGAGTTCATATATATATATATATATATATATATATATATATATATGCATTTTATAACTGTATGCACTAGAGCCAAAACTCAGATTTAAGTTCTCAAGGCCCTGGGGAGGCAGCTGAATCTTAAAGAAGAACAACTCCTAACAGCTTGCACTAAACATTTGAATATACATCCCCAAAAGGCAAAAGCATGCAAACAAAAATGAAGAACAGAAATGAGATGGTTATTCACCAGTGGCAGCTAACAAAACAAGCACAGGGTCTATTATTGCTCAATCACTGAGGGTTTTCCAGAGGCCTCTGGTTGACCGTATACTTTGTAAGCTGTACTTCATGAGGTTTTGGTACAGTGGAGGCTGTTCTACATGGGTAAATGGGACACTGGCCCCAACTTCAGTTGACTCCAATTATTTGCTCTGGCACCACCTACTGTTCATCTCCCTGTCTTTCCTACCAGTCCCAATGGGCACTAACAGCCACAGCATTGGTATGATCCGGTAAAGTAAGAATTCCTCCATGCTGAAGTGGATTAAATTCTACTTGGGCTTGAACTGGGTGAAAAGTTTAGTTCTAATCCAAAGTGGTTCAGGAGGCAGCCTCTAGAAAACCTGTCTGAAACTTCCTACTTTTGGATTTCACACCACCACAGCTGTTTTACTGGGATATTATTTTCAGTAAGATATGCATTTCCTAGAGAACTGTAGTGCAAAATTCAGAGAATTGCAAACTTTGAAGGATGGCTGTGTTTCTGTTTGCACACTGTGCCAATTGGGTAAATCCAGTTTAAATGTGATCTGAATCAGGTTTCTCCCACCTCCACAGTGGAGTGTCTTAGTTTGGTTCACAATGATTATATTTTGTCTCCCTATTCTAGAAGACAAAATGATGATGAAAGGTGGAGCTTCACACCAAATAGTTTACTCTCACTATAGCAATCTTGTTTTTGAGCATTTTAATCCCAACCATTGCACTGTATAAACACACTTTCTTCAAAACAGGATGATCTGCTTCCATGTGGTGCCGGCTGCTTTGAAAACACCAAGCGTTTTGTTGCTTTCTTCTTTCCCTTACCTCCAAGACTCAAACAAACAAACAATATTATTATTACTTTTCCAGAGGGGTTGCTTGGTGCAGCACAGGATATTTTGAGACTGGCTGTGTAATGTTTTGGGAATGTACTAGGACGTCTGTTTCTCATAACGTGGCAGTGAAACCTCCCAAAGCATGCCAGCTCAATGATGTTCAGAATGTCTGTTCCAAGGGTGGTGGCTTGCAATGTTCAGATATATAAGCTAAAAATAGGATGCATTGGAACCCAGAATGCAATAATGCTTTATTTTTATTTTATTTTAGTGAGAGGATGAGTGCTTTAAAAGAGTGAACCTCTAGGCACTAAGAAGTGTGAGGCGGGGAGGTCACTTAAATCCTTGATATGATTTGATTAGATGGAACCTAATCCATATAAAATGATTCATAGTAGTACTTGTTTTTGAGTTTTACAGAGAGGTAGTATACAGCTGTAGCTGAGAAAATGAGCCGGGAACTAGTAAGAGCTAGTTAAAATCTCTCCTCCTGCTCTCTTATGGTGGGACAGGAGGAGGAACATGCCAGTGGTTGGCGGGACATGAGGCAAAGTGGGTGAGACAATGGAGAATAATGTAAGAAATATAAAAAACATAAGAAGAGCTTGTTGGCCAATGGCCCATCTGGTACAGCATCCTGTTCTCACAGTGGCCAACCAGAGGCCAGTGGGAAATTCCCCAAAAGAACCAGAGCAAAAGAGCACTCTCCTCTCCTGCAACTAGTATTCAGAAGCATTTACTGCCTCCAGCTATTAAGGCACATAGTGATCATGGCTAGTAGCCTTTGATAGACCACCAATTTGTCCAGTCCTTGTTTGTCCAATACTATGGAGAAGTTCTTTTCTCTCTCCTGAATGGATGACTCCTCCCTTTGGACTGTAGGCAACAGCCACGCAGAAGCCAAAAGTGTCTGCATCTCTTTACATCTCTCCATCCTGGCTAGAAAAAAGCAGTCCATGAGCCGAAGATTCCCCACCTCAGGCTTAATGAAAAGCATCCACAAAGTCGCAGATTCACTCCCTGGTGCTTCTGGAATTGGAGAGAGGGATGAACCCTGTCTGTAGCTCCAGAAAGCGGTTCCTTGGAGGAAATAGTTCAAGACTAAATGGACAAATAGCCTGGCTTAGACTGCATTCCTGACACTACTTACCTGGAAATAAACCCTATTGGATTCAATAGGACTTATATTAGAGTAGACACTGTTTATGAGAGTCAGTGAAGTGTAGTGACCAGAATGTTGGACTAGGGCCTGTGATAGTGGGATTTAAATTCCTGCTTGGCCATGAAGCTCACTGGGTGGCCTCGGGCCCGTCACTATCTTTCAGCCCAATCTACCTCACAGGGTTGTTGCAATGTACACAACCTTGATCTCCTTGGAGAAAAGGTGTAAAATAAATGTAAAAGTACTGTAACTTTTTTCAAAAAAATGACTGCAATGTTAGCAAGTCAATAGTAAGGCGGGTTTAATGGAAGGCACATACCTGATTGGTAAGGCAAAAGCTCTACATGTAGAGATCCCATGTTCAGTTGCTGGCATCTCCAGGACTCTGGGAATAGGTTCCACCTGATAATCAGGATAGCTGCTGCCAGCCAGAGTAGACAATACTAGCTAGATCAGGAAGAGTGAACCTGCTACTCTTCAGATGTTGCTGGACTCCAGCTCCAATCAGCTCTGTGCTGGCTAGGGCTGATGAGAGTTGGAGTCCAACATCATCTAGAGGGCCATAAATTCCACACCCCTCAGCAGAGAGCAGCTTCATATGTCCATAGCCTAGTGCAGAAGTATAAATGGGTATCTTTGTAAAGATCCAATCATACAACTCACCTGAATTATGAAGGGGAGGAAAGTCAATCCCCATGTGCTTTATTATTTTTTTTACAGCATTCATTTTTCTTAATGCCAAGGTTTATTTCTACTCTCTCCTAGCCTCCTGTACAAGGTGCGTCACTGCTGTCTCGAGACAGCAAAGATATATCTCCAGTGTGTTTGGGGAATAGCAGTTAGCGGAATGTCATCACCTGTAAGGGAAGCTTTAATATTAACATTTTGTTCTTGCTCAATAAACGGGGAATTTATTGATGACTGGCACATTAACAAATGTAAAATAAAGTGGGAGTAGATGGTATTCAAATCCTTTCCTTGTGCTTGATTTACTTCAGCTTACAGCTCTTAAACCCCAGGTTCATTATTCCGAGAATGTACTGGAAATGGTGTCTTGTCCGTGCAAGAGAAAATGCAAAAGGAAATTAATTGATTTCAGAATGAATTTTTCTGACAATGGGGTAAGAGGCAGCAGTTGGGCCTGAACATTTAGGATTTCAAATGCCATTTTTTGGCTTTTGCAGTGGTCTCTGAGTAGTTTTCTGCCACCTCTTGTTTCCATTCCCCCTTTCGTTGATGCATTTGTCAAAGAAGAAGAAGAAGAAGAAGAAGAAGAAGAAAAAGAAGAAGAAGAGGAGGAGGAGGAGGGGGCAGGGGGGCAGAGACCTGCATCATGTGCTGCTCTACCCCAATAGTTACACAGTGACCTGTGAGCTAGCATAGACCCGTTTTGCACATAATGCTAATCCAGGGGTGGGCCCACTTCAGTCTGGCAGGCCATTTATGCCAAACTGTCCCAATTGTCGTACCTAGAGGCAGGTAAAGCCATGACTGTCATAATGATGAAGTCTGTTTTTAATTTTTTTAAATTAAAACCACTTGCAAATCATTTGCAAAGGTGAGCCCCTTTCAAGTTGTTACATATCACCACCATTTCTTACCCTTTCTTCACCCTAACACAATATTAAAAGCAGTTAAAGACAATCCCATGGGAGTGTAGGGATCTGGACCACTGGTCGGATTCAGTCCTGCCCCCTCCCCATGGTAAGCCAAGCCATGAATGCATGAGAATGGGGGCTTCCAGAGAAAAGAATGTGCTCCCCCATGAGTTCTGCTACTGTGCTGCAGAATGCTAAGCCACAGTTTAGCTAAGAATGTCATCCAGGCCAGGAACTGTAAAGACGTTTACAGCAGTTTCATTTTTGTAGGAGCTTGTGGGGTTGTTGTGGTGGTGGTTATTAAAAAAAAGAGTTTATAATAATCACTGTCTCATGTGGAAATGTAGTGAACTGAACTTAAAGGTTGGAAAAAACAGAAACCAGGAAAAGCTGAGTTTTGTCCTTTTCTGGAAGTGTCACAACTAGCAGCAGAAGGAATGGAGCTTAGCTTCCCATTCTGTACTCCAAAATCTGCTTTAATGACCCTAGATACACTCAATAAATTTAAATACACTCC
Organism: Podarcis filfolensis; assembly: GCF_964270895.1. Classification (NCBI taxonomy): domain Eukaryota; kingdom Metazoa; phylum Chordata; class Lepidosauria; order Squamata; family Lacertidae; genus Podarcis; species Podarcis filfolensis. The sequence continues at coordinate 36,503,420 of NC_139611.1, read as the reverse complement.
ATAGATTTAAAACACTCCATAGATTAAAAGTATATCTGACCCACCTTTAAAAGACATGATTTCCCCCAAAGAATAATAGAGACTCTTGTTTTTTAAGAGTGCTGGGAATTATAGCTCTGTGAAGGAGAAATGATAGTTCCTAGGATTCTTAGAGGGGTGTCATGTGATTTTAATGTGGGTTGGATGTGTTTTAAATATATGTCTGCTCCCCACAGGATGTGATGACATCACGAGATGACTGGCTTATACTTGCCTTGGTTGCATACTGGTCAGAGGACACTTGCAAAGCTCACCTTGCTTACAGATCTTTCTGGAACCTTTCCTGGGAGGTGTGACTGAGCCTCTCTACTCATAGTACTCTATAATGATACCCCATTATAGTGATACACCTTGCAAATTGTATTAGGTAATTTCCCTGACTTAAGACTGTAAGTACTTAATATAGCTCCAAAAAGCTCTGGGTTTATTTTTATTTTTTTTTAAAAAGCAAAGTGACACCTCTTAATTTAAACCTAATTTTAATTCCTGTAATGCCACTTGTAATAATGTCTAAAGTCCTCAGTATTAATTTGACTGGAAAAAATCCAGAAGGACTTTCAATTTTTTCTCATTAAAAAACATTATAGATATCTTAATTAAGCACTGTTATTAATGGTAATATTACTCAATTTAAACCTACACTAAGATGCCATTACCTCCAGCATGATTAGTCAGATGAGCATCGCCACGCAAGGGTGCACACCACAGTTGTGAATGCCTCCAGATCCTCAGTTGTCCTAAATCGATGTAGGTCATTCGGGAAGCCCTTCCAGACATCATAATGTTAAGTCAGTTGAGGATGAGATGGCCATTCTTGCTATTTATAACTAGGGCTGCTGGTTGACTCTTCGCTAAAAGCTGTGTGTGTTGCTCAGTGATACAGTACTCAGTGCAGTGGCATATTACTATTATCTCAGGTGTTGAGATCCACAGAGGAGGCTCTCTTGGTAGTTCCACTGCTCTCAGGAGCTCAGGGTGTGTGGCTTGCATAGGTGCTGGCTCCCTGGGGCCCCAGGTGCCTGAGCACCCACAAATTTCCCCACGAAGGGGCCAGGGTCCCACAAATTTCATCTCCAGGGCCATACACGCTACATAGCACCCACAGTCCCAGGCATCCACGGTTGCAGGGCCAAGCTGGCACTCCTGGTGGCCTGGGAAAGGGCATGCTCTGTGACAGTTACCATCCTCACAGAGATGCAACTGGCACCTTCACTCTACACTTTTCACCATATGCTGGAGGACAAACCACTTGACCTTGATCTTTGACACATGAGGGGTGGGTGTGTTTGTAGGAGCCACACTATTATTGTGATTTTTTTACAACTGTTTTTATATAGTATTTTAAATTCTTGTGACCCACCCTGGGTGAAGGGTGGTTAATTAACAACAACTACAGCATTAACATTTATTTGCCTCTTTTCCCATGAAAAGTGACTCACACTTTTTACGACTTACAATAGAGGAGGAGGAGGAGTTTGGATTTGATATCCCGCCTTTCACTCCCCTTAAAGAGTCTCAAAGCGGCTAACAATCTCTTTTCCACTTCCTCCCCCACAAGAAACACTCTGTGAGGTGAGTGAGGCTGAGAGACTTCAGAGAAGTGTGACTAGCCCAAGGTCACCCAGCAGCGGCATGTGGAGGAGCGGGGAAGCGAACCCAATTCACCAGATTATGAGTCCACCGCTCTTAACCACTGCACCACGCTGGCTCCCAAGAAGCATTGAAACCAAACAAATGAATAAGAGTAAAACAATAGTCTACAATGCCTCTCTAGAAATATGGTCCCATCTGCACTGTGCATTCAAAGCAGTATCATACCACTTTAAAAACTCATAACTTTCCCCAAAGAACCCTGGGAACTCTAGTTAAAAAATGAAAATGCGGGAGGGGAGACCCCCTCACACATGTTCCTGCACCTTAACTTTTGTCATTCCTGTTCAGCGCTGTTTACACTTAATATAGGTCTCTACGGGCAAAAGCTTTGCGTTGCTGCCACATCAGCTGCCGTGCAATGCTCAGCAGCTTTAATTGGGCAGCTCAAGTGGCTTAAAATGAGTGGTTTATGACTTGCCATCGGGGTATATGGCTTCATTTTAAATAGCAAATGCTTCAGTGTTTTGAAATGATTAGGGGAAAGCCAAGGGCCTAAGTGGGCCTGAATGAAACCCAGCGAAGTATTTTGATACATTTTATCATCCTTTCCATTGAAATTCAAGGCACTGATTCCATGAGCATGAAAGATGAGATGTCTTTATAGCAGTCTTTGTACACGAAGACTAGGAGGAAAGGAGACCAGAGCAACAAGAACTGATTAGAATACCCTCTTTTTTAGGGAAAAAAAATGCAGGTAGTGAACAGTCATGTCTCTACCTATGTTAAAATGTACAGGTGTGCGGGAAGCTGTTTTCCAAGGGAAAAAGGCAGATGAGTGTCTAACAACTGGCATATCAGCTAGCAAGGAGTTCTCAGATTCTTGTAGACATTTTCCTATGTTTGCTGATGTGCATAATAGCATGTTCTGGAGGGCCCCAGAGTGTGAAAAGTAAAAGGCACTTAATAGCTTTTGCTTTAATAAATCATTGATTTAAAAGAGGCATCATCCTGCTATTAGAATGCAGTTTTGGAGGGAGGAAAAACTTCTTTAAAACTGAGCATAATGTTGTGTATCATTGTGGAACATCTGGCTGCCATTTCTGGCAACAGCTGTTTAGTACCTGAGATCTAAACTAAACAAGATTTTATCCATTGATGGTGGTGTTAATTTTCCTGGAAGTATTATGTTCTTACTGAAATATGACAGTCAGTATGTCTCTTTACGTGAAAGGTTTCAAATAAACAGATTGATATCAGCACCACAGTGAAATGGACATCATCGGAAGGTGATGAACTCTCCTTCACCGGAGGTTTTTAAGGAAAGGTTGGGTGGCCATCTATTAGGGATGCTTTAGCTGAGATTCCTGAATTTCAGGGGGTTGGACTAGATGCCCCTTGAAGTCCCTTCCAACCCTACAATTTTATGATGAGACATCTACTAATCTATTAACAGTGTCTAAAGAAAAGAATATTAAGAGCAAACCTCAAGGATCAAGAAGGCTCTCTTCAGAGTCCCAGAGCCAAGGGCACTATCCCATGCATGTCTATTCAGATTTAATTCAATGGGTTTTTATCCCATGTTAGCAGATATAGCATGGGTGGCAAGCAACTGTAGCCCTTCAGTCCTCTCCCTCTGGCCCTCAGAACTTTTTCCAGACTCACTGCCCCTGCTTTTTCCTACAAATGTTTTTGCTTGGCTGGTATGTGTCCTTGAAATTTCTCAATCTCTCTTGGTGCCCTGGATGTTGGTTAGAGAGGAGTGTGTGTAAAAACTAGCCTACTGTACAATGGTAGAATTTGCACATTTGTTGCTCCACTCCTTTTTGCCTCTGGCCCCGCCCACCACTGGCCTGTGGCCCTGGAAGGCTGCCCACAATGGAATGCGGCACTCGGGCTGAAAAAGGTTCCTTGTCTCTGGAGTATAGTATCGCAGCCTGAATTAATTTGGTGCTGGTTTAGCACCCCTTCCCCCTACTCCAAATCAAATAATTTCCACTGATTTGCAATTGATTTGATTCACACCTGTGTCCCTTCCTGAAAACCAGTGTGTGGATCACACCACTTTTTTATTTTAAAAAAATATTTTTTATTTAATTTTTTTAAAAAAATACACGCAGCACATTACATTCCAAAGGTGCACACTATGTTTTATTGCTCTATTAATGTTCAAGTGAGATATAAATAACTTCTAGGAAAAAGCTGAACAACTGAGTTAAGACCATATTTTGCTTATGGAACTTGCAAAGGATTTGGATATATTTTCCGACTGAATTAAAGAACTAAATGGCATGAGGTGATATGTGGCTGATCCAGTCCTTGTGTGATGGGAAGAAACCATGGGAGGGAAAGTCCTTGTCCCAGGTCTGGGACTGGTGTTAAACTGATGTGGGCATGGCCTGGTGCAATATAGGGTATTGTGTGTGTGTGTTCCCTTCCTGCACCAGCTGTGATTCAGCCCCATCATTATAATTCTGCCTTCATGTCTGCATTCAGACAGCATTTTATTCCACTTTCCTGACATTTCTTTACAGGATAATCTCCACATTTTATATGATATTTCACATGGTGTAAAATCCAGTTCTGGGAATCTGGTGGAATCTAGTAGAAGTTTAGCACTCATTTCAAGGTTAATTGCTTGCATAAAATAAAATAAAATAAAATAAAAAAACTGGAGCACAGGATGAAATTTGGGGTGGTATCCCAACATACAGCTCTTTCCTGCCATTTTCATGGGTAAATCACGAGGGAACAGAAGTGTCATGTAAAGCAGTGGTTCCCTGATAGAGTGGTACCACCCCCTGGGGAACAGTGGGATTACCGGGGCAGGGGATGGTGCACTAAGAGTCAAGGGAATGGCTAGGGGGCGGCTGCACTGGAGGTATAAATGACTGTCAGATTTTGAAAATCTAGCATCACTGGATCAAGTTCACTAATTTGGTTGAGTTACTTAATTAAACTAAATAGTTTTAATTGGATTTTGAATAAATGTGCAATTAATTGCTATTGTCTTGAATTTTATTGCGTTACTATCTTGGTGTGTCTTGCAAACCACCATTCTGAATAATGCTTTTTAATAGCGTAGGGTAGGGGGCACTGGGGATGAGTTTATGGAACCAAGGGAGCCGCGGCATGGAAAAGTTTGGGAACCACTGGCATAAAGGGTGGTGGTGTGTGTGATGACCTCTGCTGATGTCCAATGGTGTAAATGCAATTCAGTGTGACATGACTAGATTTTGATTTAAAAAGCCACAGATCCTAAACACAACAGGTAATGCAATGTAACAGGAAGATTAGCATATAGGGCAGAAGCATTTTAAGCAGGAAAAATAACACAATAATCCCCATACCTGAATGGTCTTAAAATCTTCACCAGTGGTGATGGAATGTTCTGCAGGGATCTTCCACTGCTAAATCTGACATGGTCTTATTATCCTATGCCCCCTCACCTTTCAGATCTTGAACATTTATTTATCTATTGAATTTCCAAGTTTCCTTCCTCCCAAAAGAAGTTCAGAATTTCTCTGGCTGTTCCACTAGGGCAGATGGGTCGCTGCCCCATCAACCTTAACCTGCCCTCAGCCAGCCCTCACCTGCTCTCCTACTTATTTACTCCAGGGCGTGGAAGCACTGCCCTATTAGCTTCATCCCCCTTGGTCTAAGGTGTTGCCCTTATATAACTCACCACAAAAGAGGATGGGGACAATACTAGAATTAGTACTGTCTGCCTGGCATTGGGTCTCCGGCTCCACCTACTGCTGAACTCCTTAATTTCTGCCACATCAGTCTCAAAGGGCACAACACACCATTGTTGTTGTTGTTTAGTCATTTAGTCGTGTCCGACTCTTCGTGACCCCATGGACCAGAGCACTCCAGGCACTCCTGTCTACCACTGCTTCCCACAGTTTGGTCAAACTCATGCTGGTAGTTTCGAGAACACTATCCAACCATCTTGTCCTCTGCCATCCCCTTCTCCTTGTGCCCTCCATCTTTCCCAACATCAGCGTCTTTTCCAGGGAGTCTTCTCTTCTCATGAGGTGGCCAAAGTATTGAAGCCTCAGCTTCAGGATCTGTCCTTCCAGTGAGCACTCAGGGCTGATTTCCTTAAGAATGGACAGGTTTGATCTTCTTGCAGTCCATGGGACTCTCAAGAGTCTCCTCCAGCACCATAATTCAAAAGCATCAATTCTTCAGCGATCAGCCTTCTTTATGGTCCAACTCTCACTTCCATACATCACTACTGGGAAAACCATAGATTTAACTATACGGAGTAAATATTTTTGAGAGAAGTCCCTTTTGTTGCTGCAACAAAATCTCTGATCTGGAACTTCTGCAGAGTAGAAATGAATGTTCCTCACCACAAGCATGACTTTCAGAGCTTTACTGGAAACACTCATAAAATAGTTACAAATAAACATTATAAAATTACTCTTTAACAAACACATTGCTCTTTAACAAACTAACAGTGCAGTCTCATCTTCATTTTAGTCCTTTATTCAGCCCACAAACTTTCCTCTCTCTGATCCCAGAGAGAGAGATCCTGTGCAAACATCTTGCTTGATCACCATTGTGGAGCTCAGCTTCTACTGCTATTGCTCCTGGCTCCATCAAGATGCTGAATTCTCAAATTTCACCTCATGCTGAGAAAGATATGTTCAGGTTTCCAAAGATGAGTCATCAATTAGCCTTAAGCACTCTCCTTGTCACATTTACTAGAGACAAACCCCTTGTGCCTAATGCAAACTGCTCTGCAAAGCATTTTAAATACAATGCATTCAAACAGAACATTTTATGCATATGAAACTTATATTGTTAAAACCTTTCTGTCACCCATTCTGCATGAGAATGTAGGAAAGGTCTGGTGGATCAGGCCAATGGCTCATATGGTCCAGCGTTCTGTTCTCACAGTGGCTGGTGAAAAGCCTACAAGCAGGACCTACAAGCAATACTCTCCCTACTTGTGATTCCCAGCAACCCATGCTTCCGCCACACCCTCCAATTTCCCCGATTTTCCAGGGACAGTCCTGGAATTATGATTTGATCCTGGAATGTCCCTATTTTCCCTGCCAGCTCCAGTGCCACCAAGCTTGGGGAGGCGGATGACCCGGCGCTTCTCCCAAGCCGATGGCAGAGGCAGCAGCGGTAGCTATGAGGAGACATCCTGTTGCCCCTCCATGGCCACCGCTGCCAGCCTCCTCCCTTGGGCAGCTCATAGCGGCTGCTGGAGAGCAGGTGTGGAGGAGGAAAGGCTGCTGGCTCTGAGCGCTAGGCAAGGGACATGGTTGCCCTGGGCAGGAAGAAAGGAGGAACAGAGCTCAAGGAGTCTTGGTGTGTTTTTTAAAATGCTTTGCGTGTCTGCATCTAATCTTTCCCCTTTCTAAAATTTATTTGTTGGTGTGTGTTTTTCATTTTGTGAATCTACTAAAGAATCAAATCAAATCAGGGTTTTCTCAGGATGGTGGCAGGTGTGTGTCCCATTGGTGAAGTGTTGGTAGCACTCACTCTTCTTCTAATAGGAAGTGCTCTGCGAGGGACACAAAAATGGGGGGTCGAGGAGCGTCCGTTACAGGGGAGTGATAAATGTCCCTATTTTCATCTGAGGAATGTTGCAGGGTATGGCTTCCTCTTACTGCCAAAGGAGAGCATAGCTACCATGGCTAGTCACCTTATCATTTTCTCTGCCACACGGCTTAATTCAAATTGTCTCTTTTGCATTCAGTCTGTGTTAGGGCAGCAGCCCTTTTGCAAGCACTAAGCAATGTCTGACTTGGAAGATGGATTAAGGTTTACCCTGCTTGACACACAAATCAAGTTGCTTTTGTATTGCTATAAGTGGTGCTGTGGAAAGGCAGGCTGTGAACTGTGACTCTGTCTTGTTTCGGCTTTGGGACAGGGTGAGAAGAAGCCGGCTTTGAAAGCCTGTGCCCAAAGAAAGCCAATTTGGGGGTGTAGGATCCTTTCCTTTTGATGTTTCCTCCCAACAATGATTAAAAAGTCTCCCTCCTGGCTTTCTAATCCAAGCACACCATGCATCTAAATATATTTGTCACAGTGAAAGGAGATCCATGGCTCCACAGATGCTGTTTCTGATTTATCTCAGGCATGCTTAACGAGAAACGCTCCTTTACTCTCTCTCCCAGTTTGAATTACTGTGAAATGACATGTATATATATATACATAGAGAGAGAGAGAGACGTGTGACTGTGTGTGTACACAAAAGCCCCAGCACTCTACCCATACATTGATTTAAATGTTTTGCGCTACATACTTTGAAGTGACAATATTTCATGTGGGTGACGGATGATGGAAGGAATATGTTCGGAGAGAAAAAAAATAAGCAACATTAATTTCACATTTAATGCACTTAATGTTTGTTTTATGTTAAGAAACTGGAGGACAAGAATGGCATATTAGCCCTTGGACCTGATTAATTCTAAATAGAGGTTGCATTTCACTTCTGTGCGTAACATTGGGTTTTCCCCAGCACGTGTCAGCATCTTGTTTCTGTGTTACAGTGTGGTGGAGTGGTTACAGTGTGGGAATTAGGATCTTGAGAACCAGGGTTCAAATCTTCACTTGGCTATAAAGCTCACTGGGTTACATTGGGCCAGCCACTGCTTCTCAGCCTAATCTGCCTCACAAGGTTTATTGTGGGGATTAGGTGGGAGAGAACCATGCACACCATCTTGAGCTCCTTTGAGAACGCCTGTCCCACCCAGAGAATTTGCCACACCCCAGCTTCCCTTTCCAAGAAGGCTCAGTTGGCTTTGCCCAGGGGAGAAGCTGGTGTGGCCACCTGTCCTAAGTGAGAACTAGTCGGGAGAGGAGATGACCTGGTTTTATAGGCTTGCATCTCCTCCAAATGGTGCGGTCCTTTCTTTGTAGTGTCTCCCATCTCAAGGCAACATGGGCTTTGTTAGTCACCTCTTTAGAGAATGAGTAGGAATTTTGAGGGGAGCCCCTAAATGTTCTTAGGGGAGCACAACTAGTTTGGTCACACTGGGCACAGAGCCTCCAGGGCACTGCGACTATGATGTAGAATGGAAGGTGGGGGTACCAATTTTGGTGTTTCACAGGGTGCTACTGAAATTTGAGACCTCTAGGTCCGCCACTATCAGGACTCTCCTTTTTTGCCTACTTCATACTGCTGGGAGTCTTGTTTTAGGAGTGCTGTAGTTTGGTTTGGTTTAATTGCCTGTTAGTCTTGTTGGGAAAGACAGGTTAAGAGGGGTGAGATAGCCAAATGAGGTGTTATTGGGTTAATGACACGCTTGGTCACTCTGTGCTTTGCAGGAATCATGGAGGGTGCTTTTTGGCATGCATGCCTGTGGTGGGATGCTGAGGCAGCAGGGCCATGGTGTACTTGTCGAACTCTTATACGCAAGGTGTTCAGAGCAAGGAGGAAGGGTCCCTTCCAGTCCCTTTCTCTGAAAACATGCCTGCAAATGTGCTCAGCTGTAGGGAGGAACTTGATCCCTCATAACTTAGGGAACGTCCCTACTCCAACAGCAATACAATTGCATCTTATGTGGGGGGGTCGGTTCCAAGGGTTCCACATATTTGCAAAAACATGTATACTCAAACTGCCCCCGTGCAAGTATGGCTAGCCTTCTGGAGCTTGTGTGCTGAGCAGGCCTTGCCCACCAAGCAAGACTGAGTGCTTAAAAGCTCTTTTTGTGTCTGGAAAACCCAGCAGGAAAAGAGCTTTGAAGCTCTCCTGCCTTGCTTGCTGAATCTCAACCAGCTGACCTTCAACCAGGTATGATCGAAATCACACAAGTTGAATGTGTGTAAGATGTGATCATGTTGCATATTCCTATTTAATTAACCTGGCTGTTGTTGCTGCTGTTGTTGTTGTTTTACATATACTCAGAGTTGTGTTTTACATTAATATAATCTTTGTCCAAAGTTTGTGTCCTATATCGTCTTTTGGGGTGCGGTGGTCAAAAGGTGGGGTATAAATGCAATTGATCCATAAGTCAGGAAGTGAACTTATTTGTGAGGCTATTTTTTAACACTTTGCTTGGAACAAGCTAGAAATTAAATTAAAATAAATCCATTTAAGAAAATGGTGCACCGCCCCACCAACCTCACTGGCCTCACCAGCTCTCAACTGCTGGCCTTCCCACTTACAATAAGTCCAGAGGGTGGTGCTGTCTGTTAGCTTCCCCCTCCCCCTTCTTCTTTGTATTGCCCTTGTGGAACTCAGCAGGGAGGAGGATGGGGGTTAATCCAGAATCAGCTGGCTCTGCCTGTCATTGGCTCTGGCGCCATCTGCTGTTGGTCTCCCTGCCTCCCCCCCTACCAGTTTCAATGGACACCATCTGCCACTGGTACATATCAATACAGATCCAGAGGTTTTCTTTTCCCCAGCCGTAGCAATCAGTGTCTGAAACTGATGAAGACATCCCTTTTTAGCCTCATACATTTCATGAGAAGAGAACAAGCTGAAAGCAGTGATTTAGCCTCACCTACAGTAATTCTCCTTCACCTTTATTTTCCATCTGTGGCAAGTAAAATTAGGTCTGCTGAGTGACCACAAATTTACTATCTTGCATGGGCAGATCCATTCACCCCCGGTGGCAAGCATTCAGTCAGTCCTGATAGATGGCCAATTTTGTGGTAGCAAGATCAAAAAGCCAAATGTGCAAGGGCATTGCTTGTTTTGGCACCTTAACAAGTACTTAACAAATGGATGCCAGGAGGCGACTGAGATTAAATTGTAAAATCAGCAGTTAGTCAAAAGGTAGGAGGAAGCACATTTTCTCTCTCAAAAGGTAAGTGAGGAAAGTCAGCATATGGATTTTTTTTTTAGAGGGTAGGAAAAATGTTTTAAGTGCAAGAGATGAAGGATTGGTGTACAGGTACACGAAATGGTGTGAACTGCAGAGGGGGAGAGCACAGTTGCACTAAGTCTCTTCAGGCATCTGGTTGGCCACTGTGAGAAGAAACTGGTGGAATAGATCACTGGCTACTGGACATTATGGCTGTGCTCTGCCTCCATTGCTGGAGGCAGAAAGCCTCTGAATACCAGTTGCTGATAAATTACAAATGGGGGAAATGCTTTTGCACTCAGGTTCTGCATTGCATTTACATTCACCATCACCTGTTTGTTTTATCATAACAAAGGGTCAATGCAAAAACTATTGGGAGCTCTGAATGTGCACAGCTTTCAAAGATGCTGTGCTTGTTAAATCATTTTTTGGAGGCAGGCATGACTTGTAAAAAAAAAAAGAAAGGTGTATGTATTTATTCATGAGACGGTTGTTCCATCCCAGTCCGTGCTAGACGACACCTTTTAAATGTTTTATTAGTGGCAGATTAATTTTCAACACAGAGCACTGAGAGGAACCAGTTAGGATGTGTTTCAAGCGAGCCGAACAAGTGTATGAAAATGCGTGAAACTTGCTAAAGGATTATGCAATGAATAATTTAAAGGCTAAATATGAGACAAGTAAAGGAAAAAGCTCAACAAAGAGAATCCCTCACCAAATAAGCCACTGGAGATGTACAGAAATGCAAAAAGGAAAAGGGGGAAAAAAGGAAAAGAAAAAAGAAGAAACCCAAGTCTTCAAGTGTAATGTGAGGAAGGAGTGGTGGCAGGGGAGTTGCCAAGTGGCAATGGTAAAAATCAAGATTGCATCATTTATGATCTTCCACCCAATAATACAAATAAAAGTTAAAGGAGGGTGGAAATTCATCCCATATAAAAAGTGCTGCTTTGTAATGAAAGATTGGGCTGTGTCTAAGACACAACTGGGAAACATTTGACCCTCCAAATGCCTTTGAATGACAAGTCCTATCAACTCTGACCATTGCTGACTGGGACGGATGGGAGTTGGAGCCCAACAACATTTGGATGGCTATGTGTTCCCCATACCATCTCTCTCTCTCTCTCTCTCTCTCTCTCTCTCTCTCTCTCTCTCTGTGTGTGTGTGTGTGTGTGTGTGTGTGTGTGGTGGGTGTGTGGGTGTGTGTGTGCATACAGATATGTATACCTTGGGTGCCTTCACTCCCTTTTTTTTTTTTTTTTTGGCTTAGGGCCGGGTATATTGCCTTTTCTGTGTGAGCGCTTCCCCTCCTCCTTTAATTTATGTGCTCATTAATTCTGGGACTGCATCTTATAGAGATGTAGGGAAGAGTTAGAGTATGCGGTAATTCTGAGCTGGGGACCTGACATTCTCTGCTCTTGATTTAATTAGAGGGACAATAAGATGGAATTAATTAATTGTTTCCCTCCCACTCCTCCTATCTTCCAGGCCCCGTAAGGCACTCTCTACCAAAATGCTTTGATCTTGAAAGAGTTTGAAGTCTTTGAAGGACTTGATTTGAGCGAGGGCTCACCAGTGTCCAGCCCCAGATGCTGCTTAGGAGGCTCCGATTGGGCAATCCCAGGGAAAGAGGAGTACTAATTAAAGAAGGCTGTTTGAGCATGTGCACTGCAGGCCATTCCCTCACAACTGAATCTGAACAGTGCCTGCCCCCACCACAAAAGGGAACAGCAAAGGCCGGTCCATTGGGGCAAATGGGGCACTGCCTCGCCAACCTCAAGCTGCCCTCAGCCAGCCGCTTTCTTTCTTATTTACCAGCTGTCCAATGGGCAGCACTTGCTCCCAACTTCCTCCTTCTGAGGTCTCAGTTATGACTTTTGTAGCAGCTCTGCTTGTCACTGGCTCTGGTTCCACTCACTGTTATCTCCTAGCCCTCCACTCCACCAGTCCCAATGACCACCAGCCATTACTGGTCTGGGGCTTCTAGGCAAATGTGAATGCTATCTTCTCTATTTTTATTATCCTGTAATTCAGTGACCAAGGTGGGACTATAAGTTTAAGTCCAGCCTCTACAAGCTATTTTTTTGATCAATCCATACTGCAACGTGTGTGGTTTCCATGTGAACCAACAGATCCACTACCTTACAGAAATACTGTAAGGAACAAGAAAATGTATGCAAAGAACTCTTAGAACTCTAGAGTCATAAGGTCACTTCTCTACATGCTCATATCACTTTGCTTTTTTTAAAAAAAGTTCTCATGAAAAGTCACCAACATTTTAGTGCAAATTTCTTAGTTCAAATATATACATGGTCGTATGCGATTTTTGTCTGACACACACACATTTCTGCAAAGCAGTTTCCCATAATATAATGCATTTCAGTGCACACCTTGCTCTGGTGTATGCATTTTTATACTCATGACTTTGCTGGAGACACACACTGCATGTTTTAGAGAAGTGCACATTTTGAGCAATGTTTGCATTGGGCTGGTACAATATTTCAAAAAGCATGGCTTTTATAAGTTCACCTTCAAATGAGAACTGAATCAAATCTTCTCCCATCCCTAGTTGTGAGGCAACACTGGCTAGCCACACCCACTGCAGCCACCATCTGCATGCAAAAGATCTCTACTCACATACAGTTCTTCTATGCAAGGGGGAAATCTGTCCCATTCAAGGTCTCCCACCCACCTCACGTGCAGGTTCTCTAATGCGTGTAAATCACCACCCTTTCCCAAATCAGCCATATGTGCAGATCAGGGGTCAGCAAACTAAGGACCGCAGGCCAATTCAGGCCCAATTGCCTTCAGGATCCGGCCCACAGACTGTCTGTGGATCGGCATGGGGATTCTGTTCGTTCGGGCTGCACCATTCTTTTTTCCTGTGCCATTCCATTCCCCCCCTCCCTCCCTCACACCACGGCGGTGCCTCCTCCCTCCCTCCTCCTGGCTTCTCCCCGCCCTGCCTAGAGGAGGAAGGGGGCTGGGCTCAGCTGGCTGAGTGCCATTTTAAGCAGCCGCTCTCTGGAGCCAGCCCTTTCACGCCGCTCATCTCTCCCCCCCCCCCGCCACCCTGGTGCTCCCGTGGGCCAGAGAGCAGAGCGGATGAGTTCTCTCTGCCTACCCACAAGAAGCAGCAGCAGCAGTGGTGGTAGCAGCAGCGGTGGCGGTGGTGGCAGCCCCTGGGAAGGTAAGCGCAACGGCTGAGGCTGGGGCTGGGGGGGTGGGGAGGAGGGCTACTTGCCCCCCATGCCTCTTCTTCAAGCTGCCTCCCCTGGTGCCGCTTCTCCAGCCCGCCACAAAGTCTGAGGGACAGTGGACTGGCCTGCAGCTAACAAATATTGCTGGTGTAGATGAGGAAGAAGCATTTGTGCTGTGGGTGATGGTGCGGTTGTGGTTGCTACATGCATTGACAGCAGCGACAGTGCATTTTTGGGACAAGCACAAGACTGCTCACCCATCACTGAGAAAGGTGAAGATGAGGCATGCTCATGCAATGCAAACAAATGGATGATGTGCATTGGTATCTCATTTCCCACAAGATGATGCAAACTGTTTGGGATGTCATTCATTAGTATGTTGAGGATTGGCAGGTTGTTTATCATAGCACCCGTCACTCCAAAGTGCACTTTAGCTGTTTTTCCAGCAGCTCTGGATTTATTCAGAGTGTGAACTTGCTGATGGAGAGCAAAAAGAGAGGAGAGTGAGTATGAGATGGCAGGGAGAAAAGTATGGGATCTCAGTGATGATGGATAATATTCCATTAGTTGCCTCTAATGGGAGCTGGTGGAGGTTTTAAAGGAATCTGCCAAATTAGAGCAGCTGCTGGTAAACTTTCAAGTACATTTTAGAAAGAGGGAGAGAAAGCTGTTATTTTCTAAGTGGGTGCATATTGTACAAATAATTAATTTGCTGGTGTTCAAAACAGAGTGTGTGTTTTGCAGGGGGTACACAATTTCAAAGTTTTTATGCCAAGTAGGGATGGGATAGAAATTTTTATTTTATTTTATTTGCATTTTAATGAGAAACTACTCAATTTGTACTTCTTGAACTAATAGGCGAACTGAAACACAGCGATCTTTCAAAATTTGCATTTGTTTGAATTTTGTGATGCAGCTTTCCAACCATGCAATGTGTACAAAAAATGCACATATTGGGTGAAAGTTCATAAAGATGCATCTATTTGTGAAAATAGCGTAGAGCAATGCATTATGTATGGGCAAATTGCCTTTAAAAAAAAGAGAGAGAGGGTGTATATTAGTCCAGACTAAATGCAAAAATGTGTTTATGAGGAGAAAAATTGCCCTAAAATGCTGATAAATTGTCCTGGGTGCAGATTGCTTTGGAAGCTCAAATCAGAAAATGAGAGAAAGCAAAATTGATGGAGTTGCCCATCCTTAATCTCAAGCTAAATTTGGTATAGGTAACAAAATAGGGTGATGAGAAACAAACTATCAAAATCTGCTCCATTGTTGAGCCTCAAGATGACACTCCAGGCTGGGGCCAGAAAATAATGCTGTTCAGATGTGCTGGCTGTGTGTAAAGGCTAGCTGTGAGTAAGGTGTGTGGGTATGAGTGTGCTAAGCCAGGCTCCCACCACATCACTATTTCCATCATTCTCCACGAAGTAGAGGGCAGAGTCTGAAGAGGTTACCTCCTCTGCTTGTAGAGGCTCCCCACATAACTTAGCATCCCAGTAATGACATCATCAATGTGTATAATGCTTCTTGAATTCTTTGCAAAAGGCAATTTTTTATTGGATATTTCTGAGCTAAGACCTAGAGATCTTAAGTCTTGTAACACTCTTTGTATGGTAAGCAAGGACCTCTCTGCTTGCAGCAGCACCCAAAGTTACTTTGAACCATTGGCAATGTGGTCTTTGTTTCTCGCAGCATCCCTAGAAACTGCTACCAATATGTTCAGAAATATCTAGGGCCTTATTCTCTTTTGTGGTATGCCTGCAAAGAACAGTCCTTCCAGATGTTTCCTCCTCTCATCTGCCCACATTCTTCAATAATTTACAATGAGATGGGCTAGCCCAAATTTAGTCCCACCCTAATGGTTCCGTATTCTGACTCTCATCACCATGGATCCATTTCTGTATGGGATGGGCCCTGATCTAGCCTGATCGCAGTCCAGGAGACCAAGAGGCCTCTGTCCATTCCATCTAAAATCTAGTGCCCAGTATCTCTCCACACCCAATCCATATGCATACACATTTTGAGTGAACTCTAGCGAAGGATCACATACTTTAGAGTTAATAGCAGTGACCTTTGGAGTAGCTGCTTAAGGCTGAAGATTAATTAGGGATGAAACTGAATTTTGAGCCATTAGAGAAACTTTGCTTAGGAGTGAAATCTTTGTCGGGGGGGGGGGGGGAGAGAATAGAAGTACTTGAGCTAAAAGAAACCAGAATTTTGGGTAATCTAGCTGTGATGGGTTTAATTTCAGCTCTTGCTCCCCATACCTTGAAAGATGGATGGTTTGTGGTGATCTTGGTGCTTTAAGCATGGATGGAAGATATTTGTTTTGTGTTGCTGCCCATTTTAAATGACACTGTTAGGGCCCTGAAGCCATAAAACCTGACCATCCCTGACAGAAGAGCCCTACCTAGACACACTTGCCCAGTGAAGTCCTAAGGATAAATGTGTCCTTTCCATCTCTCTCTCCCCGCTAGGAAGTTTCATCTGTAAATTAACTAAAGTGAAAGGAAAGGTACTTAACTTTGTGAACTTGATGGGCAAAAACCTGAGAGACCATTTATACTAACACCGGCCTGTAGATAGATGGAAGGATAATACTTGGTGCAACTGAGGGGACAGAGATAAAAAAAGACAAAGAGATTCTTGAATTCTGCAAGGTGAGATTTTCCAGATGAGTGACCTGCTGTCAGGATACATTAATTTTTGCTGCAAAAATACATTGACAGCAGCATCTCTTTTGCAGTGGTGGGAATTGAAGTTGACATGATACACGTCTCTCTGATTGGGCAAGTTTAGTATTTTGTCGTACCTGTACTTTGTGGTTTTATGTATGGTGGTAATTGGTCATTTTTGTCCATGTCTTGTTGGCTCTTCATAGCAAAGGGGTAACAGGATAAGTCTCTTCTCTTTCTGTCCTCCTTTAAGTACAGCTCCATGTAGGCTATCTTCCAGTGAAGTGGTGGACCTGTACTTGAACTTCAGAGCAGAGGTGGAGAAAAATAGAAAACAAACATAGAGAACTCATGTGTCAGGAAGAAGGCAAGGCTAGAATACTGATCCCTGACATCTAGTTTATGTAGGTATTTGTATGGTGGAGCATTCAAGTCCATAAGGCCAGTAGCCCATCTAGGCCAGCATCCTCTTCTCTCCAAGGTCATCCAGATTTCTTTAACAATCCCAAAGGAAAGCGCTAGGTGCAACAGTGTTCTCCCCACTTGCGATTCCTAGCAACTGGTATTCCTTTGCCTATGCTGAATCTTCCAACATTCAGCTTCCTTGGAAGTCCAATGGTTCTAGAGTTACAAGGGCGAGAAGAAAACCTTTCTCTATGCATTTTCTCCTCAGGAAGCCCAACCCATAGTCTGGAGTGGTACAGGGTAGTCACAGTTTTACCAACTGAGTTAGGACTAGACCCATCTCAGTTTTTTAATCTTGTGAAACCACCCTAAGACCTTCACATGAAGGGTAGTATATAAATTTAATAAATAATAACAATGATTTCCAGTGTGATTGTATCAGGCTTCAGCCCCTTTACTGCTCTCCAGTTCCTCATTGGTGACTTGCTCATAAAAGGAATGGATTTTCTTTAACAGCTCTCATGAGCCACCTTTTGGCAACAACTCAAGGCATTGCAGTAGTAGATGACAGCAAGTACTGAGCAACTACAGACTTGCCACCATCCCCCCCCCCCCCATGGAAGCAAATTCAGAGGATTGCACCTAAGCTGAAACATTGGGTTGGGGGGGATTGCAGGAAGCTGGAAGTGCTTTGATAAAATTGGCAAATTCTTTTCTGGGCAAATTTTGCACCCATCCTTTTATTCACCAAGGCTCTCCTAAATCAGAGGTGGTGAACTCTGTACAGATTTAATGTGGTCCTCCATGCCTCTCATTGTGACCCTGTGATTCTCCTGGGCATCTCCCATCTCCAGGCCACACCTCTCAGAGCCCCAGCTTAGCACCTTCTCTGAGTCCTTTTACCTAGGTGGAATGTGTCCATGAACTGTGGCAATGTCTCTTTCTTGCTGGCCGGAGGATAGAGAGGGGTGTGTGGAAATCCCTGATTTTTACATGGCTGGTTAAGACTCATATCCATTGCTCTATCCACTTTTGACTACACACCGCTCAGCATATGTGCCCACCCAGGTTTCTCATGAGGGAAAGTTTCCCTCGAGGTGACAACTCTTTCCCCATCCCTATTATAACAATGTATAACATGAATATAAATCCCAATACATAGAAGACATATTTTGTTTGATTGGTTTGGTATACAATACCAACAGCAGTACTACATTTTCTGTCATTATTCTCATTTCCATAATATGGAAGGAGTATGTGAAGAACAATTCATTGTTTCATTTCAAGTCTCTCCAGGAAAGTTCTTGCGAAGTTGGTGATGAGGTCCTAGTTTCATGAGTCCCCGGCCACAGAATGAACCCATGCTCTGCAAAATAATCTCCCTTGTCTGTTTCTCTTATTGCTTGCACTTGCTTTGCCTTTCTTTCCATTACAGCATATTGCCATCTTAAAATTTCTGTTCTTGAAATGTTCTTCTATCTTCAGTTTTTCCAGTTCCTTGCTGTTACCTGTCTGGATTCAGCTTACAGCATTGTTTACACCTCTTTATATGGTACACCTGATTTTTGGTCATCAAACATTTTTGATATATTTCTATCCCTCTGCTTTGGTACAGATATTCAGTGATGTTTTCCTCTCCCTGTACTTAAAAAAATAAAATAAAACCACTGTTTTCAGAGAGCCCATAAGAAGCACATTCATCTGGGCAGTAATTCAGCTAATATTGCTTTGGTTTTCACCAGCTTACTGCTTCCCATCTTCCCTCCAGTGGACTATCTTGCAGGCCTCGCTATATTTTGTGTGTGTTCGCCAGACAAGGCATTAAAGTCATTGCAAGTCTGCTGGTGTAATTGCTTTTGTTGCTCAAACGATGGCTTGCGGGAATATCAGGCAGGTGTAATGCTCTCTATTCCTTATCGACATAACAAGGAGTGTGACTTTGCTGTTTCTGCACTTGACTTGGCAGCCGAACCAGGTTTTTTGAAACTCGAGGGGCAATGATGGTCTCTGTGAACTCTCTCACCCCAGTCCCTGGTGTGCCTTATGCCTGCATACTATTTCATCATTTACTTTTATTGTGCCTTCCAGTAAAACACAAACATGAAGCATATGCCTGTATGTGTTTGTTTTACACAAGCAAGGATGCCTTGAGCCAGCCTTAGAGCAGATGATGGAACAGGCAAACCTAAGACAGCTCATAGGAAGCTGCCTTATACCAACTGAGATTGCTGGTCCAACTATTGCAGTATTGTCAACACTGACTGGCAGCAGCAGCTCTCCAGAGTTTCAGATAGGGGACATTCCCAGCCCTTCTTAGATGTTCTGGGTATTGAACCTAGGACCTTTTGCATGTAAAGCAGATGGTCTATGGCTGACCTACGACCCATGATATGAGATAAGACTTCTGTTGCAATAAAATGGATTTTACTTCTAGGGATGGAGGAGGAATCTGTCCGGTCTTCCTTTTGCAGTGGAGTGCCCAGATTCAACATTCCTGTAATTGCTTGTGGACCAGAACATAAGTTTCAGTTAGGATCATAGGAAGAGCCTTATGGAAAGTCAATCCATTGGCTTATTTAACTTAGTATTGTGGACACTGAGTGGCAGTGACTCTCTAGGGCTCCAGGCAGGGATCTCTCCTAGCCCTTACAAGTTCCCACTGTTTGAACTATGGTGGTTTTTTCCCTCCCCAGCCTGAACTTGCTGTAACTCAGTTTCGGCACCTCTCAGGTGGGCACCATGAACAAGGGAGATGTTCATTGTGTGTTCCTGAACCTATTTTTCTAGAAAAATAGCTCTGGTTTAAAACTCCATCTTTTGCATGAAAAGTATGCATTCTGGGAAACAAAATGATCATAGACATTCCCAACAACAAGCAGAATCAGACACGGAATAAAATCACCACCAGGCCCCTTTGTTCAAACTGTGTTTGTTTCTGACAAAACGCCACTGCCTGCAGCTCACCTAAGTGTACAGTATAATGATACATACAATTCTCTAGGTATTCATCCTATGATTAGTCTGTGTGAGAGAGGCACTTGCATGGCACTTAAGCAACCAACAGAGCTCTCTACAAACGCAACTCCATTGCCACCCCCTCCCCCGCCACTGAAAGGTTATCCCTGACATTACATCAGGCTGAGCAAGATGTTTAGGGCACGTTCGATCAGATGATTAATAGATACATGTGCCTGCGTACACTATGATGTATTGCAATGCCCCTGTTGCTTTGACTCAGAGTTGCTTACTGCCAATGCAAGAGTGCACAGCTATTTAAAAATGACACTCTTCTGTACCTCTGGATCCAGTGCCATAAGCATCTAATAGGCCAGGATTCCACGAAGTGGGCCTTTGCTCATGACAAAAGGTGGAGGGATTGCAAGACTTAATCATTCAGCTGCCAAGTTGGAAGGAACTTAAGATGCCATCTATAGTCCAACCCTCTACAATGCAGGAATCACTTGTACACACATTTGACAGTGTTATCATAAGTTGATCATTATATGGAGCAGGGATGAGCTCCTTGTTTATGCAAACTGGTCCACAAGCAAGATGAATTTGGCAACACTCAGAACCAAGTCATGTCCACACCAGTCATTTAAAGCACAAGATTTTCCCCAAAGAACCTTGGGAACTACAGTTTAAGGGTAATGTGAATTGCAGTTCTGTGGAGGGAAAACTGCTTTTTCCAGGATTCCTTAGGTGAAGCTACATTCTTTTTTCCCTTTTTTTTTAAAAAAAAACCAAATGTTATTGGTTTTTATACAAATACAAATACAAGAACCATTAAACAATCACCCAGCAGTACATCTAGTGGTATTTGCTCTATCCACTGACTTTGGACATAAACTTACACATTCGGTGTTCAAACATAATACTTAATGTAACATCTCCACTGAGAATATTGAGCTGTTGGTATAACAAGGTCTTAATCTGGGTCGTTAACACAGTTTAAGAGGGGTCCACATTCCTTGGAAGGTATCTCTATTCGTTATTCCTTTAATTGCCCTCCTGCCTCTGGTGAGACACTCATACATTGTTGTATCCTATATATTATTTCCCCATATGTATTTCAGTCTGGTTCTTCTATTGTTGAGCGATTGCTAATCATGCTGTGGTTAGTAAGAAGCCTACTAGTTCTATGTGGTGCAGGGTGGAGCCCAAGTCCAAAGACAGTAGGGCTAAGGCAGGATTTGGAGAAAGGGGTTGGCTTCTAATAGTGGATATAATGAGGAATACTCTGTTCCGAATGTTTTTGACATTGGGGCATTCCCGCCAAACATGAATAAATGAACCAAGTTTCCCACAACCCTTCCAACATAAAAGGGACAGGGAGGGATTCAATTTTACCAACCTGACTGGGGCCCTGTGCCAGCAGAGGATGACCTTGAGGAGGGCTTCCTATAAGGGAGAAGAGATGGTTTTATGGAGGAGACAGTGGTCCAGACCACCCTCCCATTGGTGATGTTCAATTGGGTGAACTAATTCTGATTCCCATACTATTCGAGTGAAGCCATGTTCTTTGAAAGTGTGTTGAATGTGGTTTAAATGCATAGTGCGGATGTGATCAAAGTATATTCTTAAAGGAAAAATGAAACTTCTGAAGAAAGTTTTACAGTGTCAGATGCACTTGCATTTGACAGCACACAATTTCTGACATTTAAGCATATTGGGAGAAGTGGGTGAGCGGGGGGGGGGGGCTCTGGAGCCCAACAGAGAGAAGCACACAGTGCTGACTCGCTCTCCCTTTCCAAAAGGGTTTAAATGGCATTTTGTGATAGGGGGAATTAAAAGCAGAGAGCCATCTGACAGGAAAGCTTAACTCTTAGGGAAAACTTATGCTGTAGTTTGTTTATAAAGCCATAATAATAAAGATAACTGATCCCCGAGGAAAGGGATAAAATTGGATTATATTCCGCAGTGCCTGCTGTGCCTGGCTGCCCCACAATAGAAATTCTATACTTATCTGTGGGTGATGCACTTTTCCCCCATTTTTTTTAACACGATGCTTGCAAAACAACAATTATATACATTAACTGTAGTCGGTGCCAGGCGAGAAGTTATATGAAATGCACAAATATAATCCTCTTAGACAACCTAATCAAGCATTAAGGCTGTTGCATTTGTGTTTAGAACAAAGCCCATTTGATTGATTTTTTCCTGACTTGGAGAAGATTTTTTAAAATACATGTTTCAGATTTCTTTTGCTGAAAGCAAGCTGCTTGCTGGCACATTCTTTGAGTTCATTGCCTAATTATGAGCCCCATTGATTGCCTGCTCTCAGACACCCACAGCCTAACCCCAGTTGACAGCCTTGATAGGAAGAATCTGTGGGTGTGTCATTGAAAATCAAGTCTCTGGGCTTTCCCTCCTGCTGCTTTCCACAAGTCTCTGGTAATAGCATCGATCTCATGTGCTTAAAAAATTCCCCTGCCCACCCCACATCTCCTTCTCTCTCTCTCTCTCTCTCTCTCTCTCTCTCTCTCTCTAACACACACACACACAAATAAAAAAAAATAAAAAAATGACCTGACTCACTCTTCATTTCATCGGGGGGTTGCTCTCATGTTGTGAGTGGGCTAGTTCTTATTAATGTTAATGAGACCTAGTGTGTAAATTCAATTAGCACTAATGAGAGTTACTCCTATAAACTTTGCATGGATCAATGGGGCGCTCAGGGCAGGCTCCAGCATAACATTACCTATTGAGTTCTTAAAAAAAAAAAAAATCTCTGTGGTATAATTAAGTACCTGCATTGGAATATATGAATCCGTATTTTGAAATGCATCAAACTCTTATTTTTTTTCACCTGAATTTACATGAATGTGGCGGTGGGTGACCATGCATCTCAGTCTGAGACGTATGGAAAGCTCCTTTGAGAAAATTCACTGGTTAATAGCCTAGTTCTCATGGAAGAGATAAACTTGAGTCTGGTCCAAGGGCAGCTGCCTACAGTCCTATGATTCTAGTGGGTTGATCTGTGGCTTTAGTATGTGCTCTGGCCACACTAGAAACCCAATTTTCAAAGCTGGTTAGGAGAGGAATGTGGAACCTCAGGCTTGGAAGCTGAATGTCAGGACTCTCTAAGGGGTCTTCAGGACTTGCCACAGGCCACATCCCCTCCCCAGCCACACCCCTTCTCCTCAGTCTCCTCCTCAGGCCCTAAAAAGTCCAAATCACAATTGTTCAATCTAGAGTTTAACTTCTTGTTTGTTTGTTTTTTTAAAAGGGTTCTAGCTCTCTTCAGGTATGTGGTTGACAAAAATGATACATGTTACCCCCAGTTATATCCTACTGTGCCAGACAAGTGGACCTTCCCACACAGCCATACTAAGATTAGTGCAGGTAACCAGGGGTCAATCAGTTTCCCATGCAGAGCCAATGCCCAACCATTTAAAAGGGCGAATCCGATGGAATTGAGGGAGGAGGTAACAGAATTCTTCCCTTCACTTGGAAGGCCCAAAGGGAACAGGTTATTGTTTTATTAATCAAAAAGCGATTCAACATTCATAGCCCATCTTCTTTTGCCATTTCAATCAATGTTCTTTATCTCTCTGAAAGAAACTCAAAGAATGAATCTTGCTTGCAATAGTATCTTTTGTAACTGACATATCTTGAAACACTTTACCTGAAAAGATAGTGGAATAGAATAGTTTCACTGGGATGAAACAACAAGGTTTGGGGAGCCGGGATGTACGTGACTTGATTCTATCATTGTTGTAAAGTTCAGGGAGAGATGAGGGTCTCTAGAGCAAGGGCAGCAGTCATGGAAGCCAGGGTCATTGAATGAAGCTGCTTCAACTCTTATTATCCATGGCCTTTGGCCATACTGACCGGGGGAGAGAGCACCATATTGGCTATCCTGTTCCATCCTATAATATGGTAGTATTTCTCTTGAGCACTCATTTATTTTTAATTATTTATTACACTCATATACAGCCTTTCCTTCCAATGAACTCGTGTGCATTGGTCTACTCTCCCCATTTAATCTTCATGGCAACCCTGTGAGGTAGGTTAGTCTGAGAGGCAAGGAGGAGTCCAAGGTCACTTACACTGAGTTTTATGGCTGAGTGGGGATTCAAATCCTGGTCTCCCAGTTCAGAGTCCCAATCCCTAAGCATTACTCCATGCTGGTTCTCATATTGACACTCGTCTTAATGAGTGCTTTTATTATTTTTAGAAAAAAAGATGCCAGTACTCACCATGAAGTTGTTACACTAAGTGCCACACTTTTAACATGTGTGTGTGTATTTGGGGAGTGTCAGTACTGTGTAAGGTACTCCCAGAAAAAAGCACTGATCTTGACACTTCCCTCAAGCTCCCTTCCACCAACTACATACCCTGTGGGCCTTTCACAGGGAAATGCATATGTAGTGAGATTATTATTTCATTCATCAAAGGATGCAGCTCAACTTCACACACCCTTCCCCCTCCCAAAAATGTTCAGTATGGCTTTCTTGTCAGTGTCTGATAAGCCTTGGAACCTGACTACCTCACTAAGCAAAAAAAATATATATAATGTTATCCATTCCCCATCCCATTTCCCCAATTAGCTCACACAACACTACTTTTCCACTGCTTGAAAGTGCATTTCACACCACAGTGATCTGTCATAGAACAGTGTGGCTCAACAGTGCAACAGAGACAGTCTCAATGGACTGCCCATTGCATCCAGAAATGAATAGGCTTGTATTTCTTTCTGTTAATCATTTTCAAAGCAGGCCCATGTGAACACGTGGACCTAAACCGGGTATGTCCATTGAGTGCAGTAGGTCTACTCTGAGTAAGACATATGTTGTAAGCAAGCCATCACCTTTCTAGAGTTCAATGTTTCCACTGCTAGATCCACAGAGAGAATAGACATGGGATAGTGAAAGCGGTGGCCATTCAGATGTTGTTCGACTCCAGCTCCCCAAAGTTCCCAGCCATCATGGTCAATAGTCGGGAATGGTGGGAATTGCAGTCCAACAAGGTCAGGAAGGCCACAGTTTTCTTATCCCTAAATCACATCATCTTCTGTCACTATGCCTGTATTTATGAAGCAGTATATTCTGTTTTCCTGATATTTCTGTTAATTTCCACATTGCAGTTGCACTTTCACGCACAATGAAAACTCCACTTCCATAAATACTGTGGAATACAGCACAAGTTTCACACTTACTTCTGTGTTATTTGCAAACAATTTTCTTTTCTGGAAGCAAATAACACAGAAATGAACTCTAAACTTGCACTATATTTCATTATATTTCCAGAAGTGAAAGCTAAAACAAGAGCCTCAGTTACAGCTCAAGGGCACTGCTCAAGAGACAAGGCTGCAGTTTAGTGGCAGGGCATTTGCCTTGCATGCAAAAGGTCCCAGGTTCAATCCCCAGCATTTCCAGGTAGGGCTGGGAGAGACCCCTCACACCTGAATCCTTGGAGAGCACATGCCAATGAAGACAATACTTAGCTAGATAGACCAGTAGTTTGACTTGGTATGAAGCAGCTTCCTTATTTTTCCAGCTGGGTAAGAGCACTCATGGATGGAGTGGCCTGGGAGACAGTCCCAAGGGCCAAATCAAGAAGCCCAGAAAGCCATGTTTAATACCCACTCCCAGGGCAGAGTTTCCCCCTGCCTGATTTTGTTCTGTTTCAGCATTCTGTTAAATGCATGAGGGCACAGACTGTGTATTTAATTTAACGAAAATGATTTCTTCGCATAAGGTCCCAGTGTGGGTTAGAACAGTATAGTAAGGCGATATTAAAATTGCTTAAAACAATGTGCAATGGAGTATTAATTACTGAAATCAGTTAAATCCATTTACATCAGATGAATTTGATGGTCTTAAGAACATAAAAAAGCCTGCTGGATTAGACCAATGGCCCATCTAGTCCAGCAGCCTGTTCCCACAAGGGCCAGCCAGTTCCTTGTGGGAAACCTGCAAGCAGGATTCAAGCAGAAGAGCACTCTCCTCTCCTATGGCTTCCAGCAATTGGTATTCAGAGGCATTTCTGTTGTGGAGGCAGAGCACAGCTATGGTGGCTAATAGCCACCAATAGCCGTCTTCTCCATGAGGTGATGTGTGCCCTGCCTTATTCCCCTGAACCATCCAGTAATTCATGCAAAGATCTGGAGTTTCTAAGGGCATTCAGATGAGCATGTTGAAAAGACTCCTTGTGATCTGGAATTCTGGTAGTGTGGGGGGGCAGTGTTCCTGTTGCTGGTACTACCTATCCACTCACCACCACTGTTGCTGCTCTGTATAGAGGACGGCCTTCCCGCTGCACTGGAGTTTAAATTCCCAGTGCACGCGTCCTTGTTGGCCCTGATTGGTTGGCGAGGCTCAGCCCTTGAGTGAGGTCCCACCCAGCACTGACAGCACGGGGAGGCAATGGCAGGGCCCAGGGCCTGGCTGCAATGCCAGCCACCAAATAAGGTAAGCAGACCTATGCCACTGCTGCTCTGTATAGCTGACCCCAAAACTTCCACCGCCAAGATGCAGCAGAGTGCCTGATCGACCCTACCCTGATCTGAGCCTTTCCACCTGTTTACTTGCATCCAGTCCAGGGGGTGGTAGCATTGCCTGACAGCTTCCTCCTCTCCTCTTCCTCCTCCTTAGCCTCACATTGCCTTTGTAGAACTCAGCAAGGAGGACAGGGACAACATGAGAAGTTATTGGCTATGCCTATCATTGCCTCTGGAGCTACTTACTGTTGGGATTCCTAATTCCTGCCCCACCAGTCCCTCCTCCCTTTTAAATTCTACAAGGGCAGCACTTTGTCTTCCTGGACCCCTCTGTGTCTTGCTTGCATGCAAATTTCTCCCCCATTTTTCAGGAGACCCTCAGAGGTGTAACAATAACAAGGTGACACCACGGATGACATTCTGCCAAGAAGGCTCCTTGTGTGATAAAAATAAAACAAAACCTTTAAGGCAGCATTCCAAGAGCAGCTGGTCTCAGGAGACCTCCACAGTAGGTCCTTGGAAATTAAAATGGTCCATTAGAGCTTCGATTCTCTACCTGAGATGAAATCATGGCATTTACTTAATGTACAATTAAGGCAGCACTGTTTTGGAGAGGAGGTTTTCAAGGTAATAGTATCTCATTCCATTCTAAGGCAGAGAGAATGCCCTCCCCTTCACTCTAGCCATTGCAAACTGTTGTGATGTGTTTTTGACTTCAGAGTATGCGTAGGGCCTGCAAGGTGTCCCCCAGTTTACAAATGTGCCCACAGGCCCAAAAATGTTGGTAACTTCCATTCTGCCGGTTCATTCTGCCTTGTGTTCTGCTCCTGATGAGCTCTAGTTCAAAAATGAAAATTTGTAAAATGGATGCGGCAAGTGGAACATATTGGGGCCAGCCCTACCATTAGGCAGAGTTTGTTGTTGTTTAGTCGTTTAGTCGTGTCCAGCTCTTCGTGACCCCATGGACCAGAGCACGCCAGGCACTCCTGCCTTCCACTGCCTCCCGCAGTTTGGTCAGACTCATGTTTGTAGCTTCGAGAACGCTGTCCAACCATCTTGTCCTCTGCCGTCCCCTTCCTCTTGTGCCTTCAATCTTTCCCAACATCAGGGTCTTTTCCAGGGAGTCTTCTCTTCTCATGAGGTGGCCAAAGTATTGGAGCCTCAGCTTCAGGATCTGTCCTTCCAGTGAGCACTCAGGGCTGATTTCCTTAAGAATGGATATGTTACCCCTTCTTCTTGTGCCCTCAATCTTTCCCCACATCAGGGTCTTTTCCAGGGAGTCTTCTCTTCTCATGAGGTGGCCAAAGTATTGGAGCCTCAGCTTCAGGATCTGTCCTTCCAGTGAGCACTCAGGGCTGATTTCCTTAAGAATGGATATGTTTGATCTCCTTGCAGTCCATGGGACTCTCAAGAGTCTCCTCCAGCACCATAATTCAAAAGCATCAATTCTTCGGCGATCAGCCTTCTTTATGGTCCAGCTCTCACTTCCATACATCACTACTGGGAAAACCATGGCTTTAACTATACGGACCTTTGTTGGCAAGGTGATGTCTCTGCTTTTTAAGATGCTGTCTAGGTTTGCCATTGCCTTTCTCCCAAGGAGCAGGCGTCTTTTAATTTCGTGGCTGCTGTCACCATCTGCAGTGATCATGGAGCCCAAGAAAGTAAAATCTCTCACTGCCTCCATTTCTTCCCCTTCTATTTGCCAGGAGGTGATGGGCCCAGTGGCCATGATCTTCGTTTTTTTGATGTTGAGCTTCAAACCATATTTTGCGCTCTCCTCTTTCACCCTCATTAAAAGGTTCTTTAATTCCTCCTCACTTTCTGCCATCGAGGTTGTGTCATCTGCATATCTGAGGTTGTTGATATCTCTTCCGGCAATCTTAATCTTAGGCAATCTTAGGCAGAGTTAGCCCCCCCGCCAATGGTGGATGGAGGTGGGATGTGGAGCATCACTGCCTCTTGTGGGAGTGAACCCCAGAGTCAGAATCATAAAGTTATAGAGCTGGAAGGGACCACGAGGGTCATCTTATCCAATCCCTCCAATATTTTGTCCAGTGTGGGGCTCAAACCCACAATCCTGAGATTAGGAGTCACATGCTCTACCAACTGTGTGTTGTGTGAAGAAGCACTTTTTCCTTTGTCTCTCCTGAATGTTGTTAGTTGACTTGTATTGGTTTCATCAATATTCTATGGATTTTGCATTTATTGATATTATGATTTATTTGTGTCAAATGTTCATATTTATGTTTTATTGCATGTGTTGTGAGCCTTCTTGGGCACAAGCTTGTGGGAAAGTGACATACCAATAAAAATATGGTGATGTAATGCTGTTTAGACTCAATGGAGGAAGAACTTGGGCTTTGGCTGACAAGTGAAAAAAATAGAAATAAACAAACACTGTTGCCATGTTCTTGGCTCATCTCTAGCCTTTAGTGACAAGGCTAATGAAGTGCCCAACGTTTCATCAAATTTTGAGTAACACATTTTTAATAACCTACTACCTGAATGAACGTGCTTCCCCCGATTTCCCCAAGAAGCGAGAGTAGCCATGGCAACCTCTGCAATTAATTTTCTCCTGCAGGATACCTTGAAATCTAGAATCAAAGAGCAGAGATGCCCACCGCAAATGGTAGGAGAGAGTGACAGGGGTGGTGTTGCAGCATTGTGCCGGTGGGGGAGAGAACTTCAATAGGGAAAATATCGATGATCAGTTGCAAGAGAGAGAGATGGACAGAAAGATTTGAATGAATGAATAGATTTGATGGTTCTCTTATACTAAAAGAAAGAAAAAGAAACAGCAAGTGACCTTCATTCATTCCTCTCCAGGGATCAGATGAAGAGGCTACAATCTTAAAGCTCCTTTTGCTCTTCTGAATGTGGACTCAGGAGAATGGAACACTTGATCATTGTGCTTTGATATAATCTGTCCTATGTGCTGGCGCTCTCTAAAGCTCTTCCGTTATCATGTATGCCCTACAAAAGAGGGTTATAAACACCAAGTGTCAAGAAATTAAAAAGAGATGGGGTACAACAGAGTAGATCAGAGTGGAGTCTTCAAAACAAAATCCCAAGCAAAAATGCCTGGCAAATGGAAGGCAGAAAATGCACAGTGACTCAAATATGTATCATCAAGAAAACACACACAATGAGTATTTCCCCCCTTTCATGCTACTTGTACAGCTCTATGAGACTTAAGAGAGAAGGTGTAGACCTACATTTCCTTTTTAAAAGTAATATTTTATTTTGTTTTACAATTACATACATATCGTATAAAGTCACAAAATAGACATGTAAATGTACAAGTGGGGAACTTCAGAGCTTTGATGCCTTTAGACTATATGGGTTTATTTACACATCTATACAACCTGAGCATAGGATGGCAGGGCTCACTGCATTAACACTCCAATAGATTTTGTTGAATGTTGTGTTGCTTGTCTTTTGTTCTCATACACTTTACATTGCTACTTCACGCTTTTCTACTTAAACAAAGATTGCAAGCAGATTTTCTTAGTATGATGTTTCACCAGTAGGAGAACATCAGTAAAGCATTGCCAAAATAATAACAGCTGCTGGAGACCCCAGGAGGCAAGTGTGCTCTTGTGGTTGGGTCTTGCTTAGGGTTTCCTACAGGCATTTGGGTGGCCACTGTGAGAACAGGATGCTGGACTAGATGGTATGATCCAGCAGGCTCTTCTTATGTTTTTATGGTTGAGACAAAATCATACCGTTCATATGATGTCATCAGGTTAACTTATTTGCTTGCAATGTTTTAGCAATGTGGATGTCAACAGGAGGAGGGGAAGAGAAATAGACAAAATAAACAAAGGAGCAGGATCCTTAAATTTTGGAGCTGTGAAATTATATTTTGGAACAATTCTAAAACCCACAATTAGGGCAATATCTTTATTAGGCCAACACACATTTTGCAAAAAAATCTGTGTGAACTTTTGAGACTTTTAGAAAGCTAGGAGACCAGAATCAAACCAGAATTCAGTGGGAGTGGAATGCTGGGCAGAGCAAATCCACATAACTATAAAGCAAATTGAACTCTCAAATCCCTAATCAAACCAACACATCTGCTCTCTTTGTCTCTTGTGCCTTTCCTATTTGAAAACCACCCAAGCCAATGCTGCTGTATGCCCTCTCACCAAGCTATAGTAAGCCAGCACTCATTTTCGTCTCCATCTCTCTCTCTCTCTCTCTCTGCTCCACTCTTATGGTGATATTAGACTTTAGAAGGATTAAGTGGATGGAAAAACAAGGAACCTCAAGATGTTTATTTGCAGGGAGATTAGCAAGTACAAAAGATAACAGCATCCCACTCAGCCACCATCATTTTCAAGGGAAAAAGCCCACCAACCAAGCATGGCATAGAAACTGCTTTTCCTGAGGTCATCTTAATGGAGTCGCTTTATTTTAGAATGGGGTGGGGAGGGAAGCAATGTCTCTTTGGCATGCATGCAGTAGTCCAGCATTTAGTCATGCTCTGCCGACCCAAAAGGCAAAATTCATTTTAAAACAATACTTGTCTGAGCAGCGAACACAGAGGCTGCTTGGCTCATGGAACTGCACACTGCACTCTGACTAAAGTGTTTAACATCACTTGCAAAATCCAGCAGCTTCAGCCTGAAATCCAGGTTTCCATAGAAGAAAGACCCAGTGCATTCAATGGAGCTTACTCCCAGGCAAGTGTGTGACATAGTGAAGTCCTAATGCATAGCTTTTGCTGTATAACATTATCTTTTCATTTGAGGAGCCATTTGTCTGTGGACCTGGGCAAACGGAATTGTTTATCACAGGATGTGGTGATGGTTTTAAAAGTAGGATTATACAAAGCCATGGAGTTGCATTCAGTGTTAGTCCTACCCAAGGAAACCCATTGACATTAATGGGCATGACTAACTTTGGTCCATTAATTTCAGCGTGTTTACTCTGCATGGGACTAGCATTGGGTGCAACACATGGAAGGTAGGACTATCAATAGCTACTAGTCATGATGTCTGTAAACTGCTTCCAGTCTCAGAGGCAGTATACTTGGTAGAAATCAGTTGCTGGTAGTTTTGAGTGGGGAGAATGCCCTTCTACTCAGTCCCTGCTTGTTGGTTTCCCATAGGCATCCAACTGGCTACTTTAAGAATACAATGCTGGACTAGATGGGTCTTTACTCTGATCCAGCAGGGCTCTTCCAATGTTCTGTTATTGAATCAGGAGAAATGGTTTCAAATTAGAGCTACCACTTATCTATGAACTTTCCCAACAACTGAGCAATAATATTCTATGTCACTGTCATGACTAGCAGCCATTGATAGACTCTTCCTCCATGCATTTGTCTAATCTCCTTTTAAAGCCATCCAAGCTACTGTCCATCAGCACGTCTTCCTCCTAATCTGATCCTAAGAATGCCAATCATTCCAGACTGGCTGCAAGGGAATGGACTTCTGTGGATTTTAAAATAAATAATATCCCAAGCACAGAAGCCTGGAAAGCAGAGGGCAACAAATGCACAGTACCTCAACTGTGTTTCATCAAGAAAAAAAGCTCTATGGGACCTAATAGAGAAAGTGTCTATCTGTATATTTTAAACAGGGATGCTGGCTAGTTATGTGAAAGCAGGGTTGGGGAACCTTAGGGGCAGGGCTCAAATGAAGCCCCACAAGCCTCTTCATCTGGCCCTTGGGAGTCTGCCCTGGTCTCACTTACAAGCCCTGCCTTAAAACCTCCTTGGGTGCTTCTGCCTGGCTGGAATATGCCCATGAGCCCTGATAATGCCTCTTGTTCATCTGGATAGGAGAAAGAAAGGGGTGTGTGAATGTGTGTAGAAGCTAGCCTACTGCCTCTGGCCCTGCCCACTACTGGCATGTGGCCCTTGGAAGGCTGCCCAGAAGGCAATGTGGTCCTCCAGCTGGAAAACATGTTTTCCCTGGTCTATTGCCTCTGTGCGGAATACCAGAGGTCCATCAACAGTCTCTAGTAAACTAACTGCTACAAAGTACCGGTATATTAGAAGATAATGTGTGTTATTATGTAAAGCCTCTGAAATGACTCCCCTCCCCAAGCATATATATTCTTTTCTCCTTTTTTGTGCTGCTTATGATTGTTTTACTGGCATAATGCTTCATCTTTGCAATATCAATTTGCTGCAATCCCTTTCTCACTAATCACGTATATCTGAGCGGTACTTTAAGCATCCGGCTTAAAGTAGAGATGCCTACATCTGTGTTTTCAGTTTATTACCCCCAAAAATCTTGTAAAAGGCATGATCTGTCTCACTTAATTAGATGTCACTGGCATCCTCTCTTGAAAATGTTCATTGAATGGGTTCTGAATATTAAAATACTGTGGTAGTGATTGGGCGGGGTGGCAGCAGTGGAGAGGCAGTCCATGAGCTTGACAGGTGAAGCAGAGATAGACGCTCAGAACATCTGTGTCTAAGTAGGTCTGACAGGGACTGTCGGGAAGTCTCTTTCTCTGCTGCAGAAGTAAGAATCCATCTGAGGAAAGAAGATAATGCCTTTAATTAGATAATTTTAAAGCTAGATTGTCAGTTAAGTAATTTGAAACTTTAAGCATGAACCCAAAGAACAGATCATGGTTCTTCTCATAAAGCACTCCAGGATAAAATGTAGACATTGAAAGATGGATATAGATAGATAGATAGATCCACACACCCCTCAAAAAGCAACATTTATAGGTCTAGTTTTAAAGTCAGTAATAAGGTGTGTCTACCGTAGTCTGTTGCTTTTTTGTGGGTTAGTCACACCACATGCTGTGAGATTTTGACAAGGAATTTCATTTTCTAAATAGTAAGATTTTGCTATACCCAAATATCAAAGGGGAAAGCTCCCCCCCCCCCGTCAGATCTTGGCAAGGTTTAGCCTCCAGGGCTTAACTCTGACTCACAGGTGCTTTCTTCAGACATTTCTTAGAACATATATATGGGTGGGATCACGGACAAACTACATTCCAAGATATGTGGTAGATTTGTTTTAAAATACACATTTAGTACAGGTCAATGCAGAAATGGGACAGAATGGCCTAAGAAATGAACTGATTTGAAACTGACATGGACTGGTAGTAGTAATAATAATTTTTTATTATTATTATTTATACCCTGCCTATCTAGTTGGGTTTCCCCAGCCACTCTGGGCAACTTCCATGATCCATCTATTTCTATTCCTTTCTACTGTGGTGAAGTCTACCTTCTTTCCAAATTAGGTGCCACCTTGAAAACCTCTTTTACTGCTTGCCCCTCAAGCTTGTCATAGTCAATAGACTGCTCCCTACAAAGCAGGGGTATAAAGGCCCCATTTTGGAGAATGATGGAGTATGAGCTTCCTTTTGTGCAGCTATATACCGGTCACCATTGAGGGTGTGCATTAACCTTATTTTTCCAATAGTTCTCCTTCTTTTCCATCATCTACTTTCCATATCATTAGACCTCAACTTTCAAGAGGTTTCTTTAGAAGAAAAATCCATTTGGTGAAATACAGGTTGAAAAAATACACTTGACTTCTTTGTCACTTACACAGAGAAATCTGGATTTTTCAGACACAAAGACTTGCTCATATGAATCAATTTTAAAACATTTCCTGCCCCTCCCCTTTAAACAAATATATTCAGCCCTAAATGAGGTACCTTTCAGAATCTAATGTTTGCAATATAATGTAGGAAAAGTATTCCAAAAGAATAGTTTAGAGGGGGAATTACATGGCCTGCAAAAATAAGTGCTCTTAATGTGTTTCCCAGGTTACTCTTTTATCAAGTGCCTAGACAGATTTTTCACTGCTAAAACATGTTGCTTATTTTTTTTAGCAGTCCTGGCTGATAAGTGCAGCAAGGAAATTTGTGATTAAGCTACAGTATCTGTTTAAGGTGCTTTCAGAGCCATTTCTAGCCCTGAAGGGCAATTTCCAAATCAGTACTTCTAAGATTGTAGGTGCATTGGTAGATACTATATAGGAAAGATAACACACACTTTTCTCCCACGAACCTGCAAAGAATGATTATTATATGCATTTCATATGAACATAAGAAGAACCCTATGGCATCCAACTAGAGGTCCACCTAGGCCAGGATCCTTCTTCCATCTGGCTTCGTGCAGCACCTCCTTGAGGACCAGCAGCAAGGCATGAAGGCAACCACCATACTTGGTTACTTGATCTTGCCGCCAGCAACTGGTACCTGGAGGTTCAATTTAACTGTCACTCCCTCTTAATACTGGACTCGGGCAGAATGTGCCAACAAATTTGTAGCCCACTCACAAATAAGAGAGAGGTATGTCTATCCAATTACTTGGTGCAATATGGTTGACAGGCGTTAAAAAAGCAACCAGCCTGTGGGCAACTAGCTTTTCCGACACTGCAAGTCGAAGGCTGGTGCTGAGGCTTCTCTAGTTTCTAGTTCTTACAAGGGCAGGGCTGTCAAAGGCTGGGTCTGAGAACATCCTGTCCTGGTATTCAGGACCTCTCCCCATGACGATGGGTAGTTGGAGTCCAGGGTTCCAAAAATGGTTGATTCTGGGAAGGTGTGTGTGTGTGTGTGTGTGTGTGTGTGTGTGTGCATAGCTACAAGCAAGCTGACAATCACTGGAGGGGCGGGGCATATTTATCTGAATATCTACAAAAAACATCTTATATTACCTTGTTTGCTTATTTTAAAAAGTACTTTGTTTGTTTGTTTGTTTGTTTGTTTTTTAAAAGGGTACTTGACTTGCGTTGCTGAACACAAACAAAAAATATGCTTCTTTCTCTTCAGAAATACAAATCTAATTAAGTGTCCATTTGCATTTCAAAGGGGATTGCAACTAATGAAAGAGTAATCTGCCAAGTAGGCATCTGTCTTAAGAAGCAAGAGAAGAAAACTTATTACCAGTTGATGTAAAAAATCTCTCATCTCTGTACGTCTCCACTGAGCTGCTTTGTGTGATTTGAAAGGAACACAGGAAGCTGCCTCATTTATTTATTGCATTTATGCCTCACCTTTTCTCCCGTGAACTCAAGGTGGTGTACATTGTTTCACCCCCCATTTAATCCCCACAACAACCCTGTGAGGTAAATTAGGCTGAGAGGCAGTGGCTGGCCCAAGGTCACCCAGTGAGCTTCATGGCTGAGTGGAGATTTGAACCCTGGTCTCTGAGATCCTAGTCTGACACTCTAACCACTTCAACACACTGGCCTTATCCTGAGGCCATTAGTCCATCCAGCTCAAAACTGTTGACATGGACTCATAGTGACCGCCCAAGATTTCCAGCAAGGGATATTCCCAGCCCTACCTGGAGATACCAGGGATTTAAACTGTGACCTTCTGCATGTAACACACATGTTGCACTACTGACCTAAGGTCCTTTCCCCTGTATACATGTTCAGTAAGCTCACAACTTACACAGGGCTTACATCCCAGGCCTAAGGCCAAAATCATGTATAGTCAGAATATATTGGGTACAATGCTGGGTGGGATTGCCAAAGACTGTTTTCCCAGACACCCACCCACCCACTTTCCAACCTGCCCCCATTTTATTTTGTTTACATTATTTTGCCAAGCACACAAAGCTGAATGTGCACAAGTTAAATGTGTGTAAGTTGCAGGCTTACTGGATACCATGTTTGATTGTCTTGCTCACATCAACTGATATGCAAGAACCAATGTGGTATAAAGGAAAGGATTTGAGACCAAGCGAGTGCTCAACACTGAAGCTCCCTGAGGGATGTTGAGCCAATCACTATCTCTCAGTCTAATCAACCTCACAGGTTTGTTGTGAGTATAAAATAAGATCGCCCCTTATATGCCAGCTTTGAAAAAAGGAGCACTTACATGATAAATAATATTCTAATTTGTAACTTTCATATTAGTGCTCATTTGTCTATATTTATATGTGTGGTACTTTGCTGTTGCCGGGAGGCAACAGTATTCAGCATGCTAATTGAAATCTGAATTAATATATCTAGCACACAACTACCTGGTTTATTGGAGAGTAGGGTTCCCCACTCCTTCAAAATTTATTAATGTTGCAATCCTATACTATACATATTTACCTGAACCATACAGATGGAATTCATTGGGACTTACTTCTGAGTAGACATGCATGGGATTCCACTGTTAGGTATCACTAGCAAAATGCTCAGGATGAGAAAGGCCTTGTGCACTGCTGTTGTGTTGATGAGGACAAATAGCACTGGCGTGGTGGCAGAGAGGACAAGATGATACAACTTGAGTCTGGCACCATAACCTGAAAAACCAGGACAGCTGCTCTCATGCCTCTACAGGGTCCACAGGTGCTGATGTTTGGTTTAGGCCAGGAGTGATGAACCTGTGGTCCTCCAGATGTTGCTGGAGTACAACTCCCTGACCATTAACACACTGGCTGGGCTTGCTGGGAAATGTAGTTCAGCAACACCTGGAGGGCCAATAGTTGCTCACTCCTAGCCTCTAGGCTCACCTAGCCTCCAATCTCTCCAGGGCCTGGTCTTACTATGTCAACTTGGGATCCACCATTTTAAATTGCCCACAATGCACTGGGACAGAGCATTGTGGGCAGCTGAAAGCCAGCTGCTTTAGATCACGTTGTTGACCAGTGCTGCCAGGAAGATATACATACATGCATGCATATATATATATAATATATATCTCCCCCCACACACACTTAAGCAAAAAGCTTTTGCATGGCTGCAAATGTATAATAAACTAGGATTATGACAATTTGCCTATAAATACTTTGTCATAAGTCAGGTGTGTGTGCTTGCATGTGTGTTTGGCAAATGTGTCTATTTGTGAAATCTGTTCCACTCAATTATAAAGCCCATTCCAGCTGTCTCATCTTGGCTTTCCATTTTGCTGATTAACCCAACTACTTGAATAAATTTAACAAATAGGATTGTTCTTAACTACAAAATCAGGAGGTTTCTTGCCCCATCCCCCTTGCCGTTTTTGCGTAATGTCACCTGAATGAATGCTAACTGTAACGTGAGCTATAACAGGAGATAAAGGAGCAACATAATGTACAATTTCCGACCACATAATGGTAACTCTGAATAACACATGCTCCAGGAAGAAAAGTAATTCAAGCTATATTATAACAAATGCCATATTTCAAAATGGAAACTATCCATCACGGGCTAGAAGGAAGTGTTAGTGTACTACAATAAGTCTAAGGAATGTACTTAGAAATTCTTGTAAGAAGTCCATTAAAAATAAATTGATTGACTTAATTTTGGGACAAATTGTAATAAATTGTAAGTGACAGTTACATATGGTTCTCTCTCTCCTCTTTCTTTCTTTCAGTGCAAAGGAATCATAATTACAGACAGTCAATGGGCAGAATGCAATATAATAAGAAGTAGCTGCTGTCCATAACAATTTTTCCTTCTTTTTAAAGAGAGCTGTCAATGTGAAAAACCCACAAAACTTTAAATTAGATATTTAGATATTTATTTTTTCCTCAGTTGATTTACAGCTCCCCTCCTTTACAAATTTTACCGCTGAAAATCAAAGCATATAAAGTGACAGTAAATAATAATAGGAAGGACCCATTTACACCTATTGTTCATGCTGGCATCAGAAAATTGGAAATCTGCTAGGAGAGTTATTAAACTCTCCCTCTCTCTCCATGGATAATTCATATATACATGTATATTTCATGCTTTCAAATGAAGACTTACTAAAAGGTGGAGTAACTTTTCTCTCAGTGTGGCTTTTATTACCAAGGAAGGACACAAGGCAGGTGGCATCTATCAAACTAATTTTAAACTGGGGAGTTGAATTTCAATGGGAGGGTTCTGTGTTTGGCGGCTTTGCAATCCTCTGTGTCTGAATGTCTTTGAGAACAGGTTGTGGAACACATGCATCCTGATGTAGAGTTTCAGGTGGGCATGACTGTGCAAGGATACATTTTCCATTGATTCCAGTGGTGGAAGCCAAACCCATATGCCCCAGTGAGCCACAGAGTGGGCATTATTCAAGGTGATCTCGGAAGATCTGTGTCTGAATATCTGCCTAGTCATGAAGCCCATTGAGTTTTCCTGGGAAAATAACTCTAGGTTGTATCCAATGCTAGCCTACATAGAGCTGACCTATTGAAGTTAATGGATGTGGCTAGCTTAGGTTAATTAATTTCAGTGGGACTGCTCTGAGTAGGACTTACCTGAATGCAATCCCATCTCTTAGCCTGTCCTACTTCATAGTGTTGTCGTAATGCCAAGCAAGTACTATCAGAGTCGTGACTTAATACAAAGTGGATGGCAGCTCAGCTTTTATCAGATTTCTTTTGGTTATTAAAAGGGAACAGCATCTTTATGGTAGGGAGTCTCTGCTAGAAACCTAGTAAGCCCACCACCCTCCCACCTCCTCCCCATACTGAGAATGATCTCATCCTTCTAAAAAGCCTCCAGATCTGCACCCACAAATTTCTCTCCTTCTCTCTCTCTCTCTCTCTCTCTCTCTCTCTCCAATTTTGAACCATTTCCAAGCTGAGAGTTTCAACACTGAGAACTTGGGGCTCACACCTGTGTCTTGTGGATATACATCACCATTTTCGAAGTGCATGGATAAAGCAGTGCGGAATCATCGCCATCATCTCAGCCTTGAGTTCATCCAGTCTAACATGTCATTCACTGCTGTGACTACATTGCCAGAGTCTTGTAACTATAGCACCCAAGATAAGAGTTCCAGAAAACGGTGCACTAACTGCTGAGGAAGATGGCCTTGTAGGAGGCATAGAGATCAGTTGCAAAAGGAGTTACATGCATTTCACCTGGAGCTGGAGTTAACAGCATCCATCTCTAAGGGCATGAGACTTCTATGCAAGTTAGACCCCCATTCCCTCTTATCTTGAATAAAGTGCCAGGAGATAATGGACATAGCAGTCTCCCCACACACACACCTTCCGGTGAAAATTTAGCAGAGCAAATTCTTCCTTCTCTCTCTCTCTCTCTCTCTCTCTCTCTTTTCCAGAACCTCTAGCGCTGTGCTTAACCAGAGCTTTGCAATTTGCTTCATTATTATGTATGAGGAAGCAAATGGGCTCTCTGGCGTGTCAAACCTTCCTTTTCGAAATATCCCATTCAATTATCGCCTATTGTAGGCCCCTTTTTTACTTATGGAATCATTCAGAACAGAAGTAGATAGAAGGGCTGTAGATTAACTGATGCAATTTTATAAATAGCCTCTTCAGTGGGTGCTGAATTGCGGCTCTCCATCTCTGCATTGGTTTGGTCCCATTTGCTCTCATATTTGATAGGCAGATAAGAGAACAATGATAGCATAAATAAATCAGTCATATTAACCAGATCAAAGAGGCCATTAAAACCCCTGTTTGGAGGGCACCCCAAGACTGGCAAACTGGAGGTATCTTGCTGAAGCCCAATCCAAACAAAAATTGATCTAGGGACTGCATCACATGAAGAACTTTTGCCATGTGGATCAGCTACTACAGGGGTAGCCAATATAGTACTCTCCAGACACTGGACAACTCCCACCCTGAAAATATAAGAAGAGCCTGCTGAATTAGAAGAAAAAGAAGAGTTTGGATTTGATATCCCTCTTTATCACTACCCGAAGGAGTCTCAAAGCGACTAACATTCTCCTTCCCTTCCTCCTCCACAACAAACACTCTGTGAGGTGAGTGGGGCTGAGAGACTTCAGAGAAGTGTGACTAGCCCAAGGTCAGCCAGTAGCTACATGTGGAGGAGCGGAGACATGAACCCGGTTCACCAGATTACGAGTTCACTGCTCTTAACCACTACACCACACTGGTTCTCACCAAAGGCCCATCTAGTCCAGCATCCTGTTCTCATAGTAGCCAACCAGGTGCCTCTGGGAAAACCCACAAGCAGGACCTGAGCACAAGAGTGCTGTCCTCTCTTGCCATTTCCAGCGACTGATATTCAGAAGCATACTGATCATTGTCCATACTGGTTGAGGCCAATAGGAGATGCAATCCAGCAACACCTGGAGACCACTGTGCTGGCTTGACTACCCACCAGCTACTATCAACTCATCTGTATCTTGCTGGTGGTTTGCAGTAGTGTGAAGAACACCACATGGGCTGCATCCACACTTCACATTTATAGCACTATTGTACCACTCTAACAGTGATGGCTTCCCCCAAAGAATCCTGGGAACTGTAGTTTGAAAGGATTCCCAGAGTAATTTAACTATCTATTTCTCCTCCCAGGAAACTCTGCGATTTGCACCTCTGTGAGTGGAGCAGGTGTCTCTGAACCTGTACCCTTAACTAAGTACAGTTCCCAGGATGCTTTGGGAGAAGCCACAGGTGTTTAAAGCAGTCTAATGCTGCTTTAAATGTATTGTGTTCATGTAGCCACAATGAACAATCAAATTTGCAGTGTTTCTATATATTACAGTGGTACCTCGGGTTAAGAATTTAATTTGTTTTGGAGGTCCGTTCTTAACCTGAAACTGTTCTTAACCTTAGGTACCACTTTAGCTAATGGGGTGTCCCACCGTCACTGCACTGCCACCATGCAACTTCTGTTCTCATCCTGAAGCAAAGTTCTTAACCTGAGGTACTATTTCTGGGTTAGCGGAGTCTGTAACCTGAAGCATCTGTAACCCAAGGTACCACTGTAGTCATTACAGATTGGATTGACTACCACCAATCATTATAGCACTATTGAGGATTTCAGACAAGGGACATTCGAAGAGCTACCTGGAGGTACCGAGAATTGAACTTGGGACCTTCTGGTTGCAAAGAAGATGCTCTGCCACTGAGCTAAATAGGTTTCATAAGTGTTTGCCAGCTCCCTAGAAAAAGTAACATTCAATGTGAAGATCAAACCCCATTTAAAATAGTTTACTTCTGCTGCCAAATCACATGTGTGAAATTAATAGATTTCTTTCCCTCACATTTTTCTGGGTTGTAAAGTTGTTTTGTGATTTTAGAACACTGCAAACTAGACTTTGTTTCCTTTCCCTTTAGCTGTATTCTCCAGATGCACATAGCAAAGGTCACTTGGCACGCATAACTGGCAGTGAGACGAATTAGAGGCATGCTAATCTTGACTGTCTTTTTAGAAAGCCACCATAACACATAGCTAATCCCCTAGAGTGGTGTCTTGAAAGTGATATTTGTTTGTATAAGATTTTCAGAGAAGAGTAAATGGAGATTCGTCAAGGTGTTACATGGATTAATGTTAATGCTGAACTTTCTGTTCTGACTCTATTAGCATGTGAAAATATAAGAATGCCAGCTTTCGAGAGCTGTTTCACACAATCATTTGAGCCTAGCAGAGTTGGGCTTGAAGCTGATGGGGTCAAGAGGCATCATAAATGATGTACAGATCTGAATTTCAGGCTCCTCAATTACACAGATAGTGATATGCCTTTACCATGTTGGTGAGACTAGTGGGTGTCATCTTGGTCCCCCATATGAGACACACTTATGTAATGATCATATCTGGAAACCAATTGCAACACTAATCTGTTGGTATCTGAGTGGAAGCGCTAGGGCTGAATCCAGCACTGCAGGTCCTCTGGCACAATGGACTTCCATAAGCTCAGTGGAGCTTACTTTTTGTCCCCTCCAGCCCCCCATCATACCCTCAAAATCAACTCTGGAGGGTTAGGGGACCCTCTAGATCATATCTGGGGGTCATGCAGGAGGTGGATGAGATGAAATGGAAGTTCCATTGTGCCAGTAAAACTATGCACACAGAGCACTAGATACAACCCTAATTCTACAAAGTAAGTTATTATGCTTTAGGAGTCCACACAGTACTGGTAAACCATTTTGTTACATTTGCATTCCCAGGAGAATTTCAGCTCGACCTCTGTGGTTTTCAAGCACTCACCCCTTGTCGTAATCCATGGGACTAGCCCAAACAAGGAGGTGGGTCACTGTTTCCAAGGAGACAGAAAGGTAAAACAAGTTTGAATCAGCACCATGGAGAGGGACTTGGTGGGTGGGTGTCAGCTGAGGCAGAACATAAAAGTTATCTTAGTAGTGCCCTAGAGCAACTGTGGGGTAATAATGCCTACCTCTTCCCAAAATGCTACATCTAGCCAGTTAAGGGACTAGTGCCTTCCTCTGCAGCCATTGGCTTCTTCTAGGTTTCAGATGGTAGGGCTATTTCTATAGAGCTCTCCTGATCCTCCAATGAGTCTATGGGCCAATTATGAGAATCTAGTGGCAGAAGAGTCTCCCTTGGGTCTCAAGGGAGGAGATATGGGCTTTGATGGTCTGGACTGTGAAACTGCAGAGTGGCAAACGAAGCCTATCAGTAACAACAGGCTAATTCCTCCTCCTTATTAGCATTCACAGAACCACAACAAAGCTTGATGCCAAGTGGCAATCAGGATTGAGTGCATAAACAGGGCAATTGTGCAAACAGCTGGCCAGCTGTGCATCTGCAATTATCCAAAATGCGCATCATGCAATTGCTGCAGTAATAAGGCCTTCGCTTGCATTCCTCCAGCTTAAAAATATCCCCCTCCCATTATATACATCAGGGTGACATTTCAGAGAATAATAGATGTAATGGGCCGAAGTAGAGTTGTAGGGGGGCTTGAGTTATTTTGAGATGCTGTAGATGGTTCTGTATCCTGTGTGGATAATGACTAAGATTGTTAGTCTTCTTAGAGTGATTCATATGGTGTTCTGGTGGCACAATCCTCAAGCAGGAGTAAATTTCAAAGTTTACTTCTGGCATGTTTAAGTTGAAGTAGAGGGGATCCAGGAACTACAGATAGAATTCAATAGGAATCTTAGGGCTCATCCACATACTGCTGAATCAGAGCAAACGGCAGCTAGGTTTTCCACAGATTGCTCTGATTCAGTGGTAAAGCACTGGTTTTCCCAGGGAAAGTGCTGGGACAAAATAAAAAAATAATAATGCTTGGACACAGACCTAGAAAGCTCAGACCTGTGCATAGAAAGTGCAGAGAAAAGGTAAGCGTGGATGAGCTCTACGTGCTGTACATGTTTTAAGCTGGTTACTATTTTCCCAGGAAAAGAAACCTATGTTCTTTATTTTTACATTTAAATTCCACCTT
Organism: Podarcis filfolensis; assembly: GCF_964270895.1. Taxonomy (NCBI): domain Eukaryota; kingdom Metazoa; phylum Chordata; class Lepidosauria; order Squamata; family Lacertidae; genus Podarcis; species Podarcis filfolensis. The sequence goes on along the minus strand of NC_139611.1, from coordinate 36,460,288 downwards.
CCATTCAAGGAGCTCAAAGGGGTGTACTGTGGTACTTCGGGTTACATACGCTTCAGGTTACATACGCTTCAGGTTACAGACTCCGCTAACCCAAAAATAGTGCTTCAGGTTAAGAACTTTGCTTCAGGATGAGAACAGAAATTGTGCTCCGGCGGCGTGGCAGCAGCAGGAGGCCCCATTAGCTAAAGTGGTCTTCAGGTTAAGAACAGTTTCAGGTTAAGTACGGACCTCCGGAACGAATTAAGTACTTAACCCGAGGTACCACTGTACATGGTCCCCTCCCATCATAACCCCAGAACAACCCACTGAGATAGGCTGAGATTGAAGCAACTGGGCCTAGCTCACCTAGTGACTTTTTTGGAAGCAGAAAATGTGCAGAAACCCCCTAGGCAGCAGGCCCATAGGTGTGTCACCTGCCCCACCACCTCCACCAGGAGGTGAGAAGCAGTGTGTCCATCAGCACCAATTTTGGTCGAGATTGCATCCATTTTGGGTGAGATCTCACCTGACATCAGTGCGATCTTGCCCCCAATCAGCGCTGATGGTGGTACTGCTTCTCTGCCAGCAGTGGATGTGGCAGGCAGTGGCGGAGCAAGCTGATCAGGCACCTGGGGTGGCGTGATTGCCCTGCGCCCAGGGGCAGTGCCAGCCACCTGTAGGGGTGGGGCCAGCTGGGTCAGGACACTCCATGGGGCCTCTGAGGAGTCTGCCTGCCTTCTCCCACTCAGCCGCCCTACAGCTGAGGGGTAGAAGGCAGGCAGACTGTTTTGGGGCAGCGCGGAGCCTGCAGGTGCCCAAGCCACCTCGTCACTCCCAGGAGAGACACATGGCTCAGGCGAGCTGCAGGCCCCGTGGTGAGTGCTGCCAGCATTTTGTTACCCACATCAGTGGTGACACCTGGTGCTGACCGCCCCCACTGCCCCCCTTCCTCCGCCTCTGGTGGTAGGAGCAGGTAGGTGGGAGTTGGAGCCATGGCAGAGCAAAGTGGCACTTCCCGTTTCACCTCAAGCATGAAAACAGGATGTGCCACCTTGCCCTTAGCAAACTGCAGTTCCGAGAAATCTTTGGGAGAATCCACATCTGTTTAAAGAGGCAAAAGAGTGCTTTAAATGTATGGTGTAAATGTGACTAAAGTTTCCACATGCACCCCAGCACCACACACACACACCATATAGTGTCACAGAAGCAGATACTTGTTTTAGTTTAGTGGACTTGACATATATCCACTTCTGTAGTTGCTGATTCTTCTTTCCATCTGCCTTTCTTGGTTAGATGGAGAGGTCGTGTTTGGAAGCAGCCATCTTCCTTGGCTTCCAATTGGCCCTTCACACTTACAAAGAAAAATCGCTTGATAAGGAACTCTTGAGAAAATAAAGTATTGGACTTGTGGCAGGAAGATACGAGTCTAAAATAGGATGAAGTGAGGCAAACAAAGAGGACAAATGCTTGCTATCTGAAAAGATTAGATAATTCCTTAGCAGATTGCTTTGGAGCCTGTCAGGCTGCTGAGCTGTGGGATGTCTCTTACCTGAACTGATGCTGAGCAGAGCTGAGGTTCTGAAGGGCTTGGACAGAAGTGGAGTCAATTGTTTTAGAAAGTCATTATCTTCTGTTCATAAGGAGGACATTGCTAATGCTTATGGGGGTCCTTGTCTTGGCTCTGTAGCTGACCTTGCTCCACCCTTTAATGTTGATGCTCTTTTCTTTTTTTAGAAAGTGATGGCAGCTATGGGTGGATGAAAAAATCCAGCTTAGTCCGCATCATAATGCAAACCTATCTAGGCAGCAAGCATTCATACAACAGACTATTCCATTTCCCTGACATTACCCTAACTGTTACTTTCCATGTTATAGTCAAGCTTTTACATAACATGGAAAGTCACTTCTGGAAACCCAGTGGAAGTGAGGTGCTCATTTGCGTGTTAATTGCTTCTGAGAAAAACCCGTTTGCAACTCCATTAACTCAGAAAACTCGTAAAGTGACAAAATTTGGGGTGGTACACCAGCATGCAGTTCTTTCCTGCTGTTTTCATGGGTGGGGGAATAATGGGGGAACAAAATAACACATGTGTAAAAAGGGTGAGGGAGTGTGATCCAATGACATTTGCCCACTTGTGTGAGTGAGATTGTGGGTAACATGCCGGTGTATTGGTAAAAAATAAATAAATCCTGTTTTGCAATATGAAGAAATAATTTACAAATGTGTGTGTGCATGTGCATGCAAATCAGGGACTCTGATAAAGCAGGGTTGCCGCCCCCCCCCAGTGCATAGAGGGATGTACTTGCACTCAAGCAAATTGTTGTTATTTATTCATTTACTGCTCCATACCAAAATAGGCTTCTAAGTGGTTTACAAAAACAAAAACAGCAGTTTGACAAACATTAAAAAATAAACATCAGTCATTACAATACATGGCAGGGAAAACCTGCTAATGTGGCCAGCAGCATCTTTAATAAGGCTGCTGTGGCATGTCTTCTGTTAGCCAGTCAGCCTGATAAAGACCACTATTTCCAGTCTTCCCCACCTCCTCCATCCTGTGGAGGTGGGCATCCTTTGCGGCAGGTGATACCAGCAACAAGCCAAAGTGAGCCTGGATAAGTGGGTTGCTAGACAACACGGAAGGCTGGGTGGGAGCTATCAAACACACACACCCTTCCAGTTCCTGCTCTCATCATCCACGTCAGGGTCAGACAACAGTGAAATATTCAGCAGCAGAATGGCTGGGGAAAGCTCTGTCACATCATGACTAAGTAAGTCCATAAACTCTCCCAACTGCCCCCTTCTGCAATGAGGCTTCTCTCTTTGAATGTTGTTGTTTAGTTGTTTAGTCGTGTCCGACTCTTCGTGATCCCATGGACCAGAACATGCCAGGCACTCCTGTCTTCCACTGCCTCCCGCAGTTTGGTCAAACTCATGTTCGTAGCTTCGAGAACACTGTCCAACCATGTCACCCTCTGTCATCCCCTTCTCCTAATGCCCTCCATCTTTCCCAACATCAGGGTCTTTTCCAGGGAGTCTTCTCTTCTCATGAGGTGGCCAAAGTATTGGAGCTTCAGCTTCATGATCTGTCCTTCCAGTGAGCACTCAGGGCTGATTTCCTTAAGAATGGATGCATATCTCTTTGAATAATTCACTGCAAATGTCCCATTGCATTAATGCGGAGCAGGGATGGGGAATTTTTTTAAAGGCTTATGCAAAAGAGTTGCTTGGGCACAAGCTTGCATTTCGGTGAAGTAGTTCCTTTGGATTTTGGCCTGTCTTGTAAAGATTGGGGAAGTGCGGGGGGAGAGAAACCTGTAAACATGGCGGGAGCACAACTTGAGAAAACAACCACCAAATACCCACTAAAGACCTTATCAGTTAGGCTGCGACAGCAGCAAAGAGAGACATACAAGGAGCAGCATCCACTTCTTCAGGGTTTATCAGTGTGGCACAGGTGGTGTTTCAAAGTGACAGCAGGTACCTACTAGGACTGCTATATCCCGCAGCCGCCACCATCCACTCCTCCAAACCCCAGTAGGATGTTCAATTTTAAAGTAATTTCAAACACCATCCAGAAAGTTAATGGAATTCCACCCCAGCTCCTTTTTTTTAAGAAAAAAAAAATAGTCTGTTTTGGTACTTTTTTGTCAGAGCCCATAGAGTCCCTTAACAAATCCCACATTTATGAAAGGCCCTTTACAAGCACAATGGCAGAATTATCACACCGCTGCCAAAAGCATTTGCTCTTGGTTAATTCTAATATCTCTGCATACATATGCTTAGGCTGAATGAAGGGACCTTCCCTAGTTAAATCCCATCATCTGCTTTGCTCCCTGCACTCTCGCTTTCATTTGCTTGCCTTCTGCAGCAGAGTGGGAGCCGTTACAGTTGCACAAAACTGAGACCTCATGCCTTACATTCAAAGCAGTATTGTACCACTTTGACTGCCATAGCTTCCCACAAAGAATCTCGGGAACGGTAGTGGGTTAAGGGTGCTTAGAGTCAACAGGAGACCCCTGTTCCAGTCACAGAGCTACATTTCCCCTGAGTGATTCAGCAAGCAGTCCCTCTTTCCGGGGAGCTCTTGGAATTGTAGGTCTGTAAGGGAACAGGGGCTTGCCAACAACTCTCAGCACCCTTAACAAGCTACAGTTCTCAGGATTCTTTGGGGTAAAGCCATAACTGTTCAAATGTGAGATGCAGATGTGATGTAATGAGAAGGGTATTCATAGGATCAGAGCACCCATGAGGTTCTGGGTTTACAACATGAGTATGTAGAATCATAGCAGATGGGTATCGTGAGGTCTGAAAACTTTTTACGCCACCTGGAAACTTCTTGCTTATTCATATTCTGAACCAAGCCATTCCTCTGTCACATTGTAAGTTGCTGGGAGGGATATAGGTTTGCATGCCTAAAATTCTTCCACATCTTGTGATTGTAAAGGGTGCTCAGGTAGTGATTCTGATTAGGGGCTGAATTAGGGGCTGTAAGCCACCTTCTGGCAAGCATCAGTGCTGGGCTATAGGACTTGAGTTGTTGTTTTTTCTCCTGGCATGGTCAGGACTGGAGTTGGATGAAACCCTGGGGCAGATCAACACAGATCAACACAGAGGGTTGATTTGTGACAAGTCGGACCAGTGGACCATCCGTCTCAGATGTCTTGACACTGACCTGCAGTCCATGATTTCAGACAGCGAACCTTTTCCCAACCCCTGCTTAGAGACCCTGGGGATCAAAACTTGGGCCTTCTGCATGAAAAGCAGGTGCACAAGGGTCTTGTGGCACAAGACCTTTTCTCCAGGATCCTGTAAATTAGGGGTGGCTAACCCATGGCCAGTGGATCACATCCCACCTCCATCAGTAATTGTAGCCCCCCAAGATCACACAAAATTTCTCATTTGAAAAACTGTCTAATATTTCCTGATTGCTTCAAAGGTCTCTTGCTGGGATGCCAAACAAGTTGTTTTGTCTTCCCCTCCCACCCCCGCTCCTCCAAATTTATCTCATGTATATGAAAATATTACTTTCATTCTCCATTTGTCACCATCAAATAGTTCAAAATGAGGGTAAAGCCTGTGGTCTCCTTGCCTGGTTGTCGTGAGACGGTACTGAACTGCAAGTTTAGGCTCTTGAAACAGTGACATTCCACTAATTCAATATTAAAGAGAAGTGCTTTTCTTTCTTTCTTTCTTTTTAAAGAAAGGTTCTATTGCATATCTTTCTGCAATAAGCTTCTCTCTCCACGAAGAAATTAATATAATGTAACCATTTTGAAATGCCATATAATAAAAATGAACATGGGTTATCACAACCTGAAAGAAGTGATTAAAAGATCCTGCTTCATTTTCCGTTGTTACGGTGAAAGGGAAGAAGTTCTTTCATAATGCAATCTGAGTAATTATCCCCGTAATTCTGTGAGAAATAGAACCCGGCAGGTGATGTAATCTTGTGAAGAAGCAAGTGACCTGTTTTGGTTTTTTGGGCAGCAAGTGACAGTTCTTCCCACACTCCTTTTTTTTTTTTTTGGTTACCGGATTCAGTTGACTTAAGAAACGACCTCTGTTTCACTTAGGCCCGAAGCGATTTCCTAACATTTTAGCTTTGTATATTGCTTGACTGGGGAAAACGGAACTGGATTGCCAGAGGTCCCAATATAATATTAATTTATTAATGAAATGCAAATGAGGTCATGCTAAAAAAGACATAGACAGATGGTTTCTTCTCTTTCCCGTGCCATCAAGTCAGGAAATGTGATCAGAAGGCAGGATGTGAAATGCCCTTTAAGTGGCGGCAGGCTTGGAACTAGCTTCAGGGATGTCAAAATTGTCATAGGCATTTGGACACTGGCAAAATTAATGACTGATGAAGAGTGGCATGCAAATTATGAGTGAATGGCACCTGCCTCCATTGTCGAACATGCAGTTATTTATTTGCATCACCCCAGACACACCTGGGATGCCAAGTGATGTGAATGAGAGTCCATTGTCCAGATTGTCTTGTATCTAACTTAGTTTTATTCAAAGCAAAGATGCAGCTGCAGGATAGATTCCTCCTTTTCGTGTTTTGTTCTTCCTGTTCACACTTGCCTCATCTTCCTACTTGACACTTTGCACCATGCAACCTGACCTGTAAAGATCTGGGGCTGTTTCAGTCCGAGTCAATCGTTGCCCAGAACCTTCTGAATATGCCCAATTTGGCTCAGACCTCAATCAAATATGCTGTACAGCCTTAACTAAAACAACAATGAAGGGCCATAGCTCAGTGGTAGAACATCTGAGTTGCAAGCAGAAGGTCCCAGATTCATTCCCCAGCATCTCCAGATAGGAGATGCCTGAAATCCTGGAGAGCCACTGCTAGTCCGTGTAGACAGTACTGGGTTAGATGAACCAATGGTATGACTCAGTATAAAGCAGCTTGCTATGATCCTATGAACTGAAGACAGAATTACGAAATCAGAGATAGGGCAGAAGGGCCCAGTGCAAGTGGTCAGCAAAAGTCAAAGCAAGCAAATGATGGAAGCGGCCAATGTCCATGCCTCCTGAATAACAGAAGGAGTAGAGCATTCCAGAGGGTAGGGGCTACCACAGAGAAGGCCCTGCTTCTATGCTTTTAAAAGAGCATGTACTGGCCACCTACTTGGATAACTTTGAAAAAGGATTAGACAATTTAAAGGAAGAAAAGGCTACCAATGGCTACAAGCCAATGTGGTTATATTCTACCTTTGGTATACCTCTGAAAACCATTGATTCACAGGTGAGGAGAGTGCTGTTGCTCTTGGGTCATGCTTGTGGGTTTCCATACAAAATTGGTTAGCCACTGTGAGAACAGGATGGTGGACTAGATCAGTAGATCCCAAAGTGGTAGTGGGATTACCTAGAGGATTCTAAGAGGCAAGGGGTCAGCAGGGGGGTGTTGAAAATGAAAATGACTTCCAAATTTTGACCAAGTTCATCAGTTTTTCTGAATGAATTAAACTTAATAGTTTTAATTGTATTTTAAATAACTGTGCAATTAATTGTTGCTGTTCTGAATTTTATTGTGTTGTTATCTTCCTTAGTGGATTGTGTAAACTGCTATTCTGAATAATGCTTTTTACAGAGTAGGGAATGGGGCACAGGAGATGTGTTTATGGGACCAAGGGGATCGTGGCCTGAAAAGGTTTGGGAAACATTGGACTAGATTGTTCTTTGGCTTCATCCAGCAGGGCTCATCTTATGTATGTTCTCATAGGAGGAGCACAAGGATGCTGTAAGACTGCAGCCCTCTCCTCAGAAGGAAACTGGGGGACAGAGATGCTATGAAACCATCTGGTGGGAATCTACCCTCTCTCCCTCCCTCCCTTCCCAGTAGAATTCCTTTGCACTTGGTCCTCTGTTATTTCTTCTTCTTCTTCTTCTTCTTCTTCTTCTTCTTCTTCTTCTTCTTCTTCTTCTTCCATTTTGTAAAATGGTTTGGAAAGAATGCTTCTGTCAATACACCACAGTCTCCCTTTCTGATTAAATCTCACCTGCTTTACTCAAACAAAAAGTTCTTCATGTCTTGCCTGTGCCCGGAGAATTAGTAACTGAAGGCATAAGGCTTTTACCAGTAGATCACTGTCTCTGGGCTAGCAGCAATCAATACAAACTGCATTGTTCACACACACACACACACACACACACACACACACACACACACACACACATATTAGGGGTCCACATCAGCAGGGTGACTTGTCTCTGCTTAACTTGAGCCCCTGGACCTGTGTTTTTCTAGATGGTATTTCTCTTTTAAACAAGAAGGTTTCCCAGTCTGCTAAACAGAACAGTCAACAATCCATTACATCGGACTGAGCAGGTCACCAGAAAGCAAAGTGCTTCTTTGCAGAGAAATTAGCTGCACGGTTGCACGCCTCTTGGCTATGCATACCATCTGAGCCAGCATGTATGAACTGCTGAACTGATGTGTCTGGAAGCTTGTTTTTGCTCAGATAGATAACCAGCTAAAGGGGCAGTCAGCAATTCTTTGGGACTTATATTCCCCATCCCGTTTTATCCCATATTTATATATTTTTCACTGAGCCAGCATCTGCTTGTTTCAACTTGGAAACATATAGGCTCCAGAATTGCATAGAATGAACAGAAAGGTAGCTAATTCTTCAGCTGTATACGGAGGGAGTGAAGATGTATTTGTAACTGACTTCATTGGGTGTCCCTTGCCAACTCTTTAATACAGGAAGTGGCCATTCTATGGACTGAAATCATTGATCCATCTACCTCAGTATTACCTACACTGACTGGCAACCACTGTCAGTCAGAATAGGTAATACTGTACTAGCCTAGGTGAACAAATGTTGTTGTTGTTGTTTAGTCATTTAGTCGTGTCCGACTCTTCGTGACCCCATGGACCAGAGCACGCCAGGCACTTCTGCCTTCCACTGCCTCCCACAGTTTAGTCAAACTCATGCTGGTAGCTTCGAGAACTCTATCCAACCATCTCGTCCTCTGTTGTCCCCTCTTCCTTGTGCCCTCTATCTTTCCCAACATCAGGGTCTTTTCCAGGGAGTTTTCTCTTCTCATGAGGTGGCCAAAGTATTGGAGCCTCAGCTTCATGATCTGTCCTTCCAGTGAGCACTCAGGGCTGATTTCCTTAAGAATGGAGAGGTTTGATCTTCTTGCAGTCCATGGGACTCTCAAGAGTCTCCTCCAGCACCATAATTCAAAAGCATCAATTCTTCAGCGATCAGCCTTCAAATAGCCTGACCCAATTGCTTCCCATGATTCTTATGTCACTCAGCCTCATATCCCTGTCTGCTATATGGGAATGGTAGCAGTGACCTACCTTAAAGAGTTGTATGTAAAGACTGAATAGGTAAGTGGTGAAGTTTTTCATGTTAAGATGTTAAGTGGTAGTAAGTTGATCAACAGGATGAGACAAGTCATACGAAGGAAAGAAAGGGAGATGGGGCTTATCAATTCCACCTTTTACAACTCCTAAATGAGAAACATCTCAGCAGTCCATTCTTTGTTGCACGTTCTGTCCAAACATGTTCTGTGAATAGGTGTTTGTGTGCTCTGATTCTCCATATTGATCTGCCTTGTGTACTTGGTTCTTTCCTCACTTTGTATTTAATGGCTGTGATTTTTCAAAAGCTGTTCCTCCCCCCCCCTCCCATTTCTGTTGGGGCCTGCAAGAAAGAAGATTGCCTTATTTCTATAGGGCAAAATTCTAGAATCCACTATGCCCTTGTTGCCAAACTTGAGTTGAGCTTTACCACAGAGCATTTCATAAGCTGTTGTTGTGGCCATAGCTCATATGCACTGTTGTGGCAGTGATCCTATGCGGTGCCGCTTTGTTAAGTGGCTTTCCTACCAGAAACCTGCTTACAAAGCAGTTACTGCACCCTGCAGGATTGATACCTCCCCTCAATAGCTGTTGAGCAGAGGCATTGATCCTGTGAGGTCAGTCAGGTAGTACAGTCAGCCAGCACTGGGCTCCAACCTTCTCCTGGGAAGATGCAGCCAAAGCTCATCATTTCATGGGTTTCCCCACCTGCCTATCTATCTTTCCTGCCTGCCTGATGCATCACTCCCTGGCAGACCCAGATTGCTCTTGACCTTGCATTGTGAACCGTGTCTCAACCCAACTTTGAATTCCTCCAAATTGTCCTGTTTTGGCTCAGTGTACAGCCCTAGCATTCAGAAGAATATTATCACCAGCAGTGGAGATATAACACTGTCCCTCATGCCTTGTAGCCACTGGCAGGCTTAACCTTTTTGAATTTGTCCAATCCGCTTTAAAAACCATCCAAGTTGATAATCAGATAATTATGACAACCCAAATACAGGCATCATGCTATACTTGCACAGAGAATATAAGCACCTCATAATGTGTGGTACATCCCTTTGTGAGTCCTACTCTGAATGAATCGCTTTGAGAACTGCATTCTCTATTTCTTCCTAATTGGCATTGCCTAGTGTTTTCCTATGTGCTTCTTCAAGGGCAATAAAAACAATAGATAAACCTCCTCCTAAATCTTCCCTTTATTCTTCTTTTCCTTTCCAAATAGCTGCCTTTAAGTAAGAGATATTAGTATTATCACTGGCTCTGAGTAGGGATGGCTCCAGTTACAATATGAACATTGTTTAAAAACAGCTTTCTCCCCTTTCTCAATTGGAGAGGTTCTCTGTTAATTCCAAGCACCAAGAGACAAATCAAGAGGTTTGGCAATGCTAGGGAACTAACACCGCTAATTTGAGAGTCAGATACATGCATTTTAGCTGCCAAGAGTGTGCAATATAGGCGTCTCATTACAATTTATTTCCTTCACATCGACTTGTAGAGCAGTTAGTCTTCTTCCAGCAATTTCACCTCTGGGTTCGTGCAGCGAGAAGGGGGCGGAAGGCAACCAGCATACGTCTACTCCATCTCTCCCCTTCATTGTCATTCTGGTTCCGTAACAGGGACGTGGGGGTATCTGCCGTTCTCCCTTTTGTTAGCTTTCCATTCAAATTTTGTCAATCAAAGTGAACACATGGTGGTCATTTAGAAGTCACAAGGAAGCTTAGCAATGGAAAGAAATGGCAATCAAGAAGCAAACTTCAGGGTTGGATTCTGCGTTTTACTTACACCAGTGGCTTAATGAAAAAACTCTGCTGCAGGGGTGGGAGACGAATGTGATTCAGTTCACATTTAAAGGCAAATCTACCTACTTTTCACTTTTGGAAGCAATATGAGAACTGGAACAGGGCAAATGCTTCCAAATTCATGCTTCTGCCATTTTTGCAGTGCAGTTCTCCAGGCAAGTAAGGTGTACAAAAAAGCTAGGGCAATATGCACATACAGACACATATGGAGAAGAGAAGAATGGGATGTGGGACACTGTCTAAAGCAGGCTTCTTCCAACTCGGCCCTCCAGATGTTTTTGGCCTACAACTCCCATGATCCCTAGCTAGCAGGACCAGTGGTCAGGGATGATGGGAATTGTAGTCTCAAAACATCTGGAGGGCCGAGTTGGAGGAAGCCTGGTTTAAAGCTACCCCCTTCATTAAAGTACTTAAAATACCTGAATATATGTCAGTATATCTTAGGCTTTTTGACATCTATTGGACTTGATACTTTTAGCTGCATTATCAGTGCATTATATTGTATCATCTGTTGTGCCAATTTTATGTTATGTAAAAATCATGGGTCCCCCCCTTTTTATTTTCTTATTTTCTTTGGTCTTTATTAATGGGGAAAGAATGGTTAAAAATGCATATATTAGTGAAAATAACATACAAAATGCATTACATTAGAGGAAACTGCTTTGCAAACGTATATGTTGGGCAACATGGCCTACAAAAATGTGTATATTGGGAGAAATTCAGATGCATTTTCATGAAGACCTTTTTTAAAAAATCACAAATTGATGTAGAAATGTGAAGAAAGGAACTTAAAGGAGAACTTATACTTGAAGGAGCATCTCTACCTCCATCATTCTGCCCGGACACTGAGGTCCAGCGTCAAGGGCCTTCTGGTGGTTCCCTCGCTACGAGAAGCCAAGTTACAGGGAACCAGGCAGAGGGCCTTCTTGGTAGTGGCACCCGGCCTGTGGAACGCCCTCCCACCAGATGTCAAAGAGCAAAATAACTACCAAACTTTTAGAAGACATCTGAAGGCAGCCCTGTTTAGGGAAGCTTTTAATGTTTAATACGTTATTGTATTTTAGTGTTCTGTTGGAAGCCGCCCAGAGTGGCTGGGGAAACCCAGCCAGATGGGTGGGGTTTAAATAATAAATTAGTAGTAGTAGAAGTAGTATTAAAACTAGAAAAATGAGAAACTAAGAAAAGAAGAAACTAAATTATACTGATAGACATTCCAAGCTCTCCAAAGAAGAGCAGCAAGGTAAGCAAAAGTTAGTCTGAAGTCTCTCACTGCAAACTCTCACTTTTCAATGCATTCACCAGTAAAATACCTATTTTATATGCATCTTTTATGTAAAATTTTGTGAGCACTTTTTCCCCACTGAAAAAGCACTGAAAAATCTATAGATGAGCATAATCTGACTGGGAACTGCATTTGGATCTGTAAGAAAGGCCATGTGTGCTGGGATGAGAAAAGCAAAGCAAATAATTTCCTCCAGTATTTCTATCTGTCAATTTCAATTTCTCTCGGTTTCCTTCCCCCCGCCCCCAGTCTTCAGTTCACCACAGCTCTGCACCAACTTTGACTTTTAAAAAATCCTCATGAAAATTCATCAGTATTTTTCATTCACACATCCCCTAGTACGCATATTTTTGTGTGCACTTTTGCACAAGCAACTTTCTATGGAAATCACATACTTTATCTATTTTCCTCCTGTAGTACAACAATATTGTTTAAATTCAGTCGCCTGATTCACACATATCACTAAATTGTGGTTTATTAAAGGATGGTTTATTAAACCTTGATTTAGATTTATGCATGACTGCAAACCAGTAGCTTAACTGTGGTTTGGTTAGTGTCAACAAGCCACAATCCAAAGCCATGGTTTGTTGTTGGCTTATGAACTTTATTTTGTTTTGTCTGAAAGCTTGGTGCTACGTGTGAACTGCGCACCCATTCTTAACCATGGTCTGTTTGGCCAGCCCAGATGCTCACCAACATGTGTTAAGATGAGTTAGAAAACAACTCAAACTTTGGAGGAATCAATCATGAAGGGATAATACATGGTTGACTCATGGTTTCTTAAACAAAGCATGGGTTAGCATTTTATGCAAACCAGGCCAATGTCTGTGCTTGCATAGTATAAATTACAGAGTGCAGAGAACTCTGATTGTTTGTGGAGGGAAGGGGCTACTAGCAATAGGATGGCTTTAATCATTTTCAAATACTGCTTTGGAAGCAATCAACTGCCTTTTCAGTAAGGAGTGGGAATAGCAAAAATCCTGACTCTTATTTTTTTCACTACTCTTCAGTCAACAGACAATGAAAGATGGTGCCTATTGCACAGGGTCTGTTTAGCCAGAGGCTTTGCTGTTTCTTTTCAAGCAGCAGAGGACAGGAATCCTAACCTGCAGAGCTGCAGGAGGTAGGGGCAGTGGAAAAAGGGGGGAATGAGTTTTGAGATACAATACTTTGACCGCTCTGTTGCTTGCACTTAAGTATGCCGAATCCTGCTGGTTTGCAACTGTTACAAGGACTGCACAGCTTCTCGCCATGTACTCTTTATTTTGTGGAGCTGTGCCTGGGGCTCTCTATGAGCTGAAGCTGGCTTAAAACATGTGGATTTTTTCTTTGCCTGAGAAGAAAGAGTAGGTCTGGTAATGAGGAAGTTCTACAGGTATTCTGTGTTTCTCAATTTCCACTGACTGACTGATTTGAGGCACAGGTCTAGCTCACATATAATGTGCATTTACTGTGTGTATGTGTGTAAAGGAAACTTCCAGACTGTCACTATTTAAAGGAAGAATTCAACGACAGAGCAGCAAATTCAGATTGCACAATTATAGTTGATTAGGTGGTCTTGTGCAACAAACTCACAGTGAGGGGCTTTGGGTTCCAACGGTGCCCTGTGAGGAACTCTTGGAGTTTTCAAATTGATGAAATTTTGGTGCTGCTGTGATTTCTATTTTACTGAGATAGTTTGCTGCTGGTGACTTTCAGTTGTATTCATTTTTTCTTTTATGATCTTGCTTTGGATACACTTGTGTCATGGAAATCTTATCTAAACAGATGTGTTTTGAATAGATGCTTAAAGTCAAATGCAGTTGCCTGAGAGCATATCCTCTCATCCCCTTTTTTGTGTGAGAAAGCATGCTGGCCATTTTGGGCACAGTGATTTCCCCCCCCCAGCTTTTGTGGTGCCCCAAAACACACATTTTGGGTGTGGTGCTCTCATGTGCTTTTGTGGCTGTGGGCTTGCATGGGTCACATGACTCATGCAGGAGTCATGCCCTGGAAGACATGTGTCCCGATTTTCCACACATCCCAGTTGGAGGGTATGTGAGAGTAGGTGTCCCAGAGTGTCCCAGATGGACCGTGCGACAACAGAGAAGGCCCTGCTTCTGTGATGATACAATATGAAGATGGCCATGGTACATCTGGCAGGGCCTCTTCTGAATATCATAGGGATTGACTGAGTCTATGAAGGAGAAGGTGGTTCTCCAGTCCTGGTCCCAAGCTATCCAGGGCTTTATATGTCAACAGCAAAAGCTTAAATTCAACCTCAAATTTGAACTATCCTTCCTCTTCTTAACCCACCAAATCTTCTCAGACCTGTGTTGCCCCACTGTAAACCCAAAGTGTATTATGCAATATGCTTTCCTCTTCATTTCCTAGGTGGCCACAATCTCTGGAGATTAGGTTATTTAACTGCACTGGCTCAGCAGAAACAGATCTGCTTTGTGGATTTTTCACTCTGAGCGGAAGGTCTCTGTTTCTGAGTCTGCCTGCAAGCTCATCTAAGAATCTTGATTTTGAAGAGAGGGTTTCTCCCAAACTCTACTTCATGTCACAGTTTTGCTTTGCTGTGTGCTGGGTGGAGTCAAGAGGAAGCATGTGAACCCTAGTTCCTAGGAGATATTTGCAATATGCGTAAGAAGGAAGACCATAGTTCAGTGGTAGAACATCTGCCTTGCTTGCAGGAAGGTCCAGTTCCCTAACATCTTTAGGTAGGGCTGGGAAAGACAATTGCCTGAAACCCGGGAGAGCTGCTACCGGTCAGTGCAGACAGTACTGAGCTAGATGGACCAAAGAGTCGACTCACATGCTAAAACCCAAAGAGTATGAGCTATGTTCCTACATAACTGGAAATGGGTATTTTGCAACTGGTCACCTTGGCTGCAACTAGTGCTCTAGTTCTTCAGGTGCATGTTGGAAGAGCTATTGGTCCCTTTGGGTTGCCTAGTAACTGAAGGAGATGTTTCCAGCTTCAAAATCTGATATTTTCTTTTAAAAAAAATTATTTGGGGGAAAAGAGAGCTTTTCAACCTAAGGTGATTCAGTAATAGATCTCCTGCACCACAAGGAGGGATGAGGGAATTGGAATACAATATATTCCAATTAGGAATCCTGTTTATACCCTGATTTCCCCCCCTTCCTCCAAGGAATTTTGAGTGGAGCAACTGATGCAGGTGGAACAATTGATGTGACACTTATCTCTATAAAGTCAGAGAAAATCCAGTGGTTTCTATATCCTCAGCCTTTACACAAATGCTTACCAAACATCCATCCATCCATCCAAGCAAAATGCATTATCACAGTTCTCACACAAATTCCAGCAATGGTAAAGGAGTGTGCAGAACAGGGTATGGCCTGGGGAGACCCTTGGGGGCAAAATAGAAAGGCCCGGAGGGCCACATTTGTCCTCTCAGTCTGAGGACATTAGTGTCTAAAAGGAAGCCCCCAGGCTTTTCAACAATTAGTTTGGGGATGAGCTCAATGTGATAGGGTCCACATGGGGGAGGGGGCAATGTAGCAACATCCCTCAACTTTCCTCTTAGTTTTTGTGTTTTCCCATATCCAGACTCTGTATTTCAGCTATTGCATCCATGTCTGTTTCCCGTTTTGCCTTTCCTGTGTCTAGAAGTTGATGAACTGGCAACAACAACCTTCTTTTGAATTTCTTCACTGTGTGCAAATGCCTAGGAGTGTTGACAGTGCTTAAATCCACAAGTCTCTAAACGCAATCCGGCTCCAAGTCCAGCCGCTCATTATGCTATTGTTTTGCCGAGGTAGCGGCTGGCTGGCCTGAAGCCGTGTGCTGTAAACAAGCTTTATTCATATCGGCTGTACGTCTGTGACACGCAACAATCCATTTGCTTATGAGCCCAAGACCCCCCAAACAGAGCAAAATTAGCAGCATTGTCTGTGCTGATGGGCAGCATCTTCTCATATTTCCCAAGACTTAAATGGTGATGCAGAACCATAATTAGTGGATGTAAAAAATTCACTCTAAATCAGACAGATTGGTTGTCTGATTGTTTAGATCTCATTTAGATGCCTGTCTGGGGTGCAGAAGGGTTGCCAGTGTGGCAATGGACTGCTGAGCTTGGTTTGGGAACAAAACCAACTAATTGTCCTTTTACACTCCACACCACAATATATTATTCTCCAGACAATATATTTCTATTCTGCAAGCTGAATTATCATCTGATAAATGGATCTGGGAGACAATGTAGTCTAGAGTTAGAGTGTTTACCTGAGATCAGGGAGTCCCAGGTTCAAATCCATATTAATCCATGAAGCTCACTGGATGACCTTGGAATATTGCCTCAGTTTTCCTGATTATCATACTAGCACTTCTCTCCTGTTTTCTAAAGTGTTCCTTTCACACTGCACTACCTGTAGTGTTTTGGAACTGTGGCTTTTTGACAGATAAACTAGCATCTTGTGATAAATTTCATTCACACCAGTGGGTGTGGTGTTACACAACAAAGTATGTCACTGAATAACATTACTACTCTGTGAAAAGAGATTGGTTGCTAAATCTGTGGGTTTTAATATTTGGTTAAAAGGGAAAAAATAAATATATACAGTAAAAGAAGGAGAATTCCTTGGATGCCTGTATCCATGTTTGGGGCAAGTACTCTTTGGTGAGAGAGCCCATCAGAGATTTAAAATGAAAAGTCATGCAGCAAAGGAAAACATGGAAATATAGGCTGTTAGACCTTTAAAATATCCCATTCTAGGTTTCTTCCAAAGCTCCCCTTTTCCCTTAGCATAGAAAGAGACCATACATTTGGCAAGTTAAAAATGGTTTACTTACGAACCCTTCAAAGGTCCAGTTCATGTGCTTTTCCACACAGCAGCAAGAAAAGATGAGCAGTTTAACTTAGTCTCACAATGGCAAATGTTTCTAAATTATTTGTCTAGAAATAATAATAATAATAATAATAATAATAATAATAATAATAATAATTTATTTGTACCCCACCCATCTGGCTGGGTTTCCTGAGCCATTCTGGGTGGCTTCCAACAAAGATTAAAAATACATTAAAATGTCACACATTAAAAACTTCCCTAAAAATGGCTTGCTAAAGTCATACAGTCTAAGCTTGGATCATCCTTACTGGAAGGGTTCACATGGTGCAAGTGAGAGAACAAAGAGTTTAGTAACCTCTCCTCTCAAAATAAGGGGGTGTGACCAAGCTAAGCCTGGCATGACAGCTTATTCTATGGTCTTAACCCCGTCATGCATTAGTTAGAGTTAAGTTTGTTGGCTATATGAGGCTGGCATATCTCACAAAACAATTCTGGGAAATGGAGCTCTGGGAGAGGTGCAGGGAGTGTCCTTACAAATCTCAGCGCCTTTGACATACTTCAGCTCCCAGGATTCAGGGGGCGAGGCGGGCATGATTGTAAAAAGTGATATCTAGTGCTCATATGGAGTACATTTGGCCAAGGTGAAAGAATGTCCACTTGTGGAGTTGTATACTTCAGCTGTTGTGCACACAGATATATACAGACTGTGCACTTGTTGATTGTTACATTTGAATAACTGTATGAGAGCTCAGTTCAGCTTCATGTACACAGATTGTGCAATCATTGAATGCAGTATGTGAATACCCAAATGCCTGAACAGAGTGGACTGTGATGTGAACTCTGATCATGCCACTTGCCTGCTGGCCTAAATGCAGGCCAGAGAGGGGTGTGGAATAACTAACCTCCAGTACAAAAGTAATATTTACTTTAACTGCCCCACCACTTTTGCCTCTGGCCATGCCCACCATATCAGGGTGACCCACAGAAGACTGCCCAGAAGGGAAAGCGGGTCTTGGGTTGAAAATGCTGCTGTTCCCCAGTTTAAAAGAACAGAAGCATGTGAGTCATCATAAGTTAGAGGACAGTGTTTTATCCCTGTGCTTTGATTATCTTCTTGGTTGACTTTGTGCCGAATAATATAAAATGATTACTCTTACTTTTTAAAAAGAAAAAAGAAAAGAAATGGATTAAATACATTGTTGCTTATTCATTGTGGCTTGCACAAATTCAGGTCCCTCAATTGTTATTTTCAAGGTTAAACAGCTTTCACAGCAACAATTGAATCACTTTTGCATACTTGAGGGTACAGGGTGACGGAAGGAAATTCCTCATGTTGTCTCAGCGAGCCAGCTATGCCAGCAATAAGCTTCTTCTCACTCCTTCAGGGCAATCCCAGCTCACTGACACCACTTGCAGAACTGAAAATAGCAACCTTTGAAATACTACTGCAGGGGAATGAATTCCAAACAGCTCATATTTTATTGTATTTGTAGATTATTCCTCAACTTTGATGTACAATTTTGCAAGTGTGATTTATCCCTTTCAAATAAGACAATACATTTGCACATCTGGCTCTTATCACCATTACTTAAACCAGGGATGGAAAACCCATGGCCCTCCAGATGTTTGAACTCCAGCTCCCATTAGCTCCAGCCAGCATGGCTTACGGTCAGGGATGATGGGTGCTGAAGCAAACAACTTCTGAGTGGATGTGGATGTGGAATAGTTTGTTTAAATGTTAGGGTTCATTATTGTTCCACAGGGTGTGTACCACTTTAAAAGCCAGGATGCATATCCTGACCTAGTTTTTACAGCTGTGTAGCAGTGTAGCACGTGCCGATAAGTCACTGTAATTAGCTGGGTCAGCAATTGTGAATGGTTTATAATGTGCTGTATGTACCTTACTAAGGGACACAGGTGGTGCTGTGGGTTAAACCACAGAGCCTAGGACTTGCCGATCAGAAGGTCAGCGGTTCGAATCCCCGTGACGGGGTGAGCTCCCATTGCTCGGTCCCTGCTCCTGCCAACCTAGCAGTTTGAAAGCATGTCAAAGTGCAAGTAGATAAATAGGTACCGCTCTGGCGGGAAGGTAAACGGCGTTTCCATGCGCTGCTCTGGTTCGCCAGAAGCAGCTTAGTCATGCTGGCCACATGACCTGGAAGCTGTACGCCGGCTCCCTTGGCCAATAAAGCGAGATGAGTGCCGCAACCCCAGAGTCGGCCACGACTGGACCTAATGGTCAGGGGTCCCTTTACCTTTATGTACTTTACTCTGCCCTCTGGTGGATGGATGGGTGACGATTATAGATACTATGTAAGATATATATTAGAGGAGTTTTGTTATTAAACCATGCAAATATATTTTTGTGTCTCTTCAGTGTTTCCATCTGTATGGTCTACTCTGCACGCACTCTGTGGAATGTTCAAATGCTTAATAGTGGAAATTCCCCATCCCTAGCCTGTAAGGCAGCTTCTGCTTGGGGAATATTGGACCTAATCCCTTCCAAAATCAGGACCCCCAACCCTATTCCTCAAAAGGGGTTAACCCACACAATTGGATATAAATTAAATCTGCAGCCTCAAGCCAATGGTGCTGTCAACTTCATCATTTCTAGATGTAGCCATTTTGGCTAAATCCCTTGTTCAGCTTACAGGGGAGTGAATCCAGTTCCCATCTCTTCCAAAAACACTTGGATCTGCACCACTAAAGTTAATATCAATGAGCCAACAATTCCAAATACCTCCTGGTGTGTTGGGCTCCAGCTCCCATCACCCCAAGCCATCATGGTCAATAGTCAGGGATGATGGGAGCTGGACCTCAACAATATCTGTAGGCCCACAGGTTACACACCCCTGCAGTAGAGGTTGAGCAGATATGCCTTCTAAACTCACTACTTCTGTACAACATTGAAAATGAATGCAGAACATATCTTTACAGTAGTGCTTTCCTAAACATTTCAAATTAAGGAACCATCACCCCTATTCTTAAAACTGGAAGTTCATCTTCATCTGCTTTGTGGCCTTCCACTTCTGTGAAGGTTTCCAGCAAGGCTTGTGTGGTCCTGTAGCTTGAGAATTGGTGTCTTCAGGCTGCAGATTCTGAAGTCTGAGGTTCCCTTTCCCAAGTTTGTAACTTCCTTCAGAATGAGCCTGTCTGACATTATGAGGCATTTGATAGAAACTCAAGTTCCGTTGCTTTCAGTTTATGAGCCATTATATTCCAATGCACTGGCAGCTTTTTAGCAACCTATTGTTTCAATTCCCTATTTAGTATGCATAATGCAACCACACACCTGATGTCCTCAGCAGGCTATGGCAACACCAGTGGAGAAAGGAACAGGGTAAATCACTCAGAATAAGTGACTAATTAATCATAATCTTGATTCTAATAACATACTGTCTCCGTCGGCAGATTTGTTTGTCTTCAATCTCACAGTCTGAGAAATTCTAGTAGTCAGCCAGCCCCCCATGGTTTGCAAATTGACTTTATGGAAGGGAAAGTGAGAGGAAAAGTTTCTGTCTTGTTAGGAAACTTGATTATGGAGGTAATTACTATGGTTTTCTAAGCAAGACTCAGATTAAGGGAGAAAGGGCATGATAACTGGCCATGTTTCCCACTCCAAAAAAAAAAAAAATGTTCTTGCCTCTTGGTGAATAATGAGAGCTCGTATTTTCCATCCAGCAAATCATTCCCTCTCTTGTGACTCTGTCTCTATTATGACCTCAGGCTTAAATTAGGAAAGGCTTATAAATTCAGGTACCTCCTCGGATGAAAGAAGGAAGCGAAATCTAAGGCAGGTGTGAGATGAAGAACAATGCAACTGAAAAATTGTTTCGAAATTACTTTAGACACATTATCAGATTTAAGCACACAAGACAAGCCCTGCTGGATCAGGCCAATGACCCATCTAGTCCAGCATTCTGTTCTCACAGTGGCCAACCAGATGCTTGTTGGAAATCCTCAGACAAAACGTGACACAAGAGCACTCCTCTCCTGCGGCTCCCAGCAACTGGTATTCAGAAGCATTGCTGCCTGCAACTATGGGGACAGTGCGCACCACCATGGCTAGTAGCCATTTATATCCTCCTTTAACCTAACCATGTTAAAAAGTACTTTCTTTTATCTGTTCTGAATCTTCCCAATTTGTCTCTATCTCCATCTCTATTCAGTTACAGAAGACTGCTTTGAAGGTGGTGGTGGGCAGATCCTGTAAAAACATGCTTTTAAGAGTATCATTCCAGAAATTAGGGGTGCATTTTGATTTTGCTTAGCCTCTCATACAAGCTTACTGCATGCTTAACTGCATTGGCGAAATGTGTTCTCTCCCTCTCTGCTTTCAAACACAAGCCCATTAGCTAGTCTACCAGGGAGTAAAAATAAGTTAAGTGAATGGCACTCACAGTTAAAGTCATAACTTTATAATTAGCATCCCACTTTTGCAGGGAAAGAACTACAGAGCACTCTGGCGAAATATACTTTTTGCAGGCTGTGCTTAAGGGAGCTTTTCCGGGAGGGAGGCGGGAGGGGTGAAAATGACTAACACAGCCATTTCAGAAAACCTTATGTACAGTAAGTAATAATTAGTTCTCCATATTATTAACCAGAAGAAGCACTTAAAGTTTTTTGACATACCTAATCTCTGTGCCTGGGGAGCAGTGCGGAACATTTGCATTAAATTATTCCCTTGTTTCCCAAGCCCTGCCTGCCCCTTTCGTATGAGACTTTTGCTGCCAGCATTCTTGAGTCTGGCACCAGCCTGCATATCTTACTGCTAATATAGCTGTCTCCTGCCAGGCACATCAATGTAGGGTGCACTATAGTACTGCATGACAATAAGGAAAGGAGGAGAACGAGGCCGTATGGATCTGGCGCCGCTTCCTTCAAATTAATGGAGCGACATCAAAGGGCAAAGTGCCTGATGCGTTCCAGGCATGGGCTCTGCCAGGGCACTTGGAGGAAGGCAAGGGCAGGAAGGTACAGTCTTGAGGAAGAAGAAGAGCAGTGACAAGGATAATGGAGATATTTCCTTCCCTTGCTGCTCATGGTACAGAGCGTATAGCAGCTTAGTGCACAGGGTTTTAGTAATGTATTCGATGGATTGACATTTGTACAACCTGCTTCCAAGGCTGCCTGCTATGACTGCACTGATACAACCATTGGTCTAGGATACTATCAGGTGGATTTTCCAATAGCTGACTAGGTTTTTACACCTTGGTTGAGAGAGTGGGAATGGGAGAGGGAAAGAGAAGCTTTGCAAAGCTCCTCCATCCTCTTCAAATCAGTAATGGCTGGACTTGTAAATGAAACAAGCTCCACACAGGAAGACATAAGAGGAAAATAAAAGATGGGGAAATCTCCTTTGGAGAAACATGGTTGGAGGCAAGGATTTCCCTTTGAGCCTAGGCAGAAGTACTATTTCCTCTTGTGCACTCCTGCATGGAAAAGCAGAGAGCCTGCTGGATCAGGCCAAAGGCCCACCTGGTTCAGCATCCTGCTCTCTCTGTGGCCAACTATGGAAATCCCACAAGCAGGGCCTGAGTGCAATAGTGCCCTCCTCACCTGTGTTCTTCAGCAACTGCTTTTCAGAGGATGCTGTTTCAACAGTAGAGGTAAGACTTAGCCATCATGGCCTATAGCAATTATAAAATTATAATTATGAGGCATTATTATTATTATTAAATTTGTTTGATGCTGAACACAGGGTGGCCTTTAGGTGACTTACATCAAGTTTTAAAGACATACACAGTTATTTAAAATGAACACAGGAGCATAGGAAACTGCCTTATATTGAGTCAGGCCATTGGCCCTCTTAAGTAGTATTGCATACGCAGCACAGCAGTGCCTCTCTGGGGTTTCAGGCAGGGTCTCTCTAAGCCCTACCTGGACATGCCAGAGATTGAACTTGGAACCGCCTGCATACAAAGCAGGTGCTCTACCACTGAGCTATGGCCTAAATTTAACAAATCAATCCATAAGTCAACAGCAGATTCCACAGGGTGGGAAACAGGTTTTTTTTCAGCACCCAAGGGTGACAAACTCTTCACACACCTAGACCATATCCCATCAAATGCCCAGGAGAAGATGAAAGGCTTGACACAGAAAATATGTCAGTTTCAGACACAGGCAGCATACATTTTTGTTTCTAGTTTAAGATTTATAATGCCACCTTTTTATGTTGCAGTTTTTGTTTTGCACAATTAGATTTTATTTTTATTTTTTTACAAATAAAAACTTTTCAAAAGAAAGCCACCATTCATGTGAGGTGGGATTTTAAAGGCCCCTGAATTGACATCTGAGCTAGGCTTGAGAGAACTTTGCCAGTAAATAAACCTAGTTTTGAATTGACTGTCCAAGTTGAGACACCTTTTCCTCCTGGACTAGACACATCTAACAGATCACACAGCCTGGAAGCAAAAGTGTTAAGCTATGGATAAGTTGTGAGCTTGCAAACTAAACACATCCTTACCCTTGACTGTCCATAATAAGTGTGTTTCTTCTATGCAAAAGATAATGTAAACCAAATAACCTTTTAAGCAAAAGCCAGTTCAGCTCAGGCTTACGATTCATTCTATGGCACTTCACCTCTGAAATCATACAATGCATTAATATTCAACCCCCAAAGCTTCCTGTACTTGATCCTTTAAGCTCATTAATCCTCCTGCCCTCTTCTAACTTTCAACAAAGAGCAGCACAGAGAATCCATATATATATATGCCCATGGGGGTAGAAATGTATAAACCTTTTCCTTCGTGTATGAAATTAAATCCCATAATCAAAGCCATATTGTAATAAGCAATGGGTGCTTATTAGGGCTGTGCACCCAGTCCAAACAAATTCCAGATCCAAACTGAATTGGGCCAATTATCCAGTGTGGGTTGAGGCAGCCCCAGATTGCCCTGGGTCTGACAGGGTCTGACTTTGGGTGTCAAAGGGAGGGGGAATGGTCAAGACATGAGGACAGTGGGGTAGAGAACAGTGGAGGCAGAGTCTCTGCTTCTATCATATGCTTTCCTCACTCTCCTCATTACCAACTGCATGTTTAATTAGAGTTTAAAATGATATTTTTAACTTAGGGGCTGTGGAAAGTAATCAATTGGTCTCAGGCCCTGGATTGGGCCTTAGGTTGGGTTGGGCCCAGATTGGTCCAGGTCAGATCAGGGCCCAATCAAGATTACCAAATCATGCCTGCCACCTTAAAAAGCAAATTGCATGTAAGGTTTGCCCTTACGAGCTTCCCAAAAGCAAGGTTCCTGTTTGTTATGTAATCCAACCAAGTTGCAAAAGTGGCCACAACTCAGTGATAGAGCAAATGCGTTGCACAAACAAGGTCCCATGTTCAACCCATGGCCTATATATCTCAAACAGCCTCATGCTTGAATTCTAAGAAACATCAGTGTCGTTTTGAAAAGTTCAGTGTACCACCTTGATTCAAAATGACACCCAGCTGTATCCAAACACACGCAAAAACCTGCTTCTGAATCTCCGGAATGATCATGCGAAACTTGGTTGTAATATCTTAAGCGGAGTCCAAATGCAAAGTGAACAAATATATGGTAGGTCAGGTGGAAAATGATGGAGAAGACTGTTCTCTAGCTGAGACCCTAGAAATCTATTGCCCAGCGGTGCTGTGTCATTCTTCTGTCTGTGTTTCCCCAAAACCATCATCACAGTTGTCTATCAGTTAATGGGGGAAATGCCTTTGAAAATTGTCAGAGAAACGTAGATTAGTGGTAGAGCATCTGCTTTGTATGTAGAAGTCTCTGTTAGTCAGTGCAGACAGTACTAAGCTAGATGGAGAAATAGTCTCACCCAGTATTAGGCAGCTTATTTTGTTCCTAAAAGGCATTCTCTCTCTCTCTCTCTCTCTCTCTCTCTCTCTCTCTCTCTCTCTCTCTCTGTGTGTGTGTGTGTGTGTGTGTGTTTGAAATTCTCATTGGTAGGGGGCAGGCTTTTTAAAATTGCAGTCAAGAAAGCTCACAGGTTTTATAAGTGTTCCTCTCTCTATTGGTCGAAGCATAGCCACTTCCTCAGGTGCCGGCAGTTCCTACCCCCGCCCCTCCACCCAATACATCATCTTCATTATCACTGGAGCACGGGATTATTGGCCTTAGCTTAAGCAGGGAGTTCAGAGTTGTGCAGAGTGGATTTTAGAGAGATGGCAAAGTCTGATATGCAGTTCCAGACATCCTCCTACAATCCTTTGCAGATGTTCTGGAAGGGCTAAAAGCATGTCCCATGTGCATTATGAGATCTGTGGCATTGTGGGGGCACCCTGACAGAACATTTGTAATGGGGCTCATAAACATAAATTGCGAAGTGGCTTCCTTGTCTGAGATTGTTCAATGCCAACTTGCTTGGAGCAAGTTGCTGAAGATGTACTGTAATTGTCAATTAAAAGCATTTAATTTCGGCAAAAAGCTACTTTAATAAAAGAGCATTGTCTCATTCCAGATAATTATAGCTTGCATCCAAACTGCATAGAGGGAGGGCAGAGAATATTTGACCAGATGCAACTTATGAGAAGTGACACAAAATAGACGCAAAGGAGTAAATCATAGATTCAATTTTTGTTGATTACTAGTTCATATATAATTATGGACTCCAGTGTGCTCTGCTGAATGGCAATTTGCTGCTTGTTGTTGGCCTAACATTAATCATTCTCCTTTTCTGGATCAATTGTGAAAAGTGTTTTTTCCTTTATCTTATGAATGGTTATTTGAGGATTATTTAATAATTTAATCTATTAAAATGGATACAAGTGCTTCTATTTCCCCCATAATTTAACAAATGAAGGCTGCAATCCTTAAAAAGAAGAGAGGCTTCTACCCTAGCCATGTCTACCCAGAAGCAAGTCCACCCCCAAGCATGCTGATCCTTTCTTCTTATATCTTGTGGACCTGTCTTGACTCTAAACCTCATCACTAGAGATTGCTGTTTGGAGGTGAACATGTGGTTAGGATAATACTTGGTGATAGCCATGAACCTGCAACCCAGAAGGCCAAGTGCCTTTGGCAAATTCTAATGCTAGCAGATGGTTTCTGCCTAGGCCATATAAGTTTGAATAAAATGAGCAAAACATTTCTTAGGGTGGGTGGAAGCAGACTACTTCTTCTCCTTCGCCGCCTTCTTCGCCTTCTTCTTCTTCTTCTTCTTCTTCTTCTTCTTCTTCTTCTTCTTCTTCTTCTTTATCCTAATATGTGGGATATGACATTCCCCCTGCAGACTAATTCTGGGGAGAAATGTGATTTAGGTTCCTGATAAAATGTGCATATAAATGCATGTATTAGTAAAAATACCATACAAGCACACATTATATTAAGGGAAATTGTTCTGTAAAAAAATGCACATATTAGGGAAAAAACTGCATTAAAAATGTGTATATTAGGAACAGCTTTGGGTAGTTGGGGCAAGGGTGGATGATTTTAATCACCATAGCAGATTAAGCAATTGTGATATATTGCTTAAGATATTGTGATTATGTATTGACCCCTTTACACTAATCCCCAAGGTGATCAGATGCATTCTCTCTCTCTCTCTCTCTCTCTCTCTCTCTCTCTCTCTCTCTCTCTCCTGATCAGAAAACAACCATTTCTTCCAGGGGGCTAAATGTTGTACTGCTGAATGTAGCACTCACCAAGGATTCCTTTGAGAAAACTTATAATTTTGTTTTCTGTGCCCAATTTTGTTTTCTATGGTATTATACAGTTCTTAGTCATTTTATTGTCATGGTTCTCTACTTAGTTTCGTTTGGTACCTTTTCATATATTTGCACAAAGTTCCTTTTTGAATACTGGTCATTGACCGTACCAATTTGGTTCATTGATAAACTGATTATTGATCACAGACATGGATGAAGCACAGGGTCCATCCCCACCCCTGCATCACGATTGTGACACAAGCTGTAAATGAAGTACCAGGATACACTGACCAGAGATCAGGTTCACTATGTGAAGTTTGGCCCAAACTAGCTTGCTGACTTTCAAAAGCCATCAATATGCCTAGCTTCAACAGAATTGCCCAATGCCCTTTTAAAAAACCATCGCTTGAAGAGCTAAGTAGTGCTTTCAACAGCTGTGTAATTGTGCCTCATGACAAGTCCAACCAGTTCATTCAGAAGCGAAGTCTTTAAAAGCCAAGGATGCACCATTTAGATCGTACCCTTAAAGCACAACCTGCCAGCACAGATCTGTGCGAGATGAATGGTGCCAGGCTGACTCCTGGATGTTTCCATTGTGTCGTCCCCCAGCAAGATGTGGCTATGGACAGAGGAGGGGGGTGGAAAGTACAGATGCAGTAGAAATCTCTAATCAATAACTTTCTTCCTGGAGAGGGTTTTGCATTTTGGTTTGTGGTGCCCATCATTTCAGTCTGCTATAATGCCAGACTAAAATGATACTACCTCATAGAGTGCCATTCACCAAAAAACGGCAGCTATTACAGAATTGCTGTTTTTTAAAGAGGTGGAAATACAGAAGACCATGAACCAATGCATCAAATCAGGAAGAAAATTGTAGGCTATTTTCAGTTTCAGGGCTCCATCCCTCAATTTGCAGTGTCATCAGCTTGGCCTTACTTATGGTGTTTAGAGTTACAGTAGGAAGGGGAGAAAAAGAGCAGCAGGGAACCTGGCTGAAAAAGCCAGAGAGATCATTAGTTCAATTGGGAGGGGGAAAGCACAGAAAATGAACTGCGGCAGAGAACGATGGGGTGTCCAACAACACACAACTTCTGAAGCCTGCAGAAAGTAGGATATGGTGAGATATTTTCCTAACCCTGCTAACTAAGAGGTCAGAATTATGGAAAATAGGAAGTTGCTTTTATTCTGAGTCAAGCTCTTTGGTTTTTCTAGCTCAGCTCCGTCTACACTGACTGGCAGCAGTTGTCCAATGTGTTCTGCCCCTTCCTGGAGATGACAGGGCTTGAACTTCTGCATGTCAAGCAGATGCTCAGCCCTTGAGCTACGTACCTTCTGGAATGGAAGCAAGAGAAAGAGAAAGGTCTAAAATTTTGCTTGCTTATAGTCATCCCCATACTTCTTCCAGTGGATAACAGTGAAACAGAGAGTGCAGCTGGAGCCTACTGGAGGTCACAAGAACATAAGGAGAGCCCTGCTGGATCAGACCAAAGGTCCATTGAGTCAGGGATCCTGTTCCCAAAGTGGTCAAGCAGTCACCCATTAAAAGCCCACAAAGAGGCCCATCTGCTCTCCAAACCAGCTGGAAGTCAGAGACACACCGCCTCCAATACTGGAGGCA
The DNA here is from genome assembly GCF_964270895.1 of Podarcis filfolensis. NCBI lineage: Eukaryota > Metazoa > Chordata > Lepidosauria > Squamata > Lacertidae > Podarcis > Podarcis filfolensis. The sequence goes on along the minus strand of NC_139611.1, from coordinate 36,432,345 downwards.
AACATAGCCATCAAATCTCATAGCCACTTATCCCCCATAGATCCTCCGTTGAAGCCATCCAAATTGGTTGCTATCACCACATCTTGCAGGAATGAATTCCATAGTTTAGCTCTGCACTATTATTGTGCTTTGATTAGTGGAGATCCAGGTCCCAGAACATTCTGTTCTGTTACTGGCAAAACGTTTGTGTATGACAGGAAGGGGGAAATTCTTTATTCCCAATGACAAAAAGTGAATGATGGAGGTTCTGTTTCATGGTTTCCCCTTGGAAAACATGGGCTTTCCTTTCTGAACCTTTGCTCTTCATTTACTTCCTGATCCTCTCTGAATATTAGTTTCTTCTTCTCCCTCCCTTAGTGTTTTACGGCTGTGCTACCTCAGGGTTATTGGGTTGACTGTTTATTTCGTGGTCCCTCCTTAGAAGATGAGACTGATCTCAATTATTCAGTCTGGAGAAATTTTCTCCCTGACATAGTTTTCCCTTGGCACTTGTAAGCAAAGCATAGACATGAAAAGGAAGAACTTAGCCGACATTGATTCTATCAGTATTCTATGTGGTTTGCATTTCAGCTATTGAGACTTGACTAATATTCTAACGAATATAATAATTTCCAGCTCTTTTGGAGAGTGTTTTGCCTATATGCAGAAATGGCAGCATGCACAAGTTGTGCATCATTTCCTGATCTACCCTTTGCTGTTACATGTGGTACTGTTTCTAGAGGAAGGTTGTTTTCTCTAGCTCTGGAAGCTAGGACCTGAATCAATGAATTCAAGTTACAAGAAAGTAGATTCTGAATAAACATCAGGAATAACTGTCTGACAGCAAGAGGTGGTGGACTCTTGGAGGTTTCTAAGCAGAGGTTGGCTGGCCATGTGTCATGTATGATCTAGCTGAGGTTCCTTCATTGCAGAGGGTTGGTCTAAATGGCCCTCAGGGTCTCTCCCAACTCTACAATTCTTTGATTCTATGATTCATTTGCCATCAAAAGCAGAGTTACTCATCTCACTGTCTGCTGTGGTGAAATTACATAACTTGTACAATTTATGCAATTAGTTGCCTAAATTGCATAATTAATTAATTATGTATGTTACATTATTATGTTATTCTACCCCATTCAGTTCAGTGCAAAGGAAACATAATGCAAATAAGGTAAAACAAAACAAAACCACCTCATAGTGAATTACATCTGCAGACCAAAAACAACAGTTAATACCAATTGTATTCCACTGGATTGATTTCCATTCCAGGCATAAGTGAACATAGGCAATTTCTGAACAGAACAGTTCTCCCTAGTAGAATGCATTTCTGTATGTTGTTTTAACAAATGCACAATTTGCATGCGCACTTTGCTCCTAATATATGCAATTTTTGTACATGTTGCTTGGGTGGAGAGTCACATTGCAAAATTCAGAGAAGGGTAAATTTCGAAGGATGGCTGTATCTCATTTTGCACGTTGTTTCAGAAAGTGCAAATTAGGTAGGTTCACCTACAAATGCAAAATTAATTGAATTTCTTCCCTGACCCAAGTGAAGAATAAAAGGGCCAAACAGTGTTCAAAGAGCAAGCCACCTCTCCCACCCGTTGTTCTTTGTACCATCATTCATTCTCTGCTCCTTCCCCTTACATGTTATTCTCATTGTTTCTTTGTTTCCCTCCACTACACCACTCTTTGCTTCTGGTTGAGGCCAAAATTTTGGGGAAAGAACAGTTTGTAGAAGTTTTGCCAGCATCTGCAACTCAGGACTGCTAAGTCCATGTGGTTTAGAAGGCATTTTGCATAGGAGTGTGTTTGCTGCAAGCTTTACTGATAGCTCTCATTAGCTCTCCGGGGGTTGCACACATGGTTTTCGAAACCAGTCATCACATTATTAATTTGCATAAAACCAACCATCTTCTGCTGCTGTTCTCCTTCACACATTTGGCGTGGGAAACTTGGAACAATGTACTTTCACATTTCTGCGACAGAAATGTGTGAACCACTAGGAAGCTGTAATTTTTTCTTTAAGCTCTATCTGTCTGCCATCTTCTCCCTCTACTACCACCAAGAGTTAAGATATACCCGATGAAATTATAGCTTTGGGTCTTGAAAAGTATCTCCCTTACAACATAGCTACCAGATCTGTGATTTACCATTTCATTAACCAAAAATAAAAAATAATAGTCCTTTCTGGACAGCAAAAGAGGGTTGGATTATTGCAATTTACAGCTTTGTCTTAAAATCTTTACAAGGTAAGTCCTCAGCAGGAGAGGCAGATTTTTATTTTTTATTTTTGTATTCACCTGACCTGCCAGCTATTTTTTAAGGCCCCTCTGTTCATTTCCAAGAAGCCAGACTGCCAAACTCCAAAGAAGAAAACTTTGCAACAGCCTCATGTATCACAATGTTTGAAGTAGGTATTCACCATGGCTACATAAAAAGTGCCTTGAGGAAGCTCTGGTGCAGCTGCCTATTAAATGTTTCTTCTTAGACAATAAGAATGTCAAGGGCAGCTCCTACAAAGCTGGAGTGGTGGAGAATAAGGTGAAGGCTGGGCAGGGCAGAAGCAAACAAGCACAGGGGCATGATTGCCTTCTTTGAAGAGAAGGGCTGTATCTCAGTGATCCTGACAGAGCAACAACTGTACATATGAAAGGTCCTGGGTTCAATCCCCATCCAGGCTGTGAAATGCTCATGTATGAAACATGAAGAGCTGCTTCCAGTCTTTGTTGATACTATGGAGCTAGATGGATGGTGGTATAAATGGCACCTCTGTTCCTATGCTTAGAATGGTAAAGAAGCTCAGCCTGAAAGCTTTTGTAGCAATTTGGCAATATAGGTGATCCAACTTCTTGGTGTTAAGAGATACTCTTGCTGGTCATGCTTATTTCTTTGCAGTTTTCTCCATCAGCAAAAAGCTGATTGATTCCCTGTCTTGCATATCTCCAATTCAAGGACCATCTGCAGATGACAAAATCCACTATGTGCCTCCACTATTTGCCTATTAATATTTGGCAAAGAAAGAAAGAAATTAATTCTCCTCTTGTTTTGGTTTAAATGGCAGTGAATAAGCTGTCACCTCTTGATTAAGATTTATTGGCAATCAGTATGAGACCTATTGGTCTTCAGTGAAACTCTGGAAAGGAATCTAAGTCATAGGACCCAGAGCATGGGATGAAGGCACATGAGGCAATAACCTTGGCAAAGCTAAGCAGGTCTGAATCAGTGCCTGGGAGTCCCCATCAGAGAACCCTGTTCTTGCTGCCTTGAGTTCCATCATAGAAGAAACAATGAATACATGAAACCAGTGCCTACCTAGATTTAGAAACACTGCCCCTGAGAAATTCACTAGTCCCATAAAACTATTCTTATCTTCCTTTGAAACTCACACTCATGTGCAGGACCTCCAAATTCCCTTTGAAATTTGCTTTAAGGGATAATGACTCGTTTGTCTGGATGTGTCAGTGTGTATAGAAACTGGCCCATGGTACAGAGATCAAATTTGCATTTGTTGCCCCAAATTTGCCTGTGACCCTGCCCCCCAGCAAGTGGCGCCCCCATGGGTTGTCCTAAGAATGCAACCCCGGACTGAAAAAGTCCCCCACACTTGCATTACAGGGTGAGTTGCCTTGTAGAGTTATTGTCAGAAACTTGCATATTCTCTGAGTCTTCTGTCCCCTGTCACAATAGCCAGGAGGACAAAAGGAACTCATGTCTGAGCAGCTTGTGGGCACTTAGTGGCCTTGCTGCCATTCATTTTAAACCCTTTATTTCACGAGGTGCGCCTGCTGTGTTCATCATAATAGGCTAATGCTTTCCTGGTTTTAATTTCGGTCAGTCCCTTGGTCTAATTGAGGTTCTTTGCACTTTCTTTGATTGTAATAATGCAAAGCTTTGCTTAAGCTCAGTTATTCCAGTGATGCCTTGCGACTCAAATTGCACTCGGCAAGCGTGGCGCGCGTGACTGTGGGGAAGAGACAAAAGCAGAATCTTTCCCAAACCCAAGACACATGTTTTTGAATGATAAGCCATGTCCGTACTTTTGTTTCTGAATCAAATGATATATTTTGGAGAGAAAGAAAGAAAGGAAAAGGGATTTACAACAACTGAAAACTCTAAGACCTTCATCCTGGGGGAGTGACTGCAGTGAGCACAATTAACTCTGGATAAAGGGTGGCTTTGTACAGCGCATCTCAGATGTGAATATTTTTTCCCCATAATTGAAATTGGAACAGGGGGACTTTTTACAGCCCTTGATGGGAAGGCAGAGCAGTAAGAACAAGACACTTTTGTTTCAATTTACTGTACCCTACAAGTGACTTTTTTGACTTTGGTGTATGCAAAAGTCATGAAAATCTACCCCCCCCCCTCCAGATGTATGAAATTCTACTGCTCCCTTAAATGATTCTGCCTTAAAGCGGCTTAAGGCTGCATGAATAGAACCATCATTTCTGTGTGACAGGGAATAATGATGCCACTTTGTGCTATGCTAGTTACTCCTCATCTGGAATATTCCGGTCAGTTTGGGGCACTGCGCTTTAAGAATGATATAGACCAGATATTAGGAACTTCTGACCCTCCAGGTGTTGTCTGACTCCGGCATCAGCCCCACCTAGCATAGCCAGTGTTCAGGAATACTGAAAGCTGTCCAGTAACATCCAGAGGCATCCCCTCACATGGTGCCCTCCAGATGTTTTAGTCTCCAACTCCCATCAATCCTGATCATTATACATGTTGGCTGAGGCTGATGGGAATTAGAATCTGAAACATCTGGCCCTCACTGCCATCAGTCTCATCCAGACTGATTCTTAAGGGTGATGGGATACGTAGCCCTGAAATATCAGGAAGTTCCCACTGTGATGTAGGGGGGAAATCCCTGGGGAGGAAAAGACACAGGCAGCTGTGGGGAGGCAGGGACTGTTCCATGGGGCAAGACCTACCTTGAATGAGTTCCTGTACACATTAGATCTGGGGTTTGGTCAGCAGCTTTCCCCAGCCCTACCTGGAGATGCTGGGGATTGGACCTGAGACAATCTGCATGGTCTACGGTCCTCCCCCCAGATCAAGAGGATGGATTGCATTCAGAGCCATTTGGCCACAAACACCTTCTGTAGCCTAGGCACTAACTGCAATCCCTGGTGTTTGAGGTTCTGTTTCAATCTGTGGCCTTTTTATTGAGGTTAGGAATTCAACATAGTTGGGTTTTTTTAATATTGATGCTAGCAATTAAAAGTAGCTTCCTGCTTCAGGAAGTGGGAAGCACTGATGGAGCAAATGTGTGTTTTAAATAATTCAAAATTGCAGAGTGTGGCACAAAACCAACCTCCTTCCACTTTCAAATGGAAGCTTTTTGTTAAAGGGAGGCGGAAAGGAGGCCCTTGGAAAAAAAAACCAAATTATTTCATGCCCAGCCATCACAGCTCCCCTCCTCAAACAATTTCTGGGCTGAGCACGGTTGGAGGGACAAAAATGAAAAGAGTGCTTCAGTAATTTTAAATTGCTATGTGTGATTGAAATTACTGGATGTCAGTATGTTTCTCACACATTGCTATTTGTTCTTGTTTACAAGTGAAGATGAGTAGATTTTCTCTGTGGTACAGCTTTAAATGTGTCAAATCTACCTATTTACAGTGGTACCTCAGGTTAAGTACTTAATTCGTTCCGGAGGTCTGTACTTAACCTGAAACTGTTCTTAACCTGAAGCACCACTTACTTTAACTAATGGGGCCTCCTGCTGTTGCTGCGCTGCCGGAGCACAATTTCTGTTCTCATCCTGAAGCAAAGTTCTTAACCTGAAGCACTATTTCTGGGTAAGCGGAGTCTGTAACCTGAAGCGTATGTAACCTGAAGCGTATGTAACCTGAGGTACCACTGTACTGGCCAAGAAATTTTTCACTTCCGCACAATAAAAATAATAGCTGTGCTTGCACTACCCCTGTAGTCTACATAACACCAAAAGCTGTCTTACAGGAGTTGGTCCCACCATCACCATGTAAACAGGGGGGAAAGGGAACTAGACTAAGACTCTTCCCTCCCTCAACCCCCCAGAAACCTGAATTAGTATGTTAGATACTCAAAAATGTAAGAAGAGCCTGCTGGATCAAGTCAATGGGCCATCTAGCCCAGCATCCCATTCTCTCAGTGGCCAACCAGATGCCTTTAGGACACCCACAAGAGCACTCTCCCCTCCTGTAGTTCCCAGCAAATGGTTTTCAGAACCATTTCTGCCTCTGACCATGGAAGTAGAACATGAGCAGCGTGGCTAGTAGCCATTGATAGCCTTCAGCTATTGATAGCCATGTTTTTACAATTTTCTTTTAAAGCCATGCAAGTTTCCTTTCCTCCTGTAGGAGCAAGGTCCATAGTTGTATGAAGAAATGCTTTTATTTATTTTTATCTGGCCTGAATCTATCAACATTCATCTTCATTGGATGTCCATGAACCCTAGTGTTAGGAGAGAGATAGACAAATTTTACTCCATCTGCTTTCTCCATGCCATAAATAATTTTATAAACTTCAATCATGCCACCTCTTACTTGCCTCTTCTCTAAACTAAAAAGTTGCAAATTCTGCAACCTTTCCTCATAGGGGAGTAACCCCCTTGATCATTTTTGGTTGCCTTTTTCTTTATCTCATTCTGGTGTTTCTCATTCTGTTGTATGTGAACACTGAGCATTCAAGCTTTATCTGACCAGAGCAGGGGTGACAAAGCTGTGGTCCTCTATATGTTGTTGAACTCCAACCCCCACCAGCAACAGCCAGTATGGCCAATGGTCAAGGATGATGGGCACTGTCATTCAGCCACACCTGGAGGCCTACAGCTTCTCCTCGCATGTCTTAGGTTAGTGATATTGTAGAGCACCCTTCAGTTTAGGGCTTTATTAGGGATGAGGAATTGGAGGCTCTCCAGATGTCTCTGGACTTCACCTCCCATCATCCCTGACCACTGGCCATTCTGTCTGGGCCTGAAGGGAGTTGCAGTTCACATTTTTACATTTCCTTAACACCATCCTGAGTTATACAGGTGTAACAGGTATCACAGAACAGTAAGACAAGTGGAATAAAAAGCTGAAAAAGAGTCATGGGTTGTTGGTTTCCCATAACAGATATATATCAGGTGGCACTTTTAAGTGGTGGCTGTTTCTTCCTCGAGAAGTAGTTTATTTGGCAGTAAATACATTTGTGGAGAGAAAGAAAAAAAAAATAACAACAGTTTTTGTCCCTAGCAAACATATATTTATAGAAGGTAGCATAATTCCAGCAGACTGTATGCTAAGAGTTTATGGATCATTAGGAACACTTTTGCTGCTTTGGGAGCATTTCAACACACATATAAATGTATGGTTGGATGGTGGGAGGCACCAGCTGAGGACTCCCTAGGGAAGAAGATTCAGAGCCAGGGAATTGGTGGTGGGATGACAATGAGTGGTCAGAGGGAGAAGACTGGGAGGAGGAGGTGTCAGAAGCAGAAGAGGGGACAGGGTTTAGTGATCAGGAAGAGGCTGTGGCAGAGCACCGTTCAGCCTCTGAGGAAAAACTGAGGGTTGGGCAGGAGTGGGGCCAGGTGGCAGAGAGACTGACTATGGAAGAAGACGATGGAAGAAGTCTCCTCCTACTTGCAACCAGCTCACCTCCCCCAGTCTCCCACATCACACAGTGAAATGAAACAGGCAGAGCAGAGGGGGGCTGTGTGCACACACAGCCTGAGACTGCATGCGAAAGACCTTGGAGAGGAGGAGTTGCAGCGAGCACTGGGAAGAGTTGCCGGGGCCATGAGGCCAGAGCTGTGGATTGTTTCCTCAAATAAAGAGTTAATTTCACTCCAGCCCTGACACATAAGGTGTTTTGGAAGGTAAAATACTTTTATGTTTTGGATGCTTTTCCAAAAAATACACGTTGGACCAGGATCTGTTGATGATCAAGTATGTCTGCTTTCCTCTTATTTGTTTGGGAAATCATATACTGTCCACACATTTCCTTATATATATGGTTATTTGCCTCACTGTGTATACAGTGGTACCTCGGGTTACATACGCTTCAGGTTACAGACTCCACTAACCCAGAAATAGTACCTCAGGTTAAGAACTTTGCTTCAGGATGAGAACAGAAATCGTGCAGCGGCAGCGGGAGGCCCCATTAGCTAACCTGAAGTGGTGCTTCAAGTTAAGAACAGTTTCGGGTTAAGAACAGACCTCCAGAACGAATTAAGTTCTTAACCCGAGGTACCACTGTATAGAATCCTATGAACACTTACATGGGAATATGCACCATTGGACCCGATCAAACTTTTTTTAAAAAACACACACACACACAAACTAACAAAAAGCAAAAGCAAAAACGGGCATGGATATGTTTGCGGCACACAGCCTGGGACACAACTGGATTCAGTTTTAAGAGGTTCCTTCTGGAGGTCCTTCTATGTTTGCAGACTCTGATGTGCTCTAAGTTATGCCAGGTACTGGTGCTATAATTTTGTTTCCCACATTGCTCCAGTGTGATACTACATTAGCAGGATAGGGGGATGGCATCTAAACCTAGTCTCCTGGTATTGTTCAATGTATCAGACTAATCTTTTAAGGGGGGGCAGTCATAGGTGAGCCCTGTAAGGATGTGGGGACCTGGCAGCTGCCCATAGATGTGACATGAAATACATCCATACCATAAGCTGGCATCTAAGAGAGAAGATACCAGAGAAACCAGCAAGTTTAAATCTAGCTTGATTTCAGGTTAAACCTCTGAATCACCAAAACAATTTACAGAATTTTTTTTCTAATCCTGATTTTTTCCTCCCAGCTGGTATATAGAAATTCCATATACATATGTAGTTTTGCCACACTACTGATGTGTGGAAGAGCCAAAGTTAATTTTCTGATAGGGTGGTGATTCATGTTGCTCCAGGAGGAGGGTGAGTTTTCATTGAAATCACTGCTAAAAATGAGTTTATCCCATCACATGTTAATAGTGCTTTTAATGCAATCTGTTCCCGTATGCTAGAGAAAGATGCACCCAACCCCAATCTTCCAGCTATGTCAATCATTCTCTGGTCTTTATCCCTGTGTGAAGCAATGGAGGATAATCAAAACCATTTTTTCCATTAGAGTGTTGACTCTAACAGAGCAAGATTTCAATTTTTCACATGCAAAAACTTTCTTGGGGACTCTTAATGCATTTGAGGTCAACAGTAGCTCCTTTGTACATTAAAAAATATTGTGTTCTGCTGCTGCTGCTGCTTCTTACTTTTATTTTATTTTTTTAGAAAAGGCAAGTAATTACAACAGAGGGTTATGGACCAAGGTCTTGGTTGCATATTTGTGAACTAATTAATTTATGGCAGGTATAGTTCTCTCCCCCCCCCCCTTTTTTTGTTTGCCTATTAAGTGTTTATCTGTAATGGTTTGCTTCTACTTCTAATGGGTTTTGCTCCTGCAAAAAGGTCATTCCTGATGCAATGCCATAGTTGCTACTAGGATATAGTAAGCATTAGAGCTTTTGCTTTATTATAATGTACACACAAAATGTTCAGCTGTTGTGCTGAATGACTTCCCAGGTTCTTTCTGAAGAAAGGGGCAAGGGGATGAGGATGATGGTGATGATACTTAATGGTATGCAAATATTAATAAAACCAAATTGAATTTAATAATATTTTAAAATGAGGAAGAGCTGTAGCTCTGTGGCAGAGCATCTGTTTTGCTTGCTGAAGGTCCCAGTTTGAATCCCTGACCTCTCTAGGTAGGGTTGGGAGAGATCCCAGCCTGAAACCCTGGAAAGCAACCACCAGCCATAGAATCATAGAATTATAGAGTTTTATAAGGCTACTCTGAAGGTCATCTAGTCCAATCCCTAAAATGCAGGAATTTGCAGGTGAACAGTATGGGGACTTAACTCACAATCTTGGTGTTATCAGCACCAAACTCTAACCAACTGGGCTAACTACCAGTTTTAACAGTATAAGGCATCTTCCTTTGCTCCGAAGGGCCTTGGTGTTGTGAGTTACTCCAGTATATTTGCACTGATTTAGCCAGAAAATTGGGTGATGGAAGGCAGCTCCAAACACACACACAAACACCAATCTTAGTGAGTCATTGTCTAGAATAATGCCTGCATACTCTTCTATGTAGCACAAATTAAAGGTCTGGAAGCTGGAAGTATCAGCCTTAGAGAATCCACATGGGAAGTAGATTCCCACAGTTTCTCCAATGGTTACAGTCCTGCTCTGCCCACAACAAAGAAAAGAATAGAGAATTTTTGGGTAACTTCATGTAAAGGGCTACATTTCATTAAAAAAAAAACAGTGGGTGAAGAGTGCACGGCTAAGCCTAAGCCATGTTCCTTGCATTGCAAAAGGAACTGACGTGATCTTCAGCCTTAGTGACAGCAGCCAAGAATAGGGCATCCTAGTAGGGTAGCCCTCTAACTTGAAAGGTTGCCATAAGGGACAGTTGTCTGATGGCATCATCTATTTGAAGGATGTGTAGTCCAAATCTGGTTTAGAGAGAAGGAACCATCAGAGTGCAGATTGGTGCGGGGGCGGGCTTAAAGTTGCATACCAATAGTTTACTTCTGCAAAGGAGATCAGTGCAGGGACACTTTCCCACTATGGAGATATGGACTGAATTTCTATTTAATTTTTCAGGTATCATTTCCAAATTTCTTTCTATACATATAAACCTGCATATGCAAATTTTATGAAAATATGTCTGTTTTGATGCATTTCCCTTTTTTTGTTGAAGTGTAAAGAGTTAAAACATGTTAAAGGCTGTAAAATTAAGTCTTAGTTGAGTCTCTATACCAGCTACTTTGTGAAATTTTTTGTAGGTGGGCAGCTTGATGCTTTGATGCTGGGAAATGAACTTCCTGGGTACCCTACAAGACTGCAATTATAGGAAATGGGATAAAAAAACTGTTAATGTCCCTTTGTGCCATAAAATCCAAAGCGAGTAGTTAGATAAGCCTCATAAAAAGTGTGTGTGCGCGCGTGTATTGTAAATGTGATATGCATAATGAATGGTTGGATAAATTCCACTTTCTCTCTTCCAGTTAGGCAGGGTAATATTAAACAATTAAAACCCTTCAGATGTCCATTAGTACTTTAGTCTATTTTTTGTCATTTCAAATAAGTTTTTAATGGTAATAGATACCTACAGTATTCTCTTCATTATGCATAGATTTCCAGAAAGGCAATACCGGTAATTTTCATCTAAACGTTTTGTGATGGAGCGCAAATTAACTTCTGAGCCAACACAGTTATTTTCAAAGATTGTTGGGTATGATTTTTTAAATTCCTCTGCAGATTTTGAAAGACCCGCTGGTATGATCTAAAGTTAGTAACATCTCTCTAATACAGTGGCTTTGATTTCAGTGAGATTCCTTGGACATATGTGGTTTCAGGGTTATTTTAGCAAGTCATGAATGCATGGTATAAACTAATGGTACGCCCCTGGATGTTAATACTGCAGAACAGTGCACAGAAGAATGTAATTTCAGTTGCTGAAATGTGATGAATGTTTCTCAGGAAGTATACTTGGACCTCTTCTGCTGCTGTGCTGTGTTATTCTAACTGCATTGCTTTTGGTGTACATTTCACATTGACTTTTTGTTTTATGTACGCTGCTGTTATATTTGTGTGAGCAGCTTATTTTAAATAAAATAAATAATATATATGTGTTTTCCCATTTCATACATAGGAAATAAGAGCTACTAACTGGCTATGTAGTTTTGGTTGCCTATTTAGCTGACTGTCTTATCACTACAAAACCAATGATGCAGTCAGCTAAATAGGCAACCAAAAGCATTGAACAGCCTGCAAATGAAATTCTCTGTAGCAAAGGCACTGTCAGTTGAAGCAGATCTATCCAAAATCCAAAATGGCGGGACAAATGTCCCACGAATCTGTCATAATGGGTCTTGAGTTCCAGATGGAGCTCTTTGGGGAATTTTGACATGTAGTGCAGACACCTGCTTAAAAGTGTGATCCTCACAATGTGCTTCTTATAACTGACTTAAGTTTTAGATGGCTCCTCAAGCATATCTGTCTGTCACTAAATCACCTTCTTAATGGTCCACTGTCAGGTTTTCCTGTCTTTGACTATCCTGTGTGTGATAAAACAAGATTATAATAAACACATCATTTCTTTTATGAGTCCTTTTTCTTATAAAATTTTCCCTGGCGCTATATGGCTCGTCTAAAGAGATTGTCATGTTCCAATTCCAGTTAATGGAAGCCTATTGCTGCCATACCTTTTTAGTGGGAAGAGAGCTTGGAATTCATATGAGCCAATAAAGTTCCTATAATTTGCATTTTCATAACCCACCTTTCAGTGTTCCAAGTGTGACTTTCACTCTTAGGACAGAGCCTGGCTGTAAAAAGGAAAGGAAAGGCCCTTTAAAGGGATATTTGTCATCTCAGAAGGATCTTGCTGCCAAATCTTAATAGCATTTCTCACAAAAATGACTTCAATTCACTATCTGATGTGGAAGCAACACCGTAGAGGTTATGAAGAGAAGTTTCATGAATTATCACTGGGTTGTTGGGTGTCTTTTTCCTCTCTCTCTCTCTCTCTCTCTCTCTTTAAAAAAGAAAGGAAATGTGGAAGAGGATTAAATTCTATGCACACAAATCCAACAGCCCACCACAACTCAATGCACACACAGCATTGCATGGAACTGTTGACTGGTAAAATATGATCACTGCAGCTTTTGTAGGCTGCCATGGCCAGACCTTTGATGTTTTATCACTCAACAGCTGTCCATCAAAACTGGCATAAATAATGTGGGCAGGTGGGACAGCAGTTGCAGCAAAGCAGATCTATGACTTCTGAGCATGCCTCCTGGGGGTTGCCAATCATGTGGGGGAGGAGGGACGAATCCATCTATTTCCATGACAGGGAAGGATGTGTGAGTGTGAAGAAACTGCAAAGTAAAACTCATGTTCATTGTCCAGTTTTGCATCTGGACTTGACCACCACTTGAATGTGGCCCCAGAAGGCTGCTGAGATGATGTCAGGGACTGGCAGAGCTCTGAGGAGTGGGTGGAAGAGGTACCAGGGCCAGAGGTGGATCCATGGGAAGTGGGTAGCAATTTATGGGGTTTTGTGACTCCCATGTGGCAGGAACCAGAACTGGAGGATAGGGAGGGGTGTGAGCAATTGGAGACAGGGAAGGAAAGACACGGCATGGCAGAAGTGGAGGGGGAGATGGTGCCTGAAGGGAGAGAGCTGGCAGAATCCCCTCCATCCTCTCCCACACTGTCCCCCAGGACCAGAAGAGCCTTGAAGAGGAAGGCACAGCAACAACTTCCGCGTTACAGAAGTCGCAAGTTGCTTGCACTCTCACAGTCAGACAAAGGTACTTAAATTTGTGTGTGGGAATGATTCCACCATTACTCCAGCTGTCTACCTCAGAGTGCAAGCCCAGGGAGGGACACCAGCTACAGTACCAAGCCACCAGAAGCATGTGTGTGCATGCTTAGTGCACCTCAGGAAGTTCATGCTTTGTCAGTAAAGAATTAAAACTGCTGGCCATTTGCCCTCCTTGTGTGACCAGGACATACAATCATACCTTGGGTTATGAATGCTGCAGGTTGTGCGTTTTCGGGTTGCGGGCTGCGCTGAACCCAGAAGTACCGGAATGGGTTACTTCCGAGTTTCAGCCATACACAGAAGTGCCAAATGATGTCATGTGCATGTGCAGACGCAGTGCTTCAGGCTGCGAATGCTGTGGGTTGCAAACGTGCCTTCTGCACAGATCACGTTCACAACCCAAGATATGACTGTACAGCAGTGTAGCCCTCAGGCTTCAACAGGGTCCCCAACCATGGAGAAGACAATGTTTGTCTACAGTGGAGGCTGTTCCATTTAGGTGAATGGGGCACTGTCCCACCAAGCTCCAGTTCACCCTCAGCAAGTCCCCACAGGCCTAACTTCTTACATACAACCAATCGGGGGTCAGGCACTGCTGGTCAGCTTCCTCCTTCTTAATGTTGCCTTTGGAAAACTCAACAGGAAGGATGATGGGGACAAAGCTAGAATTAGTTTGCACTGCCTATCATTGGCTTCCTGGCTCCACCTACTTTTGGCCTCTCTGCTTTCTGCATCGTGAGTCCCAATGGGCAACAAGACACTACTGGTTGGTTAGCTGGGCCAATGACCTATCTTAGCATATGGCGTTTTCTACATTCCTGGCATTGAGGACAGAAAGTTACATAACTTTCTCCATTGACTGTGCTCAGGTGTTTGGCTTTTTTGAACAGTTTCTTCGCACAATGAGCCCTGTGTTGCATTAATAACCCTGGCCAAAAATTCATCGTGGCAGATGGCTGGGTTCACCACTGGAGCCCCGCTTAAGATGATTTTGAGGGCTGAACTGGTGCTTAAGTTATGGGCGGCCATCTAATTGCCACCCGGATGTGCTGAGACACTTTCAGCTTTCGAAATGAAATTAGCAGTCTGGAGCTTATGGCTTTATGATCTAATGCCCCTGAAGGTGATAAATAATGGAGAAGAGTTACAGTGGAACAAGTTGAGAAAATGATTTCTAAACCTGAAATTGCCCAATCTATTTTGATGACATTGAGACCAGCTAGTTGGAAATTAATTTTATGTTCTGTGCAGCAGCTTGTTTCAGAGGCTATCTCCCTGCTGTTAAGAAACTCTCTGGAATGCCTCTGGAGGGGGAAAGAAAGGAATAAAGAAAGAAAAGAGAGGAGGAGAAATGAGTCCATAAACTGATTTTTTGATGGACGGGAATTGCTAGCTTTTTTGAGCAAAACTCTGTTCCTACTTAATACTTGCAGGATCAGAAGAAGTTCAACAAGTGCAGCATGTTGTGCAGCATGACTAGCCTGTGATAGAAGCAAGTTTCACTTCCTGAATTTTTGCCACCATTAGATCAACAGTTGCGAGTTATGGCGAATTGTTTCTTCACTTAAAAGCTTAAGAAGAGCTGGTGCAGCAGTAAAATGGCTAGCACATTTGCAGAGCTAAACAGTGTCTGGTATGGTTTCAAACTGGATGGGGAAATTGTGTGTTGAGACCCCTGCATTCCAGGGGTTGGACTTGAAGAATGTTTATTGCTCAGATAAGCCTTGGCGTCCAGCCCGCTTCAGCTGCGCAGTTCTGCTAGGCCTCCGGACTTCAAAGGCCACATTCCAAAGGCTCTGAGCAAACGCAGAGATTAAGCAGCGGCAAGAGAAAGCTGTAAACTCAAGCACTTTCTTCAGTGTGCTTAAATAAAGTCCACTCAGGATCTTAGCAGCTAAAAGCAGTTTTTATTTACAGCAGACTATCCATTATCTATCACAGTGAACAGCATCATGAAAACACGTCCTCTCTCCTCAAAAGCGAAAGTAGAGAGAAAGAACAAAGGCTGGAGACTCTCGGAAATGACGAATCTCCCCCCTCCCAGATTGTAGGCAGGGCGTACACTCTGAGCTGTTTAACCCTGTAAGCTCAGGTTCTCCTCACAGGACTAAATGACCCTTTGGGTCCACAAGTCTATGATTCTATGAAGTCCAGCATCCTATTCTCACAGTAGCCAACCATCTGCCTGTGAGAAACCTGCAAGCAAGATTTGAGCACTCCTGTATTTTCCTAGCAACTGGTATTCAGAAGCATTACTGCCTCCGACCATGGAAGCAGAGCATAGTGATTGATAGCTTTGTCCTCCATGTATTTCTTCAATCCTCTTTTAAAGCCATCCATATTGGTGATCCTTATTGCCTCCTATGGGAGTGAGTTCCATCATTTACTTGTGTGCTGTGTGAAGAAGTACTTTTTAATATCTGTCCTGGATCTAGCATTCAGCTTCGTTGGATGCCCATGAGTTCTCGTGTTATGGGAGAGGGAGAAAGCATGTCTCTATTTCAAGACATAGAGATGGTCTCCAACTTGGATAAATTTTGAAGAGGCTCAGACTGGGTGCTATCCAGTGTTGGAGGCATGAGACTTTTCCTCTGATCGATAAACTGTTTGCAGCAGGGGTGTTGTTAACACCCTCAGCTGTACTTTGTTAATGAAATGAATGTTGTAGGTTAAACAGAGTATGTGTCCTTACCCCCTTCAATGTTTGCATGGTAGGTTCTTTTCTCAGTTTGTATTTATTCTGTTCTGGGGACTGTGAATTTTTCAAAGCAAGGACCTTTAGCAGACAAGACAGCCATTTAATTTCAATAAAGGAATTTTTCATGGTGTATGTGGGTAAGGAACGCAGAAGCAGGCCTGTGCTTTTAAAAGATAATTAATTAAAAACCTTCTGGGTGCAGGTGAATTTGGCACCTTGCCAAACATCTAGGAGAGAAGAATGTGATGGGAATTGTGCGGCTAGAATGATCTCGTTTTGCAAGAGGGCTGGGCCAGCATCTTGTAATTATTCCCAGGAGAAAGCAGGGCACTTTGGGTCAGTAAGATGATCTCACACACATCCCTTGCAGGATAATTTCTGAAGCCATTCAGGGTACTCATTTCTTTAGTTTGATCTCCACAGTAAGCCAATAACACCTATCTGTTTCTTTGCTGAGAGGTTTGGATAAGAGGTTTTCACTTCAGCTCTCTCCAAATGCTTTAGTTTCCTGTCCCTTTACCATCTCCAGATCAAGATTCCATTGATAAGACATACTGAGAAAAGCAATATTGATGTGATTGAAAGTATAAAGATGTAAGAACATCAGAAGAGCTCTGCTGAATTTTGGCTTCTCTGTCCCTCTCAAACTTAAGTCCAGTGCTCCATATTTCCACATCAGCTGTTGATTTAATTTTTTTAAAAAAAAATTATTCCAATGAAGATTCATCAGCATTGTACAGTGGTACCTTGGGTTACAGACGCTTCAGGTTACAGACTCCGCTAACCCAGAAATAGTACCTCGGGTTAAGAACTTTGCTTCAGGATGAGAACAGAAATCGTGCAGCAGTGGCGCGGCAGCAGCAGTAGGCCCCATTAGCTAAAGTGGTACCTCAGGTTAAGAACAGTTTCAGGTTAAGAACAGACCTCCAGAATGAATTAAGTTCTTAACCCGAGGTACCACTGTAGTTGAATTTCTCCAAATGTACACATTTTTAATGCAATTTTGAATATACACAAAATGATTTCCCAAATTATAATGCACAACCTAATGTTCTTTACCTTAGGGTTTGGGGGGAAAAAATTAGGGGGCTTGCAAACTGCATAGCAAAACTCTGGGAAGCGTGAATTTGAGTGATTACAGCGTTTCAATTGGTGCATTGTTTCAGAAATTGCATATACAGCATTGTAAGTTCACCTTTACATGTGAACTGAATCAAATTTCTCCATTCATACCCAGAGAATAAGGTGATCTACAAACTACTGCTGTCTGAACACTGTAGGGTGGACCATGGCTTGTTCTTTCTGTCCCACTCCTGGCTCCTTCCAATGTTCTAGTTTATCACTTGAACAAAAGGTCAAAGTTGTTGCACACCATTTAGGATGAGGAATATATCCATCTGCTCTGCCTGAGCTCTGCCAACTTGTCTTGGCGTCAAGCTCTCAGGCTACCGGCTGAGATACATTTAAGTGAGAAGAATGGAGTTCAAATGCCAGGTGTGTTAAAAAGCACCCACAACACCAACCAAATAAATTATTGGGTTGTATGCAGTAGGGTAGTGGCAAATTCAGAAGTTCAGGGCTCCTTCATGACAGTCACTCCGTCTCAAAACCATGGTTCCTTGCAGCCACACATCCTTCTAAGATTACACTACCTTCTAAGATTATACTTGTTGTTCTTTAGTCATTTAGTCGTGTCCGACTCTTTGTGACCCCATGGACCAGAGCACGCCAGGCACTCCGGTCTTCCACTGCCTCCCACAGCTTGGTGAAACTCATGTTGGTAGCTTTGAGAACACTGTCCAACCATCTCGTCCTCTGTTGTCCCCTTCTCCTTGTGTCCTCAGTCTCCCAACATTAGGGTCTTTTCCAGAGAGTCTTCTCTTCTCATGATGTGGCCAAAGTATTGGAGCCTCAGCTTCAGGGTCTGTCCTTCCAGTGAGCACTCAGGGCTGATTTCCTTCAGAATGGAGAGGTTTGATCTTCTTGCAGTCCATGGGACTCTCAAGAGTCTCCTCCAGCACCATAATTCAAAAACATCAATTCTTCGGCGATCAGCCTTCTTTTATGGTCCAGCTCTCACTTCCATACATCACTACTGGGGAAACCATAGCTTTTACTATACGGACCTTTGTCGGCAAGGTGATGTCTCTGCTTTTTAATATGCTGTCTTGGTTTGTCATTGCTTTTCTCTCAAAAAGCAGGCGTCTTTTACCTGGCTGCTGTCACCATCTGCAGTGATCATGGAGCCCAAGAAAGTAAAATCTCTCACTGCCTCCATTTCTTCCCCTTCTATTTGCCAGGAGGTGATGGGACCAGTGGCCATAATCTTAGTTTTTTTGATGTTGAGCTTCAGACCATATTTTGCGCTCTCCTCTTTCACCCTCATTAAAAGGTTCTATATAATTATACAATAATAATAATAATTCGTGGTGCATTGCAAAGATCAATGCAGACCTCCGTGAGCTGCTTTTCAACTAGATATATCTATTTTCTGTGAATGTAGGCAAATGATTTAGTGTGCTCCAATATGTTCTTTCAGTGTAACTTATCTCAGTTTTCCTTGAAGTTCTATTGTACGTAACAGAATTTGCAAACCATTCTCTTGAAACTGAAACACCTTGTGTTTTCAGTGTTAATGCTTAGCTTTCCAGCATGTAGAATGACTCTTCCTCGGTGCTCTTCCTCACCTGTATTACTCACCTCCTTGCATATTGATTGGCTCTGAATAGCACATAGAAAAATACTTCTCAGTTGCTTAAAAACTCCACTTTCAAGCTGATTGGGCGGCTCTAAGGTGCTGAAACCTCTAGGCCAAGAATGAGTAACCTGTGATGCTCCAGCAGTCATTGTCCCAGACAGCATGGTCAGTAGTCAAGAACAATGGGAGTTGTAGTCCAACAGCATATGGAGAGTCACAGGTTCATTGCCCAAGCTCTTGGCTTCCTGATGGTTTTTCAGAGCCATGTGCGTGCTCCACTGAACCTTTCAAAATATTGGGCAGTATGTGTTTGGCTTGTTTTGTCTCTAGTTTTCCATCATCACAAGCTTGTTCTTTATTTAAGATTACCCAGGAAAAAAGCCTTATGAGATTTCAGCTGCACTCAGAGGAATCACTTTGGAAGTGGACTTTGACAAATTCCTTTCTTTTTGCCTTTCTCCTCCCTTTCCTTGGCCAAGCGCTCATACAGTGACAAGGCAGATCAGTGATCTCATACAAACACTGACACAAACTGTACTTAACTTTCACCTTCAGATTCACCTTCCAGCATGCTGCAAACATTTCATTTCAAGTCTTCCTCCAGGTAAACATCTTTTGAATGATAGCCAAAACTGGGTAAATTGTGGCTTATGCTGAAGATGGGAAGTAGTGTTCCTCCCGCCTCCTGCAGGCTATGTTTTCGTCTTCCTCCAAAAGACTGAACAATGAAGCTGTGTCCAGCTGAAAACTTTGTTGTCTTCAGGGCTAGAGTAGTCGTTCTCCAAAGTACCCCGTATGATAGAGGCTCAGTGTTTAGTGTTTTTGCTGTGATGCATTATTCAAGAGTACCACTGTGTTGAAAATGTTCCTATCCTTCCTATGCTGTGCAGTGCAATATATTTTGCTTCCCAATTGCCTGACAGGGAAAGCAATGTCTCCATTGAAGTATTGCTCCATATTACAGATATTGCTTACATCATCTTATTCATCCTTTGCATGCTGGTGGTCCCAGGGTTTACTCATGGGAGCTCCAGTTAAAACTATCTCAGGTTGCCATGTTGGATCAAAATAAATAAAAATAAATAAATCAAACATGCCAACTGATTGGCAGTGGCTCTCAAACATACAGAGTTTTGGACAAGAATCTTTCCCTCTCCTGCCAGGGGCTGAGCCTGGGACCTCTTGCAGGCAAAATATGTCCTCTACCATTGAGCATCATTAAACTCCCTGTTCCCCGTTTGCAACATTGGTGGCTGCTTGTGGGAATGGAAATTGTAAGCTCAATGGTGTCATGGTTGGTAGGTAGCAGCCCATAATGTCCCTGATAATGGCTACTTTGGGCCTTAATTAACAGATTTGCACCATGTACAATTAGTCCCATGGACTCCTCATTGCCTTTCTTCCCCCCAGTGCCCACAGATGTTAACATTTCAAAGACATTTAACAGCTTGCTTCTCAGAGACTGCTTCCGCACAAACTGAACTTTCATGTCCTGGGAGATTACTGGCACTCAAACACTGAAATCAATGGGCAACCCAATAGGACATACACACACACACACGCCAAAGATGAGTGTCCTGAAATACCTGTTTGATGTGCTTTGTTAACTGCATTAGATTGACTGCATGGGAAATGAATTTATGTCACTTCCTCTTACAGTTTGCATGAAAGCTCCACAGTACACCCTCAAGGCAAGAACTAGCAAACTTAAAGGGAAAATTTTAAAGTAACTAGCAAACTTAAAGGGAAGGTGTGATGTAAGGGAGCATTTTTAATCTCGTGGAAAGTTGAATCCAAACCTGCTATCATTTGCAGAAGCCAGCATGAGCGGTGAACAAGCAGATATGAAAAGTCATTTTCCCCTTTGTTTTCTCAGGTGCTGCTGCATGTGTTCACGGAAGATTTAGAATGCATCCCTGGATTCCAACAAAAGGTTTTTCATATTGAACACCCGTCTGCATTCATGGCGGACCAGCCGATTCTGAATTGTAAGGAAGCTTATTTTCATATGTCATTTCTGCACACGCACACAAATTGTATTAACCACAGCCTGTGTGTTCCTATCATTTTTGGAATATATCAGAAAATTCATTGTCCTTGTGACAGGCTCCCCTCTGTTGTTCCTACAGGAGTGTGATTACTTCTATTTATTTTATTATTATTATTTTGAAAGCGGGAGAGGCTTTTTCTAAACCCGTATTAATACAGACTTTTCTTTGTATTATGGTTCTGTGTTGAGTAGTTCCTGTCCATTAATTAATGGTTGGCTTGAATATTGATGTGGACACTGGGAATAATCACTGTACCCTTTCTCTTGAATTATTTGGTTCTTGAATTAATTTGGCGGTTTTGTGCTGATAACGAGTGAGTATGCTGGAGAACCTTGAGTTGCAATTGAGTGTGTGTCTTGCAACTTGTCTACAAGATGTTCCTGCTATGTGTTGAACCTCAGAATCTGCTACTCAAACCTTTCCAGACATTATCCTATCCTCTGCATTTGAACCTCTGGTGACCAACTGCTATTGCCAGTTGGGAGTATGAATGAACTGCATGGCCAAATTCCATTTCCAGCAGACAGGTGTTGCATTAAAGTGCTGGCACTGATGGGAAGAGGCTTTGTGTGCTTGGCAAGCAGATAGCACAAGGCTAAATGGTCCATAAAGTCTTAACTGTGCTTTCTGCACTTGAGTTGTTTGATCAAGGTACTAAGGGGGAACTGGAGAACATGTAGTGGTGTTACCATTCATGTTTCTGGAGGTTTCATGACCGATGGATGAAGTGTTGCATCCACAAATGTCTTGGATTTGAGCCAAGGTTGTCCAAATATAGTGTTGGTGGTATTTCTCATAGAGGAACTGCAGAAAGCCTCAACTGCATAAGACTCTTGATACGTGGTTTGGAAGAGGTTTTTTCACTTGTCTTTGCGGTGACAAAAGTTAATGGTTCCTAATGCCTGGGTGGAGTGGATGAAAGCCCGGAAGCTGAGCTTGAACGCTGAGAAGATGGAGATGCTGCGGGTTGGTGATTCCAGTGTGCAGAAGATGGGCCAGTTGCCTGTGCTAGATAGGATTGCGCTCTCTCTGAAAGAACAGATACAGAGTTTGTGGGTGCTCCTGCACCAATATTGGTGGCTCAGGTAGCCTCAGTGACTAGGGATGCCTTTTACCAGCTACAGCTGTTATACCAGCTATGGCCATTTTTGGAAAGAGATTGTCTGGTCACCATAATTCATGTTAAGCTAAAGACTCAATTACTGCAATGCATGCTGTGTGGGGCTACCCTTGAGATGCCCAGAGTGACGGGGGAAACCCAGCTGGATGGGCAGGGTATAAATAATGTTGTTGTTGTTGTTGTCCAGAGACTCCTGCTGGTGCAAAATGCTACAGCTAGATTTTTGATGGGAACAGACTATCACCAGCATGGAACTCCAGTGTGAAAAGCTTGCATTGGATGCCCACACCCTACCAGACCAGGTTCAAGGTTCTTATATTAATTAACAAATCCCTTCATAACTTGGGTCCAGGAAACCTCAGGGACTGCCTGATCCATTATATCCCTGCTTGGTCACTAGGGTCTTTGAGGAAGTCCCTGTTAGTGGTCCCCCATGGCTGGGTTGCATGGGTTGTATCCACAGAGGGTCATGTGTTCAGTATTGTGCCACTTGAAATCAGAAAGGCCCTTTCCCTGTTGAACTTTTGGCACTTACTGATCACTTCTTTATCCTTCAACAGGCTTTTAATTGAATTCTGTTTTTATTGTTTTAATTCATTTTTAACTATTCTTAGAATTGCTTTTTTAGTCTCCTGTGCACTGCTTAGAGACAAGTGTGATTAAATGGCATACAAATCACTGTAATAAATAAATAGATGCCTGGTGACCACCGTTCTCAAGGGGTGTGAAGCAAACCTTGTGCATTCATAGCAGTTTGCTGGGGAATGACCTGACTTGTTCTCTGCCTGTTTTTCATATGTGCCATCCTTGGACAGAAGGAACAATGCAACTCTTCCATGTTTCCCAGTTAGTGTGATATAGACATATCTCAGCAATGCATGCTCTCAGTGATACTGGATCTGCATATTGTAGGGAATCTTGAATTCCCAAATAATTCTCCCTGTAAAAAATTAAAGTGAGTCAAAATACTCTCAGTGATTTGCAGTATCCACTTCCTTTGAGCAAAAGGGAGCTTTAGCTGTCTAGTCGTCATTACTATTGGACATCTTGTTTTGATGTTCAAGAGGCTCTCATGGATATTTGATCCTTCTAGGTTGTGTGTGTAAAAGGATTCTGCGTGTGTTTTATTGTGCTTGTTTCAAGGATAGTGCACATGTTGTTCTAGAAGAACATGCTCTAACATCATATCCCCCTTTTAAGGCACATATGCTTGATTTTTGAACATCATTCATTCAAAAGGACTGTGGCTCAGTGAAACAGCACATGCTTTGTATAGAGAACCCAGATACAATCCCTGGCATCTCCATGTAGACTCCTGCCTAAAAACTCTGGTCAGTGTAGTCAGTAATGAGCCAGATGAACAAATGGTCTGACTTGGTATAAGGCAGTTCTTTGTGTTCTAATACCCCACCCCACCCCATGCTCAATAGACTCTAGGGCTTAATATGACTTCCCAAGAATAATTTTGGTCATGCAAATCTTTCTTCCTTTCCTTGACCCTGACCATTAGGTCCAGTCGTGACCGACTCTGGGGTTGTGGCACTCATCCCGCTTTATTGGCCGAGGGAGCTGGCGTACAGCTTCCAGGTCATGTGGCCAGCATGGCTAAGCCACTTCTGGCGAACCAGAGCAGCGCACGGAAACGCCGTTTACCTTCCCGCTGGAGCGATACCTATTTATCTACTAGCACTTTGATGTGCTTTCAAACTGCTAGGTTGGCAGGAGCAGGGACTGAGCAACGGGAGCTCACCCCGTCGCGGGGATTCGAACCGCGACCTTCTGATCGGCAAGTCCTAGGCTCTATGGTTTAACCCACAGCGCCACCCGCATCCCAATCATGCAAATCTTAATGCCAAGCTAATAAAGGTACACTCCACCATATTTAATACTACTTGAAGGTACGAAGGTAAGTGTTGATAAATTCACTGGAATGTTTCAAAAAATGATGTAGACCCCTTAGTTCTGCCATGCTTTTGAAATTATGAAAACAAGGCAAGGATATGCTACAGTGTGAGTTTCCATCATACACTGAAGATGTACCTTTTTACCATGATTTTGGACAGTTAAGGTATTCTTGTAGAACTTCCTCTTCTCTTTTGGTTAATATATATCATGTTGTTTCTGCTTGGGATATTTATGGTGAAGGGTGGGTAAGAAATCTTATCAGTAGTTAAATTAAAATTTCCTCAGAAACTGAGGGGGGCAGGAGGAAAAGATAGAGGGAGAGAAAGAGGACTGGTTGTTAATTTGAATGAGCATTTTGGCCATAGTTCCCAAGGGGGCTTAGTGGTTTCAAATCAAGCAGGAGGAAACAGCCTCATTTTTTTGCCTTTTGCCATTGGCCACCTCAAAGTGATGTGCAGTTGGAGGGTGTCTGATTCAAATGTCTTGTTGGCTTTTTCTTTTCTCTGTGTTTGATCCTATAGAAAGGAAAAGCTGTTTCAGCCATATCCAATTGCTGCTTCTGTGATAACCAGCAAATGGCACTGGTGTGAAACTGGCATAATAATTAAGACACCATTTTTAATATTAAGTCAAGGAAAGACAAAGCAAGGCTGCTGCTTGTTATCTTGTTGTGGTTTTATATTTGATGCAAGCTGCCCCTTGGGGAAAACATAAATATAATAAAATTATATGTATAAAACTATAATGATATAATAATAATAATAATAATAATAATAATAATAATAATAATAATTTTTAGTGAAGAACTTAGGCAGTTCTACTCATCAGAGACACCAAATTGGTATGATATATCATATTCCACTTCGGTGGAATGTTGGCCCTACACTTCTAGCCAATTTAATCAGATCAGAAGTTCTAGGTCTCAGTCATGATGGATTAAACCCTGCACTCTCATTAGACACAAGGGGCATCAAGGCAATCCACTGTGCCACACTCTGGGTGAAGTCAGCCCACCGCTACCCTGCATTAGTACAGTAGGTGCATTGCATGCATGAGGCCACCTGGAGAGAGTGATTTGCCTGAGGCCACATTCATGCCACACCGTGAAAGCACTATGATACCACTTTAAAAAGTCATGAGTCCTCCCCAAAGAATTCTGGGGTCTGTAGTATGTTAAGAGTGCTGAGAGTTGTTAGGAGATCCCTGTTCCCCTCCCAGAGCTCCAGTTCCCATGATGGTTTAACAACCAATCCCTCTTCAATGGGAACTTTGGGAATTAAAGCTCTTCAAGGAGAATATCCTAACAAGTCTCATCACCCTTTATAAACTACAGCTTGCATAATTATTGGAGGGATGCCATGGCTGATCAGAATCTATGTGCTTTAAATGTGTCTTAAGTCAGTGGTATGGAGATCCAACCTCAGGATCCAAGGTTGATGTGTCTTTCATAGCAAATGTCCCAGAGTCCCTACCAGGACCAGCCAATTCCCTTTGGTCCCAACATCTAGTGGGCTCAGCTAGGGACACCCATTCCTCTCCCAATTAGGAGAGGCATGTGTGCAGCTGGAAGGTTGGGAAAATAACAGGTCAATTATATTAGCCTCTCCTCAAAATCTTTGACGCTCTGGGAATTCGATCCACATATTTTCAGTGTGGGATGATAGCAGTGTCCTACTTGAGGGGATTGCTTAGCAGAATGAGATAAGAGATAAGGGCAAGAGGGTATAATCAAACCCCAAGATGGATCAGTGCGGAAGAAGTGCCCCTAAACCAGAGGCTTTCCAGCCGACTCATCAATATTTTTTATTGTCTGTTTGACTAGGCTGAGCACTTTTTTTAATGTTGCCATTACTCAAGAACAGTGTAATTTAGTCGTTGCATCTGCATGTGCAGCCCACCATGAGTATGTAAATTAATAGAGCAAATATGCAAAGCAAGTCTAACGGTGATTGCTTTTGTAGTCTTCAATAAACAGAGTACTTTTAATTCTCAGCTGAAGATTGAAAAGAACAGTCATATTTTGTTGTAGGGGAACATCTATCTCCCCCTCCCCATGCTCTGCAAATCCCCTTGATATTTTTAATTTAAACAGAAACATGCCACACATACCATTGCCACTGCTTCCGTCAGTAATTAAGAACGGGGCTTTTTTTTTACTTCCTTCTTATGTATTTACTACTTAGTTGTAAATGCCCTTGTGTTCATTATTCATGAAAGTTACGAGGGGAAAGAAAGAGGCAGAAGTGAAGAGGCCTCTCTCTCTCTTTCTCTCTTTATTATTTGCATGCAGGCTGAAGCAATAAAAAAGTTTGCTTCCCACATTCAACAACCTTTTAAAATGCCTTGTAGTGAGATATAAAACAAAGTGCAATAAAGAAGTTTGAAACAGGGTGGGGAGATGAATGTTTTGCCTATTAATCTATGAAGGAGAAAGCATCATGAGAATGTAGGGAGAGCGTGCTGGATCAAGCCAGTGGCCCAAATAGTCCAGCATTCTGTTCTCACAATGGCTGTCCAGATACCTCTGGGATACCTACAAGCAGGACCTGAGCACAAAAGTTTTCCAGCAGTTGATTTTCCAGCAGTTGGTATTCAGAAGCATTACTGCCTCCAAACATGGAAGAAAAGTCTCACCATTATGGCTGACAGCTGTTGGTAGCCACTACCTCCTCCATGAATTTGTCTCACCTTTAAAAACCCTCCAAATTGGTGGCTATCACTGCCTACAGTGGGAGCAAGTTCATGTGCTGCATGAGCCGAAATGGGACATTCCAGGATCCAATCAGAAGCCAGGGTGGCTTTTGTAATTCTGCAATGTCCCGCTCAAATCAGGACTGTTAAGGGATGTGGTGTGGTGTACAGTGGTACCTCACAAGACGAATGCCTCGTAAGACGAAAAACTCGCAAGACGAAAGAGTTTTTCGTTTTTTGAGTTGCTTCACAGGACGAATTTCCCTATGGGCTTGCTTCGCAAGACGAAAACGTCTTGCAAGTTTGTTTCCTCAATGCATTCCTATGGGAATCCGTGCTTTGCAAGACGAAAAATTCGGAAGACGAAAAAACTCGCATAACGAATTAATTTCGTCTTGCGAGGTACCACTGTACTCCAGCCCTAGAAAAGTGTCTTTTCCTGATGCATACTAGGATTGGAACAAGAACCAGACCCTGGTAGGAAAAGAGGCTTCTCCAAGACTCAGTTATGCCTTCCCCTGCTCTGCCTCAAGACTTACAGATTGTTTGGTTTACAGAATTTATATCTTGCCCTTCCTCTGGGCATGATATCTTCTTGCTTATACATACACCTCAATGCTGCTATAGTCTTTCTAACAATGACTTCAGAAGCAGATCATCTTTGTATTATGAGCAGGACTGTTATGATAACAACGATAACAATCTTTAAAATATTTTAACAGAATGAATGCTTGCATCCTGATCCTTTGCATGATTCCTCATAAGTGTGGGGAATTCGGAACATGTGGGCCCTCAACCTCTGGTTCTGAGTGTGAAAAATTGTCTTCTTGGTTTGAGTTGATTTGAGTAAGTAAGTGTGTGTGTGTGTGTGTGTGTGTGTGTGTGTGTTATTATGCAAACACAGAGACACAATAAATGACTCAGGTCAACTTGAAACAAGAACACAATTTTCTACTGAAGTTTCTGAGCATGTTTCATCCACCGCCCCCCAAAAGCAAAAAAAAATGCCTGAGCTCAAGAGAATTTCAGATGACAAGTAAAAATGGAACACAGCAGGCAAACTCAGGGTAGCAGCAGTAGAAACATTTCTGTTGGTGCACCTAATTTCTCATTGTTGCTTTCCTCTCTCTTTCTTCCCCCTTCACTTTAGCTTTTGACTAACCTACGAAAAGATAGCTAAAATGTTCTGCCCCACCCCCCAGCTTCCAGTGTTTCTAAGGAAATCAGCATGACTTCATCTTATATCTTCTTGGGTCCCAGAGACACTGGTAAATGTTTCATTGCTATAATCTTTGAAGCCATCCTCTAGATATTTAGCCACTGCTGACATATTTATGTGGCAAATGACACCTTTCTTCATCTAGTTTACTGCAGAATTATGGCGTTTGCATCCTGCTCACCTTATTCATAAAAAGATATATATACCACCAACTTGTATAAAGTAACAAGGCAGTGTACAGCAGACTACAGACACTCACGAGTCTTAAGCTCAGCAGAAGGGACACTCTTGGAAGTTCCACCTCTCTCAGAAGTTCAGAGGGGAAAGGAATTTTCTGTGGCAGCCCCTAAGTTGTGGATTTCCACCCACACAAGATGCTGCTCATTGTTCATATTAAAGGTTTTCAAAAGGTAATTGACCCTGTTCTCTCACTAGATGCCACCTATTGGAAATTTCCATTGACTCCATCATCATGATGCTCCTGGCTGCACATAGCTCTTTAGCTTCAGTAACCACCTGGGTCAGCAAATTTCTAGCAGTGGCAGTCGTTCTTCATGCGGAGATGATAGAACATCACCAAGCAACCCTGCTACATGCATAAAAATAATCATGTTGCATTAATCATGTTTTACTTTTTAACATACACGAGTTGTGGCTTTTGCGGGGGGGGGGTCCTTTTTAAAAAAAATGACAATAAATGAAATGGTATACATGAAAAATGAAGGCAATTAACAAAAAGCATTGGGATGGCGTGCTGTGAATGCAAAGCCAGGAAGAGCATTGCCAATGATTTAAATGTCAAAACAAAGGCAGTTGTGACCCTTACTTGAAAAGCTTTAATTTGGATGTTAATTAATGGCTGACCTCTTCTGTCACTTACGTGATGGATTGCATTTTCTGGGTGTGCAATCCTTCAGATCGGGGTGGGTGGTTGTCTGTCCATCGGCAGGTTCTTGCGTCTGCTGGATTTTAATGAAGAATTTCCTTCCCAACCCCATTCATTTTGCCCTGGTGCTGTTAGCTTAATTTACTTCCACTGTGTGGGATTTATTAACTGATTAATCACGGGTGCTTTAAGGTGTCTCTGCTGCGTTCTTTGATGAAAGTTGCACTTTTGTTGAGCCTAACAGCAGGGTCCTCTGAAGAGCATCCAGTACTAGAGCAACTCATCGTAGGGGGTGCAGATTTTGTAAACACAACACAACACGCCGGAATACAAAAGCATATTCCCTAATGCTTTCCTATTAGTGCATGAAAAACATACATAAGAGAAAGGCATAACTCATTCCTTCTGTGCACACAGCACCTGCTTTCAACCTCTTTCCGACATTCCTAAAGGTCAGCTTTGGAAATGCAGCATTGGGGAACATCTGTGACCCTCCAGATGTGGTAGGACTCCAGCCTCCATCATTCCCAACCAACATAGCCAGTGGTGAGTGATGAGGGGAGCTGTAGTGAGCTACAGTCTGAAGGTTCTCCATCCACAGCTTCTCTACCCCTTGCTTCACTTAAGGACTGTCACCTGAGCTGGATGGTACTCTGCTCCTAGCTGTGCATCTTGGTCCTTTTAAAGCCAGAAGAGCCATAGCTCAGTGGTAACAACATTTGCTTTGCATGTGGAAGGTCACAGGTTCAGTCCCCAGTATCTCTAGATAGGGCTGGAAGAGACTCCCTGCCTGAAACCCTGGCGATCCAAAGCCAGTCAATAATCACCCAGATAGTCTGACTCTGTATAAGGCATATTCCTGTTGTTCCCATGGAAATTTAGAGCAAGTTATGATGAAGGCAAGCAAAGCCCCTCAGGTTATTTTGAAATTTGTATCTATGCATATAAATTAGCTTATGCAAGTGTTACACAAATGTGTGACTCCCTTTTTGGTGGGACATTTCCTCTTCATTGGGAATGTGGCTGTCCTACATCTGGTTGGGCACAGCAGACAGCATTGTGCTAGACCAGGGGTTGGAAACCTCTGGCCCACAGCCCATATTTGACCTGCCAGTCCTCCCCATTTGGCTCTCCAGGCCATTTCATAAGAACATAAGATGAGCCTGCTGCATCAGTCCAGTGGACCATCTACTCCAGCATCCTGTTCTCAAGATGGCCAACCAGATGCTTGTAGGAAACCTGCAAACAGAGTCTGAGCAAAAGAGCACTTTTGCAGTTTCCAGCAATTGGTACTCAAAACCATTGCTGCCTCTGACCCTGGAGACAGAGCATAGTCATCATGGTTAGAAGCAATTGATAGTCTTTTTTCCTCCATGAATCTGTCAAATCCTCCTTTAAAGCCACAGGAGATGGAGGCCATCACTGCCTCTTTTATATGCAAATGACTTTTCAGAATCTTTTATTTCAGCTAAGCCATGTCCATCTGCCCTCCACCTGCCAGGATGGTGTAGTGGTTAAGAACGGTGGACTCATAATCTGGTGAACTGGGTTTGCTTCCCTGCTCCTCCACATGCAGCTGCTGGGTGACCTTGGGCTAGTCACACTTTTGTGAAATCTCTCAGCCTCACTCACCTCACAGAGTGTTTATTGTGGGGGAGGAAGGGAAAGGAGATTGTTAGCCACTTTGAGACTCCTGAAGGGGAGTGAAAGGCGGGATATCAAGTTCTCCTCCTCCTCCTCCTCCTCCTCCTCCTCCTCCTCCTCCTCCTCCTCCTGCCCTGACAGGGATGCTTGGGAAATGCTGCACAAGGGAAAAGAAAAAATGCTCATTTTTTTAAGAAAGGAGCATTCTTTTTTTCTTTCCAAAGAGAGCAGTTTGTATTCAAAGCACTTCTTCCCAGTGTTTTGAATACAATGATTCCCTGGATTCTTTTGATGTTCTCATAACATGCCATAGATTGGCGGGGGGGGGGGGGGCAGGCAGGTAGGATTTAATATCTTGGGGCGGGGGGGGGGAGTGATTTGAATTCAGCTCTTCTAGGCCAGGCTTTCACGCACAATTTCATACCATTTTACTGCATGTTTCTTCCAACACATTCTTTGTGTTTTCCCTAATGTAATGCATAATATTTTCATGAATGTATACATATTTTGTGAAATCTTATTTGGTTGGAGAATGGCCACATCCACACCATACATTTAAAGAACTATGAGGAAACAGTTATGGCTTCCTCCAAAATAAATATGAGCGCTATAGTTTCTTAGGGGTACTGTTCCCCTCACACAGCAGCAACTCCCAGAGTTCCATGTCAATAGAGCTTGATTGTTAAACTACTTTGGAGAATTGTGACTCTGTGGGCAGCTGTTCCAGCAGTGGGAGAGCTGGGAAGCAGAGCTCACTTCCATACATGCCAAGCATAGGCACCAGGTCTAGGGAACTCTGGGTGCCAGGGCACCCCCCCCCCAAAAAAAATTGGGGGTGATTAGCACCCACAATGCAAGGCTCTGACAGTACCTCCCAGACCACGTCGGAAGTTCTACCAGGCCTCCAAATGCGACTTCTGGTAGAAACCTAACGCAACAGGACATCATAACACCACGTTACATCACAGGCGCCATTGAGCACCCATAACCTGGGGCCAAAGTCAGCACCCCTGGCGCCAAGTGTCCTGTAAAAAGGCACAACCTGGATTTTTTGTAGGAGATCATGTTTTTGTTACTGCATGAGATTGTGCTAACTGTTACCAGGGGACATCCATTCCATTAGACTGCCTCCGTGTGAGATGTAGGAAACAGGGCTTATTTAATCAGCTTTGCTGGAAGCCTAGCTTCATCAGGGACCTCCTGTCCCTGAACTGTGCCAACTGATCATTATAGAGACAACTATGGAGTTTTGATTTTGATTTTCCTCTTCCCTCCCTGCCCCTTTTCTCTTGCTTGGCTTGTTTGCTTGGACTGTAAGCCTGTTGGTAGGGACTGTCTTGCTTTGATTGTTTGTAAGTCACTATAAGAGTCTCCCAACAGCTCTTAACAAATTAGAGCTCCTAGGTTTTTTGTGGGGGAAGCCATGACTGTTTAAAGTGCTATCACAGTGCTTTAAATGTATGGTGTGAATGATGAACAGTGTTGCATTGCACCACTCTCAGAAGTGTGAGTTTCAAAGGACAGCTCTTATTCAGTTGGTCTTTATTAATTTATACACCGCTTATATGTCAGTATATTAATTTATACACACTTAAATATGTGGTTTACAACTAGCAAATCAATACATAATTAAAATACAGAATAACAATTCCATTGGGAACTAAAACATCCTTAATTAAAATATACAATGAAATGAGCCATTAAAAGAAAGGCAATTACAACAGTTTTAAAAACAGTTAAAACAATGAAGTCTGAAGTGGTGTTCTGGGGAATGTGTGCCTAAGCAAGGATGTCATCAGGAGATGTCAGAATGCCAACACTGATAGGACTTCAGGTAATATTTCAGAGAGTGTGGATTATGTTGGTCCACACTGTATTGTGAACCAAGCTGAATTTCTTTTGCATCCCTGCCCTTGTGTGCATTTTGTGCACTTTAAACCACCCTTCATTAAAGGATGTAAAAGACGTGTGTGTAGGGGGTATGAATTTGAAACCCCATTGCATATAGGAGAGGTTTGTGCTTGCAAACATCTTCACAGCATGTCTTTCTGAGCCCATCACCGCATTGCACAATTTGTGATGCTTCTTCTTCTTCTTCTTCTTTTTAAACATGATCAAAGCTTGCAAAGAGCACAGTTGAGAGCTGCCAGGTGGCCAAAACAGTTGCCTCTTTCCAGCCATCCGTGTCAGCTTTTTAATAGGGCCTGAGGGGGGAAATGAATTCTGAAAGAGGCTTTGATCTTTATGCATATACTTTTAATTTTAACTTTTAAAAGACATTTCAGATCAGAGCAAGGCTATTATGCTGAACGGTGTGTGAGGGAATTAATTGGTGGCTGAACTACAGTGCCAGGGCTGAGTCCAAGTGGGAGCCAGGCGGAGACGCTAATATTTGCATTTCATTATTTCTGCTGCCAGGATTTAAAAAAAGAAAATCCACAGAATGAGCTCCACCTATGCTAGAGTCCCCACATATTCAAGAGAGTCTTGGGTGTCTGTTTGTCTCGCGTGTTTTGCATGTGGCAAACCACTTTAGAAAATGCATTTATTAACATTATTAACAACTCAAAAGTGCAGTAACAGAGCATTATATCATACAAAGCAAACAAACTAAAAGAAGAGAAAGAAATGGTGACACACCAATATAAATCAAGACATCCATATTTCACAACATAGGCACTGACTCCTAGGGGCCGAGGCAATTTCGGTCCTCCAAATATGTTTTTTAG
This sequence comes from Podarcis filfolensis, assembly GCF_964270895.1. Classification (NCBI taxonomy): domain Eukaryota; kingdom Metazoa; phylum Chordata; class Lepidosauria; order Squamata; family Lacertidae; genus Podarcis; species Podarcis filfolensis. The sequence goes on along the minus strand of NC_139611.1, from coordinate 36,399,367 downwards.
GGGTCTGGGCCCCTTCAGTAATCAGAAGATGTCTGTATAAATTGTTGTGGTGATTCAGAGATTTAATATGAAATCAAGCTGGATTTGAGTTTGTTGATGTAGCAACAGTAAAAGTAAAAAAGAAAAACAAAAACAAACTACATATAAAATCAATTAAAATCCTGGGCATTTTTTTTATTGTTTATTTGGAAAATGTCTAAAACGTGGCTCTTTGGGCAACCCAGTCAACCCATAATTGCTTTTGTTTCTGGTGTTTTTGATCGGTTTTATATTTGTTCTCTTTTGTAGGTTATCTTGAAAATCTAGATTAATAATCATAATAAAGAGTTTGTTTGTGTCTCTGGTAACTTCTCTCTCTTACATCTTGAATGTTGACAAATTGGATTTTTAAAAGGTGAAAAAATATTAGAATTGGAGCTGTCAGAGAAGCACAAGGGAAACTGTGTTTTAAAGCTCAGGAACTTGGCAAAGTTTTTTATATTATGGATTTTTATATTATGAATGTATGTTCTGTATTATTTTATTAATACCATTGCCTAATACAAGATTGTCATGGCCTTTGGCTAGAACAATAAACTTATGAACTTGAAGGTTTTCCATTGCAAGCTATTGAAATCCTAGCTGCAGCTAACATTCATGTGTCAAACCACATTTGATATTGGGGGAAGTTACACCAGAGGCAGATTTAGGGGAGTGCAACTGCTTTGCCTGCACTGGGCACCAAGTCAAGAGGGAGCCAAAGGGGACAGACACTGCAATCATGACTTAGAACAGAAAGTGAGAGGTGTGGGTGGGCAACAGAGTTTGGCATTGCACTAGGGGCTGCTGAAATTTTAAAGCCCAAAGTCTGCCACTGGTTACAGCAGCACTTTCATAAAGCTAGGAAAGTTTGATAGCTTTCCACCCATTTGATGTGACACACATTTTCTAATCTTACTGTCTTCTACATGAGAATGGCTTTTGTTGAATGGCAGTGACTGTCTGTCTGGTGGATAGTGAAGTTCCAGGCTGCACATTAGTATGAGAAATGCAGAGATACAATTATGTTAGAAATGAATTTATAAACATATAATTTATGTTGCTTGTTTGCTCCCCTCTTATTGGCTATCTTTGAACCTAGTGCTGTGGTTTCCAAGGTGAGCAGTACTGCCTCCTGGGAGGCAATGAATTACCTAGGGGATGATAAGAGGCAGGAGACTGGCAGGGGGTGCTGGAGATGTAAATGATTATCAGACTTTGAAAAACTGGTGTCACTGAACCAAGACCATCAGTTTTGCTGGCCTTCTTACTTACAACCCATTGAGAGTTTCCTCCTCCTTAATCTCAGCATTGCCATTGTAGAACTTTGCAAAGAGGATGGGGGCAAAGCTAGAAATAAGTGGTTTTTGCCTGTCCTTGACTCTGGTTCCATCTACTGTTGACCTCCTCTGCCTTCCATCCTACTAGTCAAGGTTGACTTGAATTGGCCCAATTCAGTTTGAGATTCAGCAGAATAAGATGCACAGCCCTAGTGTATATATAGGTACTTGAACATGTTGCTTATCGCGGTGCACATCTTATAGGATACAGTGAATAATTCATGCTGCTCACCATGTCTGATTGGTGAACCTCAGTGACTTTTTTTTTGAGGGGGAGGAGCAAATTATACCACTGTGAGCCCAAGAACTTTAGAACAGAGATCCTGGACAGGAGTGGGGGTGGTAATACAAACTGCAAAGTTTGACTTCCTGACATCTTTTGGCATAAAATTGTTTTGTCAAGCATCATTTACTCAAGGCACATTCATGGAAATAGTGGATGCAAAGAATTTTTGCAGCATCAGTTGCTCCCAAATGAGAGAGCGCTAGCATAAATAAAAAGGAAAGGTTTTTCATTTTCTCATCAGGTTTCATAATTGTTCAGAGGTTGGGGGAATCAAAATATAAAGCAAGTGTGTCAGCATCATCTGTTACTGTTTTCTTTTTTTAATGCCAAACACGCCTTTCCAATGTAACTTGCACATAAATAAAGGTGATGTGATGAAGACAACATGCTCCATTAACCTCTTGGTTGTGAATGGAGGTGATTGAACTGCGGCAACTGAGCTCGATTTGAGATTAGATCTGTTCCTGGAGCCATGCCAGGGACCAGCCTAGTTTACAAATCACACTTTTTTGAAATATGTCTCAGCTTTGGTTGGGTGATGCCAGACAGCTGTTCATCTAATAGCCTAAATCAATGGCCAACTGCTCACAATTAGGAGGTATGTCAGTTGCTCGGTGCAATGAGAAAACCTTACATTAATTATGTTTTCAGAAGAAACTCTTAGTGAAAGAAGGGGCAAAAGCCAAACTCTTTCCCCCACCCTTTATTTCCTATGCCCAGTTGGCACATCCAATATTAATCAAAATTTCAGTTAGGTAATATTTTCGGATATAACTCAAATTGACTAGCACAGTTAGGTTAAAAAAACTTTTTTTTTAATGACCTTATCAGTATCCTCTTCTCATTTATCAGGTAACAAGGATGCTTTTTGATGCCCCTTTGAAGGACAAGACTAGGGTGTCTCACCATTCATGACAGTGTCCGGATCACAAGAACTAGCCATTCTATTCTGCAGTAGTTAAGCCATATTTTGAATACTGTGTTGAGTTCTTGATGCCACATTTTAAGGAGGACATTGGCAAACTGTTACATGTCCATAGGAGAACATCTAGGTTGGTGTGGTTCTGGAAACTGAGTCCTGTGAGGAATCCTAGAAAGAGATGGTTATTTTTAGCCCAGAGAAGAGAAGGGAAGACAAGATAGCTGCTTCTGAATATCTGAAAGGTTGTCATGCAGTGGATAGTTGATTGTCACTGATGGCCTTATTCCCAATGGATTGGTCCAGTCTTTCAAAGCCATCCAAGTTTTTGGCTAACATCACACTTCTGAAAGCAAAACTACGCCGTGTTTAAATAAGTCATTTCTTTTGTCAGTCCTGGATCTTTCAACACTGCAGCTATGCAAAGCCCCTCTTTTTGGCATGTTAGATATAAATGTATGGGGCTGTGTACATTGCTAGTCCCACTCAAAGTTGACCTGTTAGAGTGTGGCAGACATAGCTTCATTAATTTCAATGGGTCTATTCTGAGTTTAAATTAGTTTGAGACGCCACATTATATGGCACAATTTTAGACTCTTCAGAAGCTCAGCTGTGAATGCATAAGAAATGCATAGATATACAGCCATCTCCTCTGGAGATACTTTTACTCATAAGAAATAAAGACAACAGTCAAGTGAGCAGTCATTGGGGTACTTGATATATGTACATGCTACATAATGGAATACAATACAATAGGTGTTTTTTTAAAAAAATGCTCCTTTTGGTGTATGCATACATTTGTTTATTGTCAGTCACTTTGAGTTCCTGTGGCAAAGAAAGCAACTAATTAATATAGAATACTAATAAAATGCACAGGAACTTAACTAGAACCATGCTGGATCATGCCAAAGGCTCATTTAGTCAAACATTCTGTTTCCAAAGTGGTTAGTCAGTTGTCCCTGGGAAGCCTGCAAGCAGGACTTGAGTGCAACAGCACTCTCCCCACTTGTGATTTCTAGGAACTGGTATTCCACTCAAACAGTGGAAGTATAACATAGCCACAGTAGGGGGTAGCATGGTGAGGCTGCAGTGCTCACCTACCTCCAGGCAATCACATTGGGAAGTTGAGGGGTGAGGTGGTGGAGAGGTCTGTGTGGGGAGAATGCACCGGCAGGAGCACCAATTAGCTCTGCAAGTGCATCTGAACCATGCAGACCTCACTGCTGCCTTGTCCCTCCACTACCATGTAATAAGCAGCAGTGACACAACCAGGACAGATGAATAGACATGAACTATTATTTAAGTCATAAAATTTATATAATGCTTGATTGTAAAGACACAAACACATCACAAAGCAGTCAGGGTCCCAGAGTCCAGCAGCATTCAAAATTCTGAGCCGGCGGCTGCAGAGTCCTCAGCTTAAGGAGCTAAGACCATGGGCAGATTCTGCACCTGCTGGAAATCAGGAGACCACTGAGCTTGAGGCTGATGGGCATGACCCACTAGCAGAACCTGCAGAGAGATCGGCATTGGCTCCCAGTACGTTTCTGAGCACAATTCAAAGTGTTGGTGCTGACCTTTAAAGCCCTAAACGGCCTCGGTCCAGTATACCTGAAGGAGCATCTCCACCCCCATTATTCAGCCCGGACACTGAGATCCAGCGCCGAGGGCCTTCTGGCAGTTCCCTCATTGTGAGAAGTGAGGTTACAGGGAACCAGACAGAGGGCCTTCTTGGTAGTGGCGCCCGCACTGTGGAACGCCTTCACATCAGATGTCAAGGAAATAAGCAGCTATCCCACTTTTGAAAGACATCTGAAGGCAGACCTGTTTAGGGAAGTTTTTAATATTTAATGCTGTATTGTTTTTAACACTCGATTGGGAGCCGCCCAGAGTGGCTGGGGAAACTCAGCCAGATGGGCGGAGCATAAATAAATTATTATTATTATTATTATTATTAACCTCCTAAACCTGCAGAGTGAGAGACTGGACCCTCCCCACCCCCAGAGGCACCTTCCCATATTGAGAAGCCAGTGTGGTGTAGTGATTAGAGCAGAGCTTTCCAAACTTTTCGTGTTAGTGGCACACTTTTTAGACATGCATCATTTCACGACACAGTAATTCAGTTTCACTAGCAAATGGGAGGTTGAACTTACCCCTTTCTAGCCCCAGGAGGAGCGTGGGGAGCATTTGCATGACACACCTACACACTGCAGTTGACACACTAATGTTTCACACAATGTGGAATAGGCTGAGATTGAGAATGCTGATTTTATATGTTGTGGTCTTATTGTGAACCACCCTGAGACCTCCAGGTATAGGGTGGTGTATAAGTTGAAAGGAGGAGGAAGAGGAGGAAGAGGAGAAGGGAGCCTCCTGCTTCAGTCTGAGAACAATTAATTTGCATGTATGTGGTGGGTTCCAAACCTCTTGGTGGCAGAACTTCATTCTCTAGATCTGCAGTTGACATTCGCTCAATGATTATAAACAAAGAAAGCAGCTGCTACCAAGTCAAATAATTGGTTCATCTAGTTCAGTATTGTCTGCACCAGCCTTCCCTTAACCTGTTGTCCTGTAGGTGTTGTTGGACAACAGTTCCCATAATACATGATCATTAACCATGCTGACTGAGGCTGAAGGAAGTTATAATCATATTGAAAGCATCAAATTGGGGGAAGCTGTTCTGCACTGGTCTCCAGGTTTGAGCCATGAGTCTTTTTTAGCCCTACCCAAAGATTCTGGGACTCTTCCTATGCAAACCTCAAAATGCTAGCTCTATTCAGAGTAAATACATTGACATCAATGGAAGGGGCTAACTTAGGTTCATTAATTTCAAATAGTCAACTCTGCCTTAGTTGGTTTTAGTTTTTGGAAATCATTAGATAATACATGTCACACCCATATTAGTTGTCTTCAGGCTGCTGAACAACTTAGGTTAGTGACCTAGAGAGCTGGTATGATGCAAAAAGTGATGAAGGGCATCAGCTCCAAGCTTGGTTCAAATTGCAGCTCCCTTATAAATTGAATGAGTAGCTTTATGTGAGCCATAGTCTTCTACTTTTAGGGGGGTTTTGGTATGGAATATGGAGGCAAGATTACAAGGCTATCTAGCATTGTTGCAAAGATCACAGAAAATGTACACAGGGCATTCTGAGGATATAGAAAGTAGGGCTATATTATGCTGTGTATGAGTTTGCACCGGTACAAATGCTAAGAGTACAGCACTCCTTTCTGGAAACCCAGAGGATCAGGCTCTTAAGAACTGTCAAAACATAAGAGGCCAATCAAGTTGAATTATTCTCTCTCTCTCTCTCTCTCTCTCTCTCTCTCTCACACACACACACACACACACAGAGAGAGAGAGAGAGAGAGCAATAGAGAGCAGTAAGTTAAAGTTGTAAACAAATGGCTTTTATATGGAAATAATTTTTATATCTTTATACCTGCCATAAAAAAACACAATTTGAATGAGACATTTCCTGAATGACAAGAAGATGGGGTTTATAAAAAAGATCTCAGAAGGTGGATATTTATTGTTCAATTAAAAGTTAAAGGTCACAATCCAGTCCAGAGTTAAGTGTGCTTAAACCTATTGATTTCAATGGGCTGAAGTGCCCTGTAATAAATCTAGGTTGAATTCTCCCCAAATTGCATGCATTTCAAAACGTTCATCCTCAGAAAGAGGTGCAATCTATAGTATATGCATATACAGTGGTACCTCGGTTTACAAACACTTTGGGTTACAGACTCCGCTAAGCTGGAAGTAGTACCTTGGGTTAAGAACTTTGCCCCAGGATGAGAACAGAAATCGCACGGTGGTGGCACAGCAGCAGTGGGAGGCCCCATTAGCTAAAGTGGTACCTCAGGTTAAGAACGGTTTCAGGTTAAGAATGGACCTCCAGAACAAATTAAGTTCGGAACCAGAAGTACCACTGTATACTTATAGAGACCATCTGTTCCTATGGGATACAGAAGGGTCAAAAGTAGGGCTATGCACTGTCGGCTTGATCTGGGGGTTCGGAATCAAGACGACCCTGATTGAAGTAGTTCAGGAGTGCAGCTTATGTTTAATTAGTAAAATATTTTTAAAAAACCCTAATTAAACATACAGTTGGGAGCTGGGAGGAAGGAGACTTATTAATGTTTCAGTGTAAACCTATCTTTATGTTAAGGTTGCATTCAACTGTAATTAAACAATCAAGTCTTTTCCTGGTTGCATGGATATTGTGTGGCCTCAAAACATTAAACCAATGAGCAGTGGTGCTCCCCCTCCAAACAACAACAAAATAAAGTAAAAAGAATATTGAATGCTAAGGGCATATAAGATAAGAAGAATCTTTTTCAATGAGTTATTTTTCAATCATCTCCCCCTGGAACTGACAGGAAGAGAAAAAAACCGCATACTTTTATGTTCTCTGGAAATCCCAAGAGACTAAATTATAGCATGACAAATAAACAACTTGCTGAATTCTGTTAGAGGGGAAACAGTTTTGTAAAACAACAGGCATTTGAATAAACCATTTATGCATTTCCTGTTAATGGCAGCAGCAGGTGAAACACCTAAGCAATGGTAAATTATAAGAAAGCTCTGTGGAGTTTTAGAAGATTAATTGTCTCCTTCTAGGACCAGCAGCAATGAAAAATTAGTGTTCATTGTGAGAAACAATGGCTAACTTAGCCATTGTCACAACCTGGGCTAACAGGCTAGCATTATGCTCTGGTCCAAAACATGCCACTACTGCCATGTTGGCAAACATGGTCATTGTTAGATCTGACATGAAACACAACATTGGGTTGGATCCAGAGCAAATCCATTGAATTTAGGTCTCATTGAAATCAACTGGACAAGTTAGTCATAGCTTTCTTCAGTGAAAGACTGTAGAAAGAGGAGTCTCCTAAAGATAAGAATTGAGATTTGTGATGAATAATATTGCTTTGTTGCCTGGTATGACCTCATACCAGATATGGTAGCACACAAATGATGCCTCTGGGGAGCAAGGCTCATAGGACAACATCTGTGAAGGTCCATGCTCAGGTTCTTCAAGCTCTGGGCTACAAGATTACTGTAGGCTACAATTCTCTATCTGGAGGCACAGCAAAGAAACCCTGTATTTGGCCAACTCTTCCTCCTCTGACTCTGAACATAACACTATGCAGGATGCTTCCACCTGATTTGCCCAAGTCCACTTACTGAGTTTTATAGTTCCAGTTACAGATAGGTAGCCGTGTTGGTCTGCCATAGTCAAAAAAAAAAAAAAATCCTCCCAGTAGCACCTTAAAGACCAACTAAGTTAGTTCTTGGTATGAGCTTTCGTGCGCATGCACATGTGTATCTGAAGAAGTGTGCATGCACACAAAAGCTCATACCAAGAACTAACTTAGTTGGTCTTTAAGGTGCTACTGGAAGGAAAAAATTTTTTTTGTTTTGAGTTTTATAGCTGAGTATGGAATTGAACTAGAATCAAACACAGACATTAGGGCTACCGTACCAGAATATTTGTGCTTATTTTTGTAGGACACTATTGCCTACCACACTTGAAAACTTGTTCACATTCTGAGACTCTTGAAATGTTAATAATTTGTCTAATAATGCTGATTGCTTGGTTTGGAGAAAAGAAACAATCTTCTTTTGTCTAATCTTCTTTTAAAGCCATGCAAATTAGTGGCCAACACTGGCTATCATGAGAGTGAGCTCCAAAATTTCACTATACACTCTGTCAGATTGCCAAAAAAAGCCCTTCCATCTGTTGTCTGACACTGTAAGCAGAACCAGGCACACCGCTTGTAGTAATAAACTTTATTGCTCAGTAACCAAGGAGTCAGCACATGGCACATCCATCAGACAAGCAAGTAAGTTGCAGAAGCTAAAGTTCTGGCCCCTCTTCCCCCATATTTATACCTCCCTCCTTGCATTTTTCCGCTGTGACTCAGCTTTTCTTAATTGTTCTAGCCTTTTCTCGACCCTTCAGTCCTGTGCTGATAGTAGAGGAGGGGAAGGAGATGAATCAGGGCTGTATTGCAGAGCAGGAGACACAGCCCCTGCTCCGTCTCTGTCAGCACCTGAGGCTACCTCAACTGTCTCCTTTTCACCCTCACTCTCTGCTGATGATTCCTCCCTGTCCCACCAGTCTGAACCTGGTTCAATGTCCTCTTCCCTCTCAGGTGCCTCCTGGGTCACTGGCTGCCACCACTTTCCCTCGTCCAGCCAGTCCCTGACACACTTCATGAATAAATTCTTTCTCTTTATCTGACCTTACTCTCACAACGTTCTGCTTCATTGGAGGTCCACAAGTTCTACTGTTATGAGAGATGGAGAAAAAAATATTTCTCTATCCACTTTCTCCATGCTGCACATAATTTTATAAACATTTATTATGTCACCTCCAGCCATTAGGATCGCCCTGTAGTTCTCACACTTTCCAAGATGCAAGAGAAAGACAGAACACAGGAAGCTGCCTTAGACTGAGTCAGACCGTTGGTCCATTTATATCAATATTTTCTACATTGACTGGCTGCAGATCTCCAAAATTCAGATGAGTGTCTTTCCCAGCCCTACCTGGAGATGTCAGGAATTGCACCTAGGGCCTTCTTCATGCAGGGCAGGTATTCTCTCACCAAGATATGGCTCTTCCTCAGATGCATCACTTTGCCCCCATACACGCACTGCAATGCCTTTAGGATGGTAATAATATTCCAAGGTGTTAAGAGCTAGCAATATGCATAAAATTGTCAGTTGACCTATAGATATATTCTCATTATTACTTACTCAGCAGAGAAATTAGAGGTATGCCTTACTCAAGTTGGTGTAATAGTATTTATTATCTCTCGCTGCTCTAGAAATGATTCCTTGCAGCTTAATTGCTCTCCTGCTCTCCACCTCCTCATTATTTATATTTTGTGGGGGAGGGAGAGGGGAAGAGATTAAATATAAGGAGTGAACCATAAGGGTTTTCTTTTTTCCTTGCTTCATAAAATAAATAAAAATCAATTTATATATATATATATATATATATATATATATATATATATATATATACACCATGATAAATGTGTCAGGGTGAAAAATGTCCTCAGGAGGTACTGGGATTATCTTAATAGGATAGACAATTAAAATGATTCCTATGTACTGATCTAGGCAGATGTCATGGCTAAAAACCTTTGTGATTAATTCTAATTTTAATGCCTTTTCTCAGCATTTGTTTACCCATTCATATGGAACATGTGAGCTTTTTTGTGTGACTTTCCCCCCACAAAGAATGTGCCCTAGACTGATACTGCACAAAATTACTCACCACCAAGCTAAAGATCATCCAATGATGCTGAATGCTGAAAGATTCCAGACAGACAATGCATAGTTACTGTGGAACTTGCTCCTACAGGAGGCAATGCTCGTTGTCAATTTGGATGACTTTTAAATAGTTTTAAAATCTGAAGCTTGTCTCTCCCAGGCAGTAAAGTCTTCCTCTCCTGCTGTGTAGCATCTATATATATGGCATATATACGGTATATATATACGGCATATATACGGTATATATATATATATATATATATATATGGCATTTCCGTGTGCTCTGGCTTCCGTCACGGTCCTCCTTGCACCAGAAGTGGTTTAGTCATTCTGGCCACATGACCCAGAGAGCTGTCTGTGGACAAATGCCAGCTCCCTTAGCCTGAAAATCAAATGAGTGCTGCACCCCATGGTCGTCTTTGACTGAACTTAACTGTCCAGAGGTCTTTTACCTTTTTACCTTTTATATGTAGCATGGGAGGTGGGCAAGGAAACAGGCCATCCTAGCTGAATGAGGGGAACTTGTCAGAAGCTGCTGGATCTAGCACTGGGAAAGCACAACTTTGTGTACAGTGCCCCATGCAGAGATCCAGTGTATGTGCAACTTGGAGCATCCTCCTAGACAATAAAGCGTTCTGGATATACAGTAGAGTGTCTCCGCAACAGAGAGTTCTGCAGCTTAGGTGCCCTCACCAAGAAGGTCCTGTCTGACACATCGGGACTCTCTCTAAATATTGTGGGCAGGTTCATAAGGCTAGAGGTGGCCTTTTAGGTTTCCAAGCTCCAAATATAGTGTTGGCTGTTTTTAAAACATTTGTTTTTTAAGGGAGCTGTCAGCTCCCTGAAGAAGGAAAAATTAAAAAGTCACAAAATAGTACATGGGGACTAGTTCTCCACCCATCTAGGCTGGCCACAGCTTCTCCCCAAGGACAATCCAAACTTCATGTTCAGACTGAGACTTTGCCTGGACAATGGTAGCCTTTACTTACTCTGAGCTTGGTTCAAACTCCCAGCTCTAAACTCTGTCTTGACTTGTGGTTCCCACTCAGTGGCTGACGTTTTCTCGGTACTGACACTTAGGCCTATAAGAAACATCCATCCTTCATGCTTATGAGGATTGAGCTTGGTTATTCCACACCTTTCCTGCTGACAAATGTAGGTAGCATTTGAACTGGCAATTGCAAGAAGGTTAGAATTTCCATCTGATTCCAGCTGAGTGGGAACTGGGGAAATGTTTGGGACTACTTTGGGACACTCATCAGGCTCTCAGAAGACAGATGTTCTAGTTTACAGACTTCATGTTTTGACTGGGTTTCTACAGATAAAAAAGGTTTTGCTTTGTTTTCCTGGCTTTCATCACCGTGTTTTTCAATCTCATTGCTTTTATTACCTGGTTTTATTATTGCCATATAACCCTTATTTTGCATTGTGTCTTTAATGGATCCCCTATTTTTTGTGAGAGTTCCAAAACTAATAAAACTTCAAATTAAACTTTGTGGAAACAGTGTTGGCATCAAGGGAAGAGCCAAATATCACAAATAATGATGATTACAATTACATTTTAAAAATCCTACTCCTTGATGTTCCCTCAAAGGATTCTTCAGTACTCTTAAAATATCAGTTAAAACATGATTTAAAACTTTACTATAATACAAGATTGTTGCAGTACATCCAAATTAGGCAGTCAAATCTCCAGAGCATTTATCCACCTCCAAAGGCCTTGGCAAAAAGGTGTTTCTTGGTCCATTAATGAAAGCATACAGTGACGGGGCCAGTTGCACCTCAGATGGGAGAGAACACCATAATCTGGGGAGCACCAGGGAATATGTCTTCTCATGCTCCACTTCCCCAAGGTTAGAACCTCAGAGGATATTGGCACCATCAGTAAGGTCTCCCTCACTCTTTTCTTTCCGGGCTTAATGGAGGGAGAGGAGTGGGTTATATGTGTTTTCCTCACTTAAAGGATAACCTGTGAATCAGCTGTAAGATACATTTATGAGCTGTCGAGGTCCTGTCAGCAGGTTGCTTGAATGGCTACAGCAACTGGGCTTTTTCAGAAGCAAGAGAGAGAGAGAGACCACAAAATTAACTGCTGGGCTCCTTAATGTTGGCCAATTACAATGATATGCACGGTCTTAACTCGAATAAATATCCTGTGGTTACAACGCACCAAATCCTGTTAATAACGTGGTGACCTTTTAAAAAGAGAGTGAGCACACGTTGTGTTATATTACTCTATTAATGGTGTAATTGCTGGAAGTTGTTCTTGGCCAGTCAACCCATTCTGGCACGGTGAAGCAGCTAACAAGAAATGATTTTTTTCTTCTTAGAGTAGTCTTTCGGTTTTAGCATGGCACAGGACGCTCAAAATCCATGTGGCAGCATTGGTGGGGAATCTAACAACATCTGGAAGGCTACAGGTTCCCCATTCCTGGTATGTAGGGCATTGAAAATGCAGGATGTTAAAGATTTAATGTCTGACATTTGAAGATAAAAGGATCTTCAGTTTGGAGGCTGGGAAAGAACTCTGCACAAGACTTGGAGGGCTACTACCATTTGGGAGTGGACTCGATGGATCGATGGCTCTTGTTTTTGTGTAACACACAGCCTTATTTATTCAGCCTTGTGACCTATGAAAGAGAAAGGAAGTCTTGTGCTGTGTTCTTCCTCCCTTTTATAACTGCTGGTCTACTGTAGGAGAAACAGTGTGATTAAGATTTTCCTGGGTTCTTGGGAGAAGTTGGCTGCGTTCAAAGAATCTCTGACTATTTGTCAGCCACACCCTTGCTCTGGTACTGCTGATTACCTTCTAGCGTGATTTTTAGATTTCAGCTGACAGATGGTCAGTTCTTAGTCCTTTTCATTCCTTCACTGTGATCTGCTGTCTACAGTCTTGTAGGGTTTCCCTCCGGAGAATAGAGAGACTATGTTTGTGGCCACTTCCTTTCATGTGTGGGTGGATGGTTATGATTAAAACTTCCCTGGGCAATGATCCAAGTCTTCTTGCAGTGGAAAATCAGATCCATCCACATCCCTTGGTCCGCGTAGTTTCTCTCCATGTAAAGATGCAAGATCTCCTTTGAAGGAATCACCTGGGTGTTGCACAATAGCTGGGCTTTTAGTTCAGCTTTAGATATGGGGCATTGTTGATTGTCTCTGCTCCAGTTTTGAAATGCGAACAAGAGTCACTTGTGGTATTTAATATGTGCATATTTTTGGTCCTTCTTTTTATTTTTTATTTTTAACCAGAACAGCTTGACTTGTTTTCCTTTGACAAGCTACATACAGACTCTTCAATAAATTAGAATTTGGCATGGGTGACACACGGCATGCTTAGCTGGTGCTGTTCATTTTCCTGTTCTAATCAAAGAACTACCCTCTATCCTTTTGCTTGCAAATTGAGTAGCAGAACACGGCCCCTCTTTCATCTTAGCTTCAAGTTTACAACAGTTTTCTAAGCTGCATGTCAAAGTGTTTCTCTTTATTATTATGAATTATTATTAGACATGTGGCGGCTGTACTGCCAGACCTTATTGTAACTCTAAAAGTTAACTAATTCAAGGTCAGCAAAACAGAAGTCAAGAATTTCAGCAAGTCCCTTTTCCTTTGTAATGTGTGGCTTTATTTTTATTTTTTTAAATATATAGGGCAGAATTGCTGACATTGGAAGTCAAGGCATGGGGTATAAAATCAAAGTCTCCCAGAACGTTCTTATCCATCTTTCCTTTCTCCACCCCCCCCCCCAAGACAGTGTGATTCTTATGTATCTGGCTGAAGCTAATGCTAAAATGATTAGAGTACCATGACATTTCAAAACAGAGAGAGAGAGAAACAATGTAAGTTGTATTTTTATGTGGGTGTTTTTAAAACCCACAGTCTAGCATTTTTCTGTCTATGTCACTACTGGTGATGTTTGAATTTTCTTTTCTGATCAAGTATTTCTTTACTGTGAAGAATATAGTTGTTCTGAATGTTATTCCACCCATTTTATATGGCCTAGTGATATCATGCATGATCAGGTGCACCAAACTCTAGGGTGTTTGTAGAAAGGGAGCCGGGTCCCCCTCAATGTTGAAGGAGCCCTGCATGCACCGTGTGCGCAAGATGTCACATGCTGTGTGCGACGGGCATCACAGCTTCAGCAGCTGTCTCCTCCAAAAGACATGACAATGTGTACTGGGCCCCCTCAATCTTGGGCGCAACCGGGTGTCCTTTTTGCATGATAAAATGCAGATTGTTTTATGCAGGATTAAGAGTACAACAACCATGATGCATTGTGACCACAAGCAAATATGCATAACATGAATACACCAAGAACTATGACAACAGCAAGATATCACTAATGTAGAGTTTATGGTTGTGTGGACAAGGCTTCCTAAATATTTTTCTTAAAGAAGAAGGTATGAGAAGTGTGAGTGAGCCCCCATCTCCATCTATGGCTTCACCTTACACTTTTCCAGCTGCTGTTTGTGCACTCAAAGATGCATCCATATGTGTTTAAATGGAGAAAAGAGATTTGCTGTGCAACTGAGAATGAAAATTGTATGTTCAGTATTATATTGGTAAATGCTAGTATCTACCTCTGTTTGAGTCAACTAAACCTTACTCATAGAGTCATTCTCCACCTCCATTCTTTATGCATTTACATAAAGTACTTTTGCATGGTGTAGGTGTTGAGTAACAGTTGCGTGGTTTCTTATTCTAATTATGTTCCATTAGCCTTGTCCACATATAACACTAAACCATGGTTAGCAATGTAAGAACAGGCTTCAGTGAGTCTTGGGCTTACACACTCTCCTCTCTAATGGATTTGGCCAATAATGTCTTGATCACAGTTTGTCATGCCAGAAAACATACTGACTCACAGCTAACAGCAAAAGTAAAAAGAGGGGAGGTGGCAATATGAGACTTTCTGTGGCTCATGTACATCACACTAAACTGTGATTTAGCATGATGTATGAACTTGGCCATTGACTTAGCAATAGGCCAGATGAAAATTTAATGCTCATGTTTCCCCAACCCCCCCAAATGATGTCAGTTAGAAAAAGTAGTTTCCTTAATCATAGCTAAATGCGAAAAAGATAGAGACTAAACAATGCCACTCTGATTATTTATTCCAAACATCTCATTTACAGGAAGCTCCCCGCTCCTCATTTGGCTTGACTAATCTAAGGCATAGCAGAGGAGAGTAATAAAAACAAGCACTTGCAAACACTTGCTAATTAACTTTGACACAGCATGCTTGTGAAATGCCCTTATATAACAATTGCAAGCTGTTTAACTGAGGTTAAAACATGCCGCTGGACAAATTTGAGCTTAAAGTTGCCTCTATACACAGTGGATATTGACCTGTGTGTGTGTGTGTTTGCAGAGTCTTTTACAGAAATCCTCAAAACAACACAAGGAATCACTACCAAAAGGGTTTCCCCCCCTTAAATTTATTAAATGCCACAAAGCAAACACTGAGAAATGTGCCTTTCAAATTCCTGAATAACTACTCCTAAACAAACATTTGATATCTTGGGAAGATTCATGCATGAAAATGAGTGTAAGATTGTGGCAGATAAAACCAACTCAAGACGTTTTACCATCTGAAGTAGAGAACAAGTTGGTACCTCTTTCTCTCATCCCCATTTCATGTACCTCCAGGTGGTATCATATTTCAGCAATGGCAGTGGGACAGTGTCTTCCACCATATTTGAGTGTGTCAGGTGTGTTGTGGTGCCTGGCATTTTCAATATTTCCCATAAAAGTGATAGCTCATATATATTGAGATGCCCAGGAATTTTACACCAATTAAACATGAGCAGGCATTACAGCATTTGTTCGACAGTGAGCATGTAACCAGGCAGAATGGCGAGAAAGTGGTGACAAGGAAATGAAGATCGGAGACAGGCATGCTCCGTTGCTTGCGCTGTGCCCCATAACTTTTCTATGTAATACAGGCTGTCATTTTTCTATATGGAGGATGTGGCAAAAGTTTGTGTGAGTGCCGACTCTTATGCTGAAATTTGGATGAGCAGTCATGGCTGGAACTGAATAATTATGGAAGTGTAGTCCTCTGAAAACATAAGATGAGCCCTGCTGGATCAGACCAAAGGTCCATCAAGTCCAGTATCCTTGTTCCCACCATGGCAACTAAATGCCTGTGAAAAGAATCTAATTGAAGGACACGGTTAGCAATGGTTGCTAGCTATAATGGCTGTGTTCTACCTCTACTGTTTGAGGAAGTATTACTCTGAATACCAGTTGATGCAAATCACGTGGGAAAAGCACATTTTCACTCAGGTCATGCTTATGGGTTTTCCATAGGTTTCTGCTTAGAAACAGCAATGTTTGTGGGTTTCCCATAGGAATCTGTTGCGCCACTGTGATAAAAAGATGCTGGACTAGATGGGTTTTTGGCCTAATCCAGCAGTACTCTTCTTATGTTCTTATTTCACAAACAGGGCCTGAAGAAATCATCGTGTTGTCCTCTCCCCACCCCCCACCCCAACACATCTGAGGTTATTAGGATGGTATTCATTCATGGAATCATTCATTCATGGTTATTAAAAATAAAGCAAGACACCATTGTGATGTTCAAATCACATTTTTTTTTTAATCCAGAAATTAACTTGGGCATGTATGTGATCTCCACATCGCAGATCACTCCACACAGCCATTTCAGCACCCAACTCTTTTAATATCCAGTACTTGATCCTTAGAAAATTAAAGAAAGCTATGAGAGCAAAATAATGAGCTCAATGAGGGGGACTTGACTACATTGACCAGGTATAATCTATCAATGGATTTTCCTGAACTTCAAGCCTTCCCATCCATTCTGAAACTCTGCACTATTCTGGGAGGTATAGATTTTCTTTCTACATCCTTGTACTTCCATGTAGAAAAAAACTGTTGTGTTTTAAAGAGGAGGAAGGAAGCTATCTAGGATGAGACATCAACTTTTGTGTTAATATCCCTGGGTGTATTGTGTGAACAGAAGCTCATTAGGGCTGTGCAAATACACCTCCTTTGTTGGATTTTTTTTCTTCCAATGATGTGGGGGGCAGGAAGAGAAATTCATCAACTTCTATTGGGCTGTAGGAGTGGGCAACAATCATTAGTTTTTTGGACCAGGGAGGAATTAGTAAACTGACAATTATAAGGTACTCCAAGGAACCCTTTTCCTCCACCCCCACTTTTTATTTTTTTTTAATTAAAAAAATAAGGTGAAAGCTACCTTAAATATCTAGGAGATATGAGTCCCATTGTGAGCATTCAAAATGGAAATACTGGGACAAATGAAGAAGTAGTAATTATCAAAATACAAGAAAAGAGATGCAATAGGTTATGTAATAAATCAGGCATGAATTTATTGTGATTTAATTAAATCTAATTGGTATAGCAGTGGAAGTACCAATTATAACTGGCTGTTGTTTAATTGGTGTGTAAATCTTGAGTGGGCTAATTGTTGACTGTCATGCTTAACAATGGCTTTGTCAGCTGCCCCAGGGAATGGAATATGGACTTCATATATTACTTTTTTTTGTTTTTTTGGTATATTGTCAAATTAAAATGGGGTTCAGAAATGTGCCTGGGAATGAAACTCAGTGGTGACAAACTCTCGTTTGCAGGTATGTCATATAAGGGGGGGGGGATGCAAGATATCTGCCCACACATATTGATCTAGGAAATACCTCCTGGCTTGCCATGTAGCAGCTAGAGATTGGGTGGAAAACTTGTCTCATTTTGCACTTAAAGGAGAACCTTCCTAACTGTCCCCTTCTGAAACAGTGGGAGAACCACAGTCCTTTGAAATCCAGTTGTCCAGCCAAGCAACAGGTACAAACAAACAAACAAACAAACAACACATACAAGGAGAAAGTGTGAATAAAAATGGATATATGAGTTAAAATATGAGACAAAAACACATTGCATTGGAAGAAATTGCTTTGCAAAAAATGTGTAGGCTAAAGTGCATACAAGGCTGTGTATATTGGTAGAAAAATCACACTAAAGATTGGACTAAACTGAGGCTATTGGAAGAGTATGTGTGTGGACACCACCAAGACATATTTTTCCCCCTTTCTGTTGCTTCTGCCCCCTTTTCCACTACCCAGGGACATTGCCTCCATAGGAACATGGGGACAGCCATCTTGTTCTCCATGGGTCTGAGAGAGTTGAAAGGGGTAAGTTCACTCCAAAGCTCAGAGTGAATCCTCACTGCCCTGAACTGTGAGTAAATATTTGCCAGTTACCAGGAGGCACAGATTGCAGGAAAAGCAACAGTTAGGTTAAGAAAGGAAGTAAAAGAGAAAGTGAAAAGAACACAAACAAATGGATAACGAAGTGAATGTGCTCTTTAAAAATGAGACTTGACCAAAACAAACAAAGAAAGCAAAACTAATGCACACTATTATGATAGCTATAAAGAAAAGGGCTCAATAGCTAGTTCTCTTCTCCCTTCCCCACACACGCTTTTCTCTTCCAAAGCTGGAACTGAGTCATAAGTTGGCAGCTAGGGGGAGGGACAGGGGGCTGAAGAGATCACAGTGAGCCCGCAGGCAGCCACTCGCTGATGTCTGTGATTAAGTGCTGTTTATAATATCGAGATTCAGAGTATATTATCTTATTGTGGCTTTTGATAGCAAGAAAAATCCAGTGTGTTTCGGGTCACATTAATACCATACATTTAAAGTGCTATGATCCCATTTTAAAGAGTCATTTGCCTGTTGTTATGCCA
The DNA here is from genome assembly GCF_964270895.1 of Podarcis filfolensis. Lineage (NCBI taxonomy): Eukaryota > Metazoa > Chordata > Lepidosauria > Squamata > Lacertidae > Podarcis > Podarcis filfolensis. Next base: position 36,380,794 of record NC_139611.1, on the reverse strand, counting down.
CTCACAGTGTTGTTATTCCACTCACAATTGCCAGGGTGGTCTAACAGTCCATCCCTCTCCACAGGGAACTCCGGGAATCATATCTCTCCTAACAACTCTCAGCACCCTTAACAAACTACAGCCTTCATTTTTTTTGGGGGGGGGGGATAAAGCCATGACTTCTTCAAATGGTATCATAGTGCTTTAAATATATGGTGTGAACCACATAGCTTCTGCTCCTGAGTCCTTCACAGGTGTCTGTGGGTAGCTTTACACTCCACAGTTTTGGACAAGTGAGCTGTCCAGGCTGTCTTTGCACACTCAGGAAGCAGTTGCATGCTATGCTGGGTGGCTGTTTTAACATACTTTCCATCTCATACCTGTATCTTGTTGCATTTATAAAATCATGGTAGCCATTGGCACCAGGACCATGATGACCTGCAGATGACTGCCATAGTCACTATAGCACAGTGGCAGAGCCTATTATTTTCCTGCCAATGGTCTTGGGTTCAAACCCTTCAGCACATAAGAAGCTGAATCACACCATTTTTCCATCCAGTATTGTCTACAGTGAGTGACAGCTGCTTTCCAGGGTTTCTAGTCCAGCATCCTGGTTGCAGTTCTCTCCCAGCCACATCTTGAGATGCTGAGGAATGAACGTGAGGCTGTCTGCATGCAAAGCAGATGCTCTACCATCAGGTTCAGCATGTTCGGTTAAAGGGTACCAGTGATGGGAAAGAACTCTGTATGATACCTTGGAGAAGACAGGCAGTACTGGACAAAATGGACAAATAGTTCTGGTTTAAGGTCTTAGAATTAAGCTTCCCTGGGCCTGGGATTAAGCACAAGACCTGGGGCAAGAGAAGTAGTTTGTGGGCTTTTCAGTTGAGCTGCAGGTTTTCCCCCAAAGGAAAATGATATACACCCGTCAAGCCACATTAATCCTTCTATATACAAGTGGGACCCGCAACAAAATTTAGGAATATATCCTTACCTCCTAACTGTTCTGTTTGAACGATGAACTCAGCAGCATGGAGTCAAGGCAAGGCTTGTGATACCCTGGACAGCTCCAGGCAGGGTTCAGGCTAGAGAATCAGATAAGAGCACAGCCCAGATGTTACGGTAGCAGTCATACTCCAACTGAGTCTCACATAAGGAACTGCAACTGTATCTCTGCTGCTAGCTCTGCTTCTGTGACAAGAGTCACAGTCCAAAACTTTTACACTTGTCTGTGAGTATATTTTTTTTTTTTTTTTTAAATTAAGCATACGATCTTGTAGTGCTGGTGGATCACAGCTGTGCTGGAGGCTCTGCTAAAATAAAAAAGAGCCATCAAGCCACCAATCTTTATTCATTTAGTGCTGATGCAAAATCCCCTTGAAAGCAAAACAATTTTTAACAGGATCATTAGCATATGAACTATTGCTCTTGTTCTGCAATGTGTGTGTTTCCATTTATTTATTTTGAAATGGATTGCTTGAGACATATTCTGTCTTTCAATTCCAGCTGCCTTTTCAGGGTCTTTTTGACCAAGCCTATCTGATGTCCTCTGCAAAGCTCACACCACTTCATTATATTTATGCACTGACACTTTGCAAATGTCTGCCCACAAGATTCAATTCCAAGTAGCCAAATTAAACACAGCTTGGAGGAAATATTGGCAAGATGGCTCTTTCTCCACACCCCTTCTATATTTTATTGCCCCATATTTTAACCAGCACAGATAAGATGAAAAGGTGTGTTTTATTCAATGTGTAGTCACACATTTCCCCCTATCTTTTTGTTTTATCTACAAATGCTGAAATTAAATACATCAGAAATGTGTGCTTGCTTTTGCTGTGCCGGGAATCAGATCCCTAAAAATATATTTTAAAATATCTGATTAAAGGCCTTTGATAAACGTGATTGTGGAAGATTCATTAATAGCAAAGCCATGCTGCCAAGGATGTTTTCATCGCCGTCTCATGCTGAGATCTTATGATACCAAGGTTTTCATTCCGGAATGATTTCTTATGGCGCTTTTAACAGCTTAATTATAGCTTTTTGTTCACCATATTTATTTTAAAGCCTCATAATTGTGGATGTTGATATCATAAGTTTGCCTTTTTGATGGTGGTACTATCTACTGTGAGGTACAATGCACAGTAGAAATGTTTGATTAAACTGCTCTTTCACGCCTGTATCAGCACAACTGGATGCCTTCATCTGCCCCAGCTGTAACAAAACGTATCTCTCCCATATCAGTCTCTACAGCCACAGCTGTAACTCTCCAATGGTTTAACTTCACCCCCAAAGGTGCACTCTTCCATTGTCTCCTAAGGCAGACAGATGCCAACCTCTCATTTAGATGTTCTACACCATAGGTGTCAACTCCCTGGGGTCCTGGGTGCCTGAGCACCCACAAAATTCCCCATGAAGGTGCTGGGCACCCACAGTTTTTTGTGCCAGGGCCATGCACGCTGCATGGCACCCACGGCCCTGGGCACTCCTGTTCCACTCTATGTGAGTGTAAATATATGGGAGGGTAAGAGTGGAGCTGTGCTTGCTAATTGCCAGTAGTGGCTGCTAGCCAGGATGGCTATGCTCTATCTCGACAGTCAGAAGCAGTAGTGCTTCTGATTACCACTTGCTGGAAACTACAGGAAGAAAGAGTGCTCCTTGGTGGGTGTCCTGCTTGAGGGTTTCCCAGAGGCCCCTGGTTCGCCAGAGGCTGCAGTAGATGAGCCATCAGCCTGAACCATTATGTTAATCGCTTGCAGATTGGCAAAGGAGGTGGGGTGTTGCTGCTCTGGCTTCACAAAGCACAGGTGAGCCTGTAACATGGAGCCTCTGGTATGCAAGCAAGCTTCTCCCACAGTTAATCACCTTGCATGATCTGTGATCTCAGTCAAGGTGGAATCCTGTCCCTTTTATAAACACTTTGCCCCATGCATGAACAGCAGTGGAGGGCACTGAAGCTATAGGTCAGTGTTGGGTAATCTACTTTGCTCAATAAATGAATTCTTTGGGGGTGTCGCTGTTGGTGGTCTTAGGGCTCAGATAGGTAGCTCATTTCTGCAAGGAGCCCTGTTTTGCATAGTGTGGGTCCAATTTTGTGGAACTCTCTTCAAGATGAGGTCAGACAGGCTCCCTTCCTATTGGACTTCTGGTGCTTACCAAAGACTTTTAAAATATTATTCCAGCAGGCTTTCTAATTGAATTCTGATGTTACGTTTTAAATTCATTTTTTACTCTTACTGTATTAGATCTCCTGTACGCCACTTAGAGACAACTGCGATTCAGCAGTCTACTCATGGTTGAAATAAATATATCATGAAATAAATAAATCTGCTCTGCATAAAGAAGGCCTCAGCCTTCTTAATCCCCAGCATTTCAAGGTAGGCTAGGAGAAGTTTGCTTGAAAACCTAGATAGATGCTGCAAGTCAGTGTTGACAGTAGTAACCTCAATGGACCAATGATCCCCCTGTGAATGTACAATCCAGAGTCATTTTAGAAGATAGGAAAGTTGCGAGGGGAAATAGCAGTTTCTGGGACTTACGTAAGTAGTGTACTAAAAAGCATAGTAGAAAAGACCAATATGAAATAGTTGCACATTTTCCCTTCTCTTGAGCCACAAGAGAGGATGTAAATGCATGGTCATGCTTCCCCTTTAATAAATAACAATGGGCACCATTTCTTTGCTCCCCAAATATTATTTCCAACAAAGGTCAAGAAGGGTTGTGTGTGTTGTGCTTTCCATGCTCATGAATCGAAATTTGCAGAAATGACTTTCAATCATATCCAAATGGATTTCAGAAGGAGGGGGAATAGATGGGTTCTCTGCAGTGACGCAAATGAAAAAAAAAAACAACCCAACAACTTAGACAATTTCCAATCTGTCGTAAATCTTGCATCTATTTACACGCATTACATGCTGCCTCTGGGAGTTCTTTGGCAGGACATTATCCATTTCTGCAAGTGGATGTGAGAGAAGGGTCACCATCACCTGGCCTTGAAGATACCTTTGTACTATTTTAATAGCTTCGCAGCATAGGACGCGTGGTGCTGGGTGATGCTTTGCACACTGAATATATTCTTACAATAAGTTTTGGGTCAGAAGCAGGGATGTAAGAAGGCAGTGATTTCCAATGTGATCTGTATTTGGCATAATCGGTGCTGTTTAAATTGTACTGCAGTTTGGTTTATTGTGTGCATGTTACATAGGTTATGGAATGTGGGTGGCACTGTGGTCTAAACCACAGAGCCTAGGGCTTGCTGATCAGAAGGTCAGAGGTTTGAATCCCCGTGACGGGGTGAGCTCCTGTTGCTCGGTCCCAGCTCCTGCAACCTAGCAGTTCGAAAGCACGTCAAGGTGCAAGTAGATAAATAGGTACTGCTCCGGCGGGAAGGTAAATGGCATTTCCGTGTGCTGCTCTGGTTCGCCAGAAGCGGCTTAGTCATGCCAATAAAGCGAGATGAGTGCCGCAACCCCAGAATCGTCTGCGACTGGACCAAATGGTTAGGGGTCCCTTTACCCTTTACCTTTACATAAGTTACACAATTGTGTAATATATGTAACCGACATTCACTTCATTGTAAAGGAAACTTGAAAGCAATGTTCAAAAGTGGGGGAACTCATTCATTACATATCTGTTCCCAATGGGAACATGGGAGGATAGGAAGCTGCCTTGTTTTGAATTAGACAATTGGCCCATCCAGCTCAGTATTTTCTGCACTGACTGTCAGCAGCTTGCTGGGATTTCAGGTAGAGGGCATACCTAACTTTACCTGGGGACGCCAGAAACTGAAGCTGGGGCCTTCTGCATGGAAAACAGAAGCTCTGCTGCTGAGCTATGCCCCCCTCTTTGTTTAAAGAAAGGCCATTTGTTAGTTACATTCTAAGCAGGTCACCAAATTCTCTATCGCAAATGAGGACACTGTTAAGAAGGGTCCTAAATCCCTAGTTGCTGGAATCACTAGGGATTCACTTCTTCCACAGTGTAGTCCCTAAACGGGCCTGTTACCTTTCTTCTATATGGTTCTATCACTGCCAGGTTATCCTCTGGGAAAAAGTCAAGAGATGCTGCATTTATGGGGTGCTGTTATGTTGATGGCATGTCCTGCCTGGCCAGCTCTGTTGCACAGTAGCCATTGATTGACTTAGCCTCCATGAATTTATCCAAAACTCTTTAAAAGCCATCCAAGTTTCTGGCCTATATAAGGCAGTATAAGCATGATGGGCCAGAGTTTCAATATGCAGTTTGGTTTGACCATTTTGCAATGAAGTATCCCCCACTTCTCTCCCCCTCCTCTGCTAGTCTTCCTGAATCCCTTTGCCCTTTGCATTCATTCCTTAACCAGTGTTTAATTCATTACTGTCATTAGGGTAGAGAATAATACGCTTAGTATCTCAGCACAGGCAATGACAAGTCCTTGCCTCCTCTCCCTTCCCCTCCCATACAATGTAGCAACACAGAAACTCTTTGCGGCAATTTCACTTTATCTTAATGCACAGTATCTGGCTACTGCTGCTGCATGAGATATCCTTCTGTATAGCTTTTCAGTGATGAATAGGGGATTATGGTACAACATGCCGGTCGACACTCTATTTCACTCTGAGTTTGAAAAACCGTGCCTCCTTTCTTGGAATCTCTAAAACGAGAGAGGGGGAGAAAGCTGGAAACAAAGAGAATAACCTATTCAGCTATGTATGGTCTACAGGTAATTTTGAGATAAATGGCTGAGTCAGCTTAGCTTCTAGCTAAGCAGCTCTGGCTATTTGCAGTGCTAGTGTCCACTCATTTTTTCCCTTGTACCTCAGTGCAAATTCTAGTTACCCCTTTTTCAGCAACTGCCGATGGACACAAGTGTAGGAAGCTAAGAAGCAATAGCTGCTTTTTCTCAGTGGGGTGATTAAACACTGAAATGACATGTTGCCTCCTTTCTGCTCAACTGCATATTTTTGCATTCATCCAGTGAGATACTTCCATCCTACTCTTCACCAAAAGTGGTCACATAACAGCCTGAAACAAAAGAAAGCACCAAGGCCATGCAAAATGTAATAAGCCAGAACATTAAAATTAATTCTTAGAAATAAGGGAGCAATCCTAATCCAAGACCTGTCAGGATGAGCTGGGTTAGGATCCAGAGGAACCAAGAGGTTCCAGACACAGTTGGGAAATGTTGGTGTAGCTCCCCATCCTGTCTTAGCCAAGACCCAGCAAGCTGAGCAGAGCCCAATAGATCTTAAGACAGCATAAGCCCTGAAAAAGGGGCGTGGCAGGTGTGTGACTTGCTCAGGACCAGAGAGAAGGGTCTAGGCAAACTGATGTAATGTAAGCCAGCAAAACGGGTGGTGTGACTCAAACACTATATGAAAAACTTGCTTTCCTTCTGCTAGGCTGAGGCCAACTCAGTCAGCAGTAGCCCCACTTTTGAATTGAGTTTGGATCTAATAACACAAGAAGAGCCAAGTGACCCATCTAGTCCAGCATCCTGTTCTCACAGTGGCCAACCAGGTGCCTGTGGGAAACCTACAAGCAGAACTTGAGTGCAAGAATCCTCTCCCCTCCTGCAGTTTCCAGCACATAGCCATAAGCATTGCTGCCTCTGACCATTGAGGCAGAGCATAGCCATCATGGTTAGTAGCTGTCAGTAGCCCACTCCTTGATTAATCTGTCTAATCCTCTTCTGAAACCATCAAAGTTGATGGCTATTACTGCTTCTGTGGGAGCAAGGTCCATAGTTTAACTATGACTGTGTAGAGTAGTGGTTTCATTTTATCTGTCCTGAATCTTCCAACATTCAGCTTCATTGGATGTCCGCAAGTTCTAGTGCTATAAGAGAGAGATGTACTTGACACTGACTCCAGCTTGTTTAATGTCAGCTTCTTGTGTACAAGATTGCTCTTTAACATAATTAACAGCATAATTATCAGAGGAGGAGATCACCTTTAATTTTTGCACAGTTGAATTATTCCAGATATCTCCTTTTGTTAATAATAAATAGGGTGGTGGCCCTAGTAAGGAAGGACAAAGACACTGGTTTCCATTCCAAGACATCTTTGTTGCATGCAGCACTGTTTCCATTCTGCTGCAGTTCACCTTTTGACAAATACTATGTCATTTGTCTCACTGTTTACTGTAGTAAAATTTTACAAAATCACTTGCCTAACTAATTATGCTGTTATTGCATTCATTTCACACACCCTTTATTTCAGTGAAAAGACCATTCATTTCAATGCAAAGGAAACAGTGCAAATGGGGGAGGAAGAGACCATCACCAAATGAGTTTTGTTTGCAGACTGAAAACAACAACAGTAAATACTACTCATATTACCTGGATTGATATCCATTTTAGACTTCGGAGAAATCAGTGAATATTTGCAGTTTCCATTCTTGTTTCCAATGGGATACTCTGAAATCACTAGGCCCTGGTTAATTCACCTCTTTATATCTTGCCCCTTTCTTCCTCATGTGGGCAAAAAAATCCTGTAAAAACCCAGGGCAGATGACCTTTTTTGTCTTTGTTCTGATGCAGAAATTAGACTTGTCAGCCATGGATTTAGGGGATTAGCTGGCTGAGTTGCCACATGTTAAAAGGCAACAATTTCACCAGTGCCTTCTATTAAAACTTTGGCACAGTATAGCAGATTCAGTGAAGTGTCTGCTTAGAAAGAAAAAGACTGAAGAATGGATTTGTTGCCTGGAGGAAGAAAAGAAAGAAAGAAAGCAGAGTAGGACAGTGCTTGCTTGAAATTTTCCTCTTGGTGTTTAATTAGAATCACAAGTTATTTGCTTTCCTTTTTAAAATTCCAAGTAAATATGTTTTTCAAGCTAGAGCACAAAGGATCAAATTCATTATAGAAAATAAATCCTTCAAAACCAGAGGAAAGCTTCACCATGACTATGGGGATGATGTTATAAGAAAGCAAACCTTAGTAAGAAAAGCTAAAAGGACTGGGCAGGTTCTGCTGAATGAACAAAAGTCAAGGTCTTGACTGAAAACTTCAAAATGCTTAAGAGAAAGAAGAATAGGAACAACTGCTCACTCTATCCATTGTCCTAGCAAGACAAGAAACAAATGGTTGTATCCAATGTTTGTCATACTCAGAGTTGATCCACTGAAATTAATGGGCATGCATAACTCAAGCCCATTAATTTCAGTATGTCTACTTCAGACATCGGTGAGGAATCCAAAGGTGCAGTGCAAGCCAATGTGCATTTACTCTGAAATAAGTCCAACTCTACTGAATGGGCTTACTCTCAGGGAAGTGTTTATATGTTGTTTATATGCCTTAGATACCTGATTAAGATACCCGCTTAAGAGGCTCATTATAATGGGGAGATGTTGTAATGAGGTTGGGGTAAAAAGAAATTAGGGTTTGGAGTTTGATCTCTCTCTCCAGCCATATGATTGTGGTATATAAAAAAGAGACTGCTAAAGAGGTCAGGCAGAATGGACAGTCTTAGTTTGGCAGATTCCTTTTCATTCATTGGGTTAAAGGGAATTTGTGTAACTAAAAAGCTGACAAAGTACAGGTGATGTGTTGCCACAGAAACTAAAAAGCTGCACAGCCTTCTGGAAGAGGACATTTATCTCTCTTCTCATCACTAGCAAGATATGATGCTATCAAGGTATCAGGGGATGAAAGAGAATAATAGTCTTGAAACTGGGTCTGAAGGAGACACAAGTATTTGGCTGTTTCTCTATAATGAATCCAGTGCCATGGCATTGTGGATTTCCCTGGAAACCTAATGGGGCATCTGCTGGAGTGTTCATGCTGTGAACCTTCCATCTCAGGAGCACCATGTGTGTAAATGAAACTGCATTTCACAGAAATGCCTTTAGTCACCAGTTACTTTCATTCAAAGGAAACCCAACTGAAGGTATGTGCCAGGACTCCTGAACCACTTGAAAATTAGGGTTTGCATAACACTGGTGTTAGAAATGGGATTGTGGTCCCTGGAAGAGAAACTGTGAGCCAAGGTTGCTTGAGCTAGAATAAGGGGAGAAACAACAACACTTCAGGACTCAGCAACCTATTGAGGGTCTCACGGCTAGTTTGGAAATGCAGCTGAAGCAGAATCTGGAATCTTCACAGCTGCAAAGAGTTAAGGTGCATCCAGAAGCCCAGTTCCAGGGCTCCCAGTCAAAATTGTCAAGGACCAGCCATAAAATGGATGATTGGATGACTAGCTAATACTTGATAAAATATTTAAGTCTGTAGCTAAATCCCAAATGACTTTGGTCAGCTTAGAACTGGTGAATGGAGGTAAAAATGAAAGGCTGAACAAAGATTGGTGGAGACTGGAAAGAAGACTGCAGGAGGTGAAGCAAGAAACAGCCTGCCCTGGGAGGGAGTGGCCTAGCAGTCTGTAATGTTGGGTAAGGAATTCCCAGTTATAGGCTCTTCTGCTCCATACACTCCCCATAAGGGTCTTTATTTTATTTTTTTAAAAGATATTTATTGAGATTTTACAGACAATAGAAAATTACAGAATAAAAAAGAAGAAAAAGAAAAAGAAAAAGAGAAAAAAATACAAAAATACCAAGAACAATACAAAATACATGAAAAAATAGGGGGAAAAAACAGAATTAAAGACAAATCAATCTTTTCACATCTTTATATTTCAATTACTTGTTTCCTGACCTCCTCACGCCTCCCTTTTTTGTATTCCAATTCACATAATTAATTCAGCAAATCCTTACCCGCTTTGTTTGTATCTTGATTATATATCTTAACATGTTATTACTTTATATTTCCATCTAATTATCAATCCTTTTTTAGATATTCTTTTAACGTTATTACTAAAACCATCTCATTTCAATCCTACATCATTTTAACATTCATTAATTTTACAATGTTTCTGCAAATAGTCTTTCAATTTCTTCCAATCTTCTTCCACCAACTCTTCTCCCTGGTCTCGGATTCTGCCAGTCATTTCCGCCAATTCCATATAGTCTATCACCTTCATCTGCCATTCTTCCAAGGTGGGTAAATCTTGTGTCTTCCAATACTTTGCGGTAAGTATTCTTGCTGCTGTTGTTGCATACATAAAGAAAGTTCTGTCCTTCTTTGGCACCAATTGGCCAACCATGCCCAGGAGAAAGGCCTCTGGTTTCTTCAGGAAGGTATATTTAAATACCTTTTTCATTTCATTATAGATCATTTCCCAGAAAGCCTTAATCTTTGGGCACGTCCACCAAAGGTGAAAGAATGTACCTTCATTTTCTTTACACTTCCAACACTTATTATCGGGCAAATGGTATATTTTAGCAAGCTTGACTGGTGTCATGTACCACCTGTATATCATTTTCATAATATTCTCTCTTAAGGCATTACATGCCGTGAATTTCATACCTGTGGTCCACAACTGTTCCCAGTCAGCAAACATTATGTTATGTCCAACATCTTGTGCCCATTTTATCATAGCAGATTTAACCGTTTCATCCTGAGTATTCCATTTCAACAGCAAGTTATACATTCTTGATAATGTCTTAGTTTTGGGATCTAACAGTTCTGTTTCCAATTTTGATTTTTCGACCTGGAAGCCAATTTTTTTGTCCAAGTTATAAATCTCTCTCCCATAAGGGTCTTTAAAGCAGTGGACAGGTCCCTCCAGCTGGAGTACTCTAGAAGCTCACTCTTATGATGGCAAGAGAGCCTTGGAAATTAGAAATAATCTCCCAAATAAATGGTAGGGGAGGTATACAAGAGAGAAGAATTCTGGCAGCTAGCCTTCCCAGCCAGCTGTGATAGTTTTGCAGAAATTACCATCCAGATTTAGTAAACATCTTACACCTGCAGTTTGGAGTACTAAAGTCCCAGCTAACCAGAACTCGGTTTGGGAGTCACCAACTAAATTTTACTCAGAGTAGATCTACTGAAATTAATGGACCTACGTGAGTCATATTCATTTTAATGTGTCTACTTAGAGTAGGACTGTCATTGAATGCAACTCACATAGATGGAGGGAAACCTGCAAAGCCGTTAAGTTTAATCTGAATCTCATTATGATACATTCTGAAATGGAACAAGATGTTTTGAGGTGTTGTGTAATCTTGTTCCTTGTAGGCTAAATCAATGGACCAGCATCTCTTGCCAATGTTGCTGTTATACAATAGCCAGTTTCTGAGAACCAGGAGATTTCGCACATGGGGCCACATGGTCCAGCTGACATCCTTCTGTGAGCTTATGTTGACTGATGGAAGGATATTGCAGAAGATCAGTATGCAAAATGCAGAAGGGTCTGTTTTGATCTTAGATATTGGAGACTGCCTATCCTATACAGTGGTACCTCGAGTTACAAACACCTCAGGTTACAAATGCTTCAGGTTACAAACTCCACTGACCTGGAAGAGTTACCTCGAGTTGAGAACTTTGCCCCAGGATGAGAACGGAAATTGTGTGCCAGCAGCACAGAGGCAGCAAGAGGCCTCATTAGTGAAACCACGCCTCTAGTTAAGAACAGTTTCAGGTTAAGAACGGACCTCCAGAACTAATTAAGTTCGTAACTAGAGATGCAACTGTACCAAAGTGCCCTGCATCCTATACATCAACCTAATTTTATGTAGGTTTAGAAGAGCATGCTTAGCTGCTTTTGAAATGGGTAGAGGTGGTCAAAGGTAGTTTATCAAATGACAAGGGAATGCAAACATTCCTACTGGGCATATACAAGCTATTCTAGCAAATGATGACACTCTGGATCAAAGTCATAAACGTTGTTTAAATATATTTAAACATAATGCAATACAGAAAAATGGATTGTGAGTTATCTGTTCGGTGAAGCATGTGGTGAAAGCGGTGTCAGCGAATGACGTCCAAGATTGTGGGGTTCATTTTTTCTTCTCATGTTTTGTTCTGTCTTTTAAATATAATTTCCAATTTCTACATAGTTGAAAGACTACATAGGTTTCGTCATGATATATGGCATTATTCTTAATCAAGTTTAGTTGTGGGTTTTTTGGTTGGGTTTGTGTGTATGTGTTTCATTAATGACCTACAGACATAGTCACTGAGTTCTGTCAAAACAACTGTGTGACTGTAGCTATTTTGGTGGAGAATCTTGCCAGCTAATTGTGAGATCATATGAGGGAGGGAGAATTTAAAGTTAGACCAAAATACTTCAGTTCTAAAACTTACAATTTATTTGTGGAATTTATATCCTGCATTTCAAACTTCAAGGCTTACAGCAACAAAACAACAACTTCCAGTGAACAGTAAGACTAAAAAAAAAAATAAAAAAAAATCTGTCATACATGACTAATAGATAAACAATTCGGGCTGCAATCCTGCACCCAGTTTCTTTGGACTATGCCTTACTGATGTCCAATGATATTTCAAAGTAGGATTGCATAGAACTGCACTGTAAGGCTGTGATCCTGCGTGTATTACCTGGGAGTATGTCCAATTGAGCTCTGTGGCATTTACTTCTAAGTTAAAATACATAAGATTGCACAGTTGTTCTTGTAAAAAAACAAAACAGCAGCTAAACGGCATTTAAAATCACCAGACGTACCACTAAAAAAATATAGACTTGGGTGACCAAAAGATAAGATGGTGCCAGAAGAACATTTCTTAGGAGAGACTTCAATCGTTTGGACAGCAAACTCCAGTATCCAAATCAGGGGGCATTATAACCGAGTTAGCTGCCCGATACCAAGTCTTGCCATTTGTCCATATCACTCAAAATTATCTTCCTGAGTTTTCCTAGCTTGGTACCCGCCAAATGCTGTTGGACTCCAGCTCTCATCATCATTGACCATTGGCCAATCTCCCTCAGGCTGTTGGGAGCTGGGATTCAAAACATTGGAAGGCACCAGGTTGTGGGGCTCCCACTTAGCTGTGGCTCTCCAGGGTTTCGGATAGTGTTGGATATTTTATAACGCTATGATTCTTTTGTAACAGAAGATGTTAGGAATTGAACCTGGAGTTCTTAGCGTAAAGCTACTTTGAAATGGAAATGCAATTTCTTTAAGTGATGTCTAAAGTATGTTTCCTTGTTTGAATCTATATACAACAATATGGTCTTGATGTGTCTTATATTTATTTGAATATCTTTAATGTATTTATCTATTTACTGACATATTTATAATCTCCACATGCATAAAAGCATAGTAAGGCGTGTATATAACATACAAATGTTATATATATTTTTAAGATAAGTAAAAGCAGCAGTAAAAGCATAATTTAGAACATCAATAAAAAGTCAGTAAGCACTGGTTGGTTGGTTGGTTAGAAAGAAAAATCACATTGCCCAAGCAGGCACATTTCTATTGCTTGTGCATGTGGTGGATGCAACTAAGACTGGAAGACAGTGTTGGCAGTATGGATTAAACAGTAGGCCCCCAAACCTTGTGGCTGAGGCCTTTTAAATCCTTTGGTCCCTCCCCTCTTACAAGATTCTGTGGGGTGATTCCCATCCTGCAGCATCTCACAAGAGCCCAGCAGGGCGATGTAATCCTGCTTCCCGCACCACTCTGGGAGCTCCTGTGCTGTAAGGCAAAGTTGCCACACTACAAGGCAGGCTTGGAGTGGGACCTTCAAAGGCCTGTCTAAACAATACGGGTTTTCAGATGATGTCTAAAGGAAGGCAGGGGCAATTCCTACCAAACCTCTACTGGTAGGGAATTCCACAGGGCAGGGCCTGCCATTCTGAAGACTCGGTCCCTGGTAGAGTTCAACCAAACTTCAGGGAAATGCCAAAAGTTCCAGATCAGAGGATCTCAGTGATTGAGGTGGAACATAAGGGATCAGACAGTCCTTCAGGTACTTTGGGTCCAGGTTGTTTCAGGCTTTGTGAATTAACACAAGTACCTTTGAACATTGTTGAATATCTTTGCATGGTGAACTGTGCATCGCCATCCAAAGGTTTTCAGAACCCCCTGAATGCTTAATCAGCTCAACTTCAGCTTTTAAAAAAACAAGCTCTGAATGCTTGCTACCTTGAGGACAATTGGGCTACAAAACCACCACAACTAAATATCATGGGGAATGTATCACTGTCCTTGTCAGCACATATGTTATGTTCATAATCACCACTGGGAAAATTTCCAGAGATAACAAATTGACTGGTTGCCAAAATGACATGAGCACCAGCTGTTATCCCAGTTTATTAAGCATTATATATATGTGTGTGTGTATATCTATCTATCTATCTATCTATCTATCTATATATATATATATATCTCACACAACACATTTATCTGATCCTCAAGAAAGTCATATTATATTGACCAACAATGGATATTTCACTTTCCATGGGGAAAGCTCCTCAAATACTGGGAGGCTCATGGAGAGACATTGTTTCTTCTGGAGAACCCACTAATGACGTCAATTACTCATACTCCAGTTTACTCTGAAGGGCAAGAATAGCCAATATAGTTGCTGCTGGGCTACTACTCCCATCGGGCCCCAGCCACCATGGCCAATGGTCAAGGATAATGGCACTGTAGTCCTACAACATCTACAGGGTAACCACATTGCCTATCCCGGCTCTAGTCTATTCAGTAGCAGTGTCCTACTTTTAAGCTGTGATCCTTATTACTTTTGCAAATGATGGAAACATTCCAGTATTGGCAGCATTCTCTGCCATGGGTTCCCAGATATTGTCTCACATCACAACAAAGAACAAGTTCCAGTTTTCTGCATGTTAGACCAGATAACGGTAAACACATGTTCTGACTGAAAAGGCAGGACTCAGGAAGAACTCCAGGGGTATGTTACACTATCTTCCCTGCCCCAGGATCAATCCCTGGCATAACCAGGTAGGAGAACTGGGAGAGTCACTGCCATTCAGTGTAGACAATACATTGGCAGATGGACCAATGGTTTGACTCAGAATAAGGCAGCCTCGTACGTTCCTATGGGATATGCAAAGAGAAATTCTTGGAACATATTATACTGAGTCAGATCACTGCTCCATCTGCCTTGGTATTGTCTAAACCAAGGTTCCTTAAGAAGTTATTGGGCACTAACTCCCATATCCAAAACCATAGACCATTCTGACAGGAGCTGATGGTACGTGGAGCCTAATAACTTTTGGAGGGCACCAGGTTGCTTACTCTTCTCTAGATGTTGGTTACTCTTCTCAGGACTGACCACTAGCAGCTTTACAGGATTACAAAGATTGTTTCCTAACCATTCCTATAGATGCCAGTGAATGAGGCGGAGACCTTTTGTGTGCAACATAGTAAGCTACAGTTTACCCCCCTACAATTTGTTTGCTGTCTTCAGTACCAAGCTTCTTATTTAGGGATGCCTCAGTAATCCAAAAAGGTTTGATTTTTGGACTAAGTATTGCTGATCAGCATGGGAAATTAATGATACTGAACTCTCCCCATGATTGATTCTATCCAAGCTACTTTTCTTCAGAGAAAATAAATTATTGATTCATAAATCAATTTATTGGGTAAGCTAGCTGGGGGGGGGGGGGATGATGATGAGTTGTGCAAACTAACTGAGTAATTAAGAATAATTATAGAATGTGCATAACTATGGACTGTTGAAATGAAGTGAGTACCTACTAGATATCGTCCTCATTCCAAAATACATTCAGTATACTAGAGATCCCTTTGAATTTTTCGGGGATCAGGCTGGCTTTGAGTTTCAGGACTTACAATACTCCAATGTGAGGTAAGTTTTGCAAGCCCCATCACTTACTCCCTGGCTCATATTTTACAACTCTTGGCTTGCCCAGCACCTGCAATTATAGGAGCCCTTGGGAAAAACTACATTCCCCATGGGCTGTGCAGGACTTCATTTCTGGTACTCTACCTATATGTTGGAAAGGGAAGAGAGGCAGAGATCAAATCTCCCCTCTTCTCTCTAACTGCAGCTGGATCAGAACTATCTCTGCTGCCCCAGCTGGGTAAGTCTTGATTAAAAGGAAGGAGGCTAAGATCTGGGGATCTGGGTGGGAAGGAGAAGTTGGGAGACTTCTGAAGTCAAATTGGTTTAAGAAAACAGGAGTGCTTAGGCATTTCCTTGAACATTCAGTGTGGACAGGGCAGGGTCACAACCCAAACACCCCCATATTTGTCACTCACCCTTCAGACCTTCTGTGGATTGTACAGAGAAGATCAGGATGTGAGAGGGTACTACACATGCAAGAATATTGGGTTTGGGCTTGTGTGTGCTTGTGTACCGCTGCCCTGCCCTAAATTTGTGAGTGTTCATATGTTTCACCAAGCCCCCGTTCTGATGAAAGCATGCAGATATTGTCCAAATATGGGGACGCAGGTGCCGCTGTTGTCTAAACCACTAAGCCTCTTGGGCTTGCTGATTGTAAGGTAAGCAGTTTGAATCCATGTGGCAGGGTGATTTCCTGTTGCTTTGTCCCAGCTCCTGCCAACCTAGCAGTTCAAAAGCATACCAGAGCAAGTAGATAAATAGGTACTGCTGCGGTAGGAAGGTAAACTGTGTTTCCATGAGCTCTGGCACTCATCATGGTGCTCCATTGTGCTAGAAGCAGTTTAGTCATGCTGGCCACATGACCTGGAAAAGCTGTCTGCAGACAAATGGCAGCTCCCTTGGCCTGAAAGCGGAGATGAGTGCAGCACCCCATGGTCGAATTTGTCTGGACTTAACCGCCCAGGGGTCCTTTATCTTTACATTTACCCTGTCCAAATCAATAGGATGTGACCTATGGAGAAATCATCAATCTGTATAATTTTCCACAGTTGCTTGCAAAAAGTAGGATATCAGAAACATTCCATGAAATTTTCTTAAATATCAAGAACATAAAGCAGAAAGAAGCAAGCCTCAGTATAAATAAAGGATCAAGACATTCTGTATTCCTCTCTTCTTTTTGCAAAGGCTCACAGTATTTGCTAGCAGAACTATTTTTTTAAAAAAAGAGTGTCATTCACTTGCAAATCATTTGAGAGCACATTGAAATTATGCTGTGTTTGAAGAAGAATTTGTAAACTCACGAGAAGCCTGTTAAAACTTTTTCCATCAAATGGTCTGGAAGTCTGTTGCAAGGATATTCTCCATGGTCAATTAGAAAGCTAATTTTGGTGCCATATTCCCCCCCTCCAGCATTGTATTGATTTCTTTTTAAAAACAAACAAACCCCTGTCCATTTGCTGAAACATTGAATTATGTTTTGTTTGGGTTCCAAGTCCAATTCCTGGAGGGGTTTGTGTGTTTTTTGGTCAACACCAGATGCTGGGTTTATACTGTGGCGGAAAAAGTCGGATACAGATTAAATGTTTGGTATTGGTTATATCTCATTTTCTCTGAGATGCCTGTCTGTTCACAGTTCAGAGATTTTCTTGGAGATAAATCCTCTGGGACAGAATAGGTATTATTTGTATGCAGTTCAATAGTATATGAGATTGTATTTCTTTCTTCTGGGAGGGGGATCTTCTTTGAGGAAACATGGAACCTTGATAGCATTTACTCAAGCAAGAACTGAACAGCCCAGTGTGTGTGGATTTGACTCATTTGCTGAATCCATTTTGGAGGACAAGATCAAGCTATCTGTTTTTGATAGAAGAAATCTTGTTTCCCTCCTTCAATGAGAAGTGTTGTATTCTTATCATTCCTCAAACTTTTGGGATAGTTGGAGGAGGTGTATCTCCGTGCTCTGTATTCAGGGTTGCACCCTCTTCAGTTATTCTCAGAGAAGACCCATATTCATTAACTTCAGTAGGGTTACTCTGGGTAGGACAACCTCAGTGATTTGAGGTGCACAACCCTCCACCTACCCTCATGAACGTTGAGAAATAACGTTAATGAAGTGTCTCATGGGATTTATTCCCAGTAAGTAGGTATAGCAGTGGTGGGGAACCTCAGGATCTGGTCCTCCAAGCCTCGTTATCTGGCCCTCAGAACTGTCTCCAGGCCACACACCTCACTGGACCCCCTGAATTGTTTTTTTTGCCTGGCTGGAGTTTTCCCTTGAACTCCAGTATGTTTCTTGTTTGCCTGGATGGAAAATGTATGACGATGTGTGAGTTAGTGTTGAAATCCAGAAATCTACTGTTGCCCCACACACCATTGGCATGTGGCCCCCAGAAAGTTGTCCAGATGGGCATGCACCTCACGGTCTGAAAAGGGTTACCCCTCCCTCGGGTGGGTGACTGCAACCTGAGTGTAGCAATGCATGAGAAATGGACAGTATTTCACAGGCTTGTTTTGCTGTTCTCAAGAAGATTAAATTTTCCAAGGTATTGGGATTTCAGCTCTTAAAAACAACAACAATGCAGATAATGAGATTTTTCGCCCTTGCATGCTGCACGCAGATGTCGAAGTGAAAGAAATCAATTTTGCTTGCATGTGAGCATACTCAAGAGGACGGTAATTCCATTTTAACTATGGAATACTCTTTGATTTATTAGCATTTTTTGATTATTCCATAAGTTTCACAGATATTGCAGCATGCTGTCATGTACAGACTGAACACTCACAATACCTATTATGGAGGAGTGCCAATTGTTTCTGAAGGTGTGGAGAACTCAAGGAGCTGTCAACAAAACCCAGATAGCTCATGGGTAGGTAAAATAATGAACTGGGCCAATAGTGCACTTAGGAGTTGTTCAGTCAACGATAAAGCATGAGCCCCCATTGAGTGAAGGAAGGTGGGTAGATGCCCTCATTTTACCTGATCCAGAATGGCCAATCATTTGACCTGATTGAAATGAAGACCCCAAGGTCCAGTGACGAGCCTGAAGCCATGAAGTCTGAAGGCCTTATAAGGGGGGCAGGCGACTTCAGTGCCACCCATGCAGCATTCTAGTAGCAGTGATGGCTGGCCCACTGGCAACAGAGGCCTGGAGGGACCTGTGACTGTCATGTGAAAGCATATTCATCTGTGGAACCAACGGGCAAGACCAAACTCCCTCTCAGCCTCTGAGAATATCAACATCAGAAGGGGCAGGTGCAGCTACCCAGTGATGGAACTGGTGCCTCAAGCCCTAAAAGACTAGACTCCCCAGGAGTAAAGGGTACCTAAGAAGCAAATGATTCTTTAGAACCAAGGAACCTGGATGGGTGAGCTAACCAGTGGCAGCTGGGGCTGGACAGGGTCTGGGTGACTAGGCTCCATAAGCTGTCATTTGCAGGCTGTTAGCTGCTGGATCAGGTCTGTGCAGACTAGCTGCTTCTATCTGCTTCCTACCCTGACTGACCTTTTGGCTCCTGCTAACATGTTCCTTTTGGAATCCTGCCTACTTTGACTCAGTTTTGCATCACAACCTTTTTAGACTGCCTCATCGTGCTTAATCTCTGCTTTTCCTCAAGACCCTACACTTCTGGAGTGCCTCAACTGCTCCCCCTTTCCTGGGGGATCTAGCTTCCCTCTCACCTTTGCCTCAGGTACCAAGCCAGGATAGTCATGAATAAGACCACCTTGGGGGTGGCTCCCTAGCAGTGCAATAGCCCATCCAAAGAGGTCACCTGTTGCTGTCTTTATGTTCTTTTCAGCTAACAGGCTTTTTAAGAAAACCTTTGTCTCTCACTCTTATGGTATGGTTTTGACTCTGAGTTGAACATTGTTTTAGTCTATCCCTGCTAAGAAGGAAGTTTTATCATTCATTTCTGTTTCTTGTTTAGTGCTGTTTGTTTTGATTCTGTTTTGTAAACCACTCAGGGAATAAATCTTCAGGATTTCAGTGAGGGGTCTTCATAGTCCAGTGTGCCTGGGGATTGATCCTGGCACTCTTTGCATACTCTATCGCTCAGATTTCCATTTAAAATATCATATCCTTTCCAACCACTGGCACTGCTAGAGGATAGTGATATGTTGATGACCCTAGATATATATAAAGAGCCACTGCCTTTTTTATGGGGGTACTCAATGATATGCAGTATGGCACTCCCCCCCCAAAAAAAGTTAAAAGTGTGGCACTTACTGTAACCAATTCATGTTGAGTGCTGGAATCTTTTTTTTCCCTTAAAAAGCCCTGAAAAAGTCTACTAAAGAAGTTTTCAAAGTCTGCTGGGCAAAATATGAGAATGCAAAGCAAAGCTACAAGACCTAATAGAAGGGTGGAAAAGTGTATAAAAATTAATTCTGACTTGGAGTCCTGTCATATCATCACAATTCTTTGGTCACCAACTATCTTAATTTGCCTTAGTGAGTCCCACAAAGGAACTATAGCGCTCTCCCTCATGACTGGGCACTTAGAAATTATTCCCTGAGCCTGCACTAATGGGTCCTGTGTTAACAATCTTCCCCAATGCAGACTTCTATCAATGTTAGACAACTTTAATACACTTTAGGCAAGTCCCCCCCCACACACACCTTTCATATGATAATTTGGAAGCCTGTGAGTCCATTTTAAACAAATGATGCTTGGATACACCAGACATGCTGGAGAAATGTGTAATTTGGCGAAAAGATCCTTGGTGGGGATGCTTGCTTTGAAAAGCGCACTTGAAGTTCTGTCATACCTGCTAGTGATTTCTATTAGTGGGAGATATAACCCCCCCCACACACACACACACAATAAATAGCAGGCTCTTATTTCAAGGGATGTCAAAAAAGATTTGTTCAGTTGTGTGTCACAAATGTATAGGGTAAATAATCTTGCAGTAAAGCATCTGCCAACAGCTGCATTTAACCCCCCCCCCCCTTTCTGGAAAAAGCCTGCTTTGCTAAGCAAATAAGAAATGCTACTTTCAGTTCTTCCTAATTAAGCTTAAGAGCATGCCAACTCTCAGCCTGACAGCATCTCAGCTAATGTTTTTTAATAGCTCCCTCTCTCAATGCATTCCCAATTCACAGCAATCTGCAGTAAAATATATTCTTTCCATGACTTCATAAATTGGTTTAAAGTATAGGAGCTCCATGGAGTAGCTGAGTTTCATTGCTGTGTCCCTGGTCATACCGCCTTGTTAACTACCATCGAGATGGGGAGGAGATCAGGGACAGAACACATGCTTTGCAAAGGAAAACACACGCGCACACACCCAACTGGTGGGCTTGTCTGTGTGTATGTGTGTGTGTTAGCCTGTCTGTCATTGGGTGCATTCAAATACGGGGCATATTGCATTAATAATAATAATAATAATAATAATAATAATAATAATAATTTATTATTTATACCTCGCCCATCTGGCTGGGTTTCCCCAGCCACTCTGAGCAGCACCCAACAAAATATTAAAATACAATAATCTATTAAACATTAAAAGCTTCCCCAAAGTCAGATAGTTGTTTATTTCCTTGACATCTGGTGGGAGGGTGTTCCACAGGGCGGGGGTGCCACTACTGAGAAGGCCCTCTGCTTGGTTCCCTGTAACTTGTTCCCTGTAACTTGGCTTCTTGCAGCGAGGGAACCACCAGAAGGCCCTCGGAGGTGGACCTCAGTGTCCAGGCAGAACGATGGGGATGGAGACGCTCCTTCAGGTATACTGAACCGAGGCCGTTTAGGGCTTTAAAAGTCAGCATCAACACTTTTACTCATGCTCAGAAACCAGTGTTATGTGGTCTCGGCGGCCACTCCCAGTCACCAGTCTAGCTGCCGGATTCTGGATTAGTTGTAGTTTCCGGGTCACCTTCAAAGGTAGCCCCACATATAGCGCATTGCAGTAGTCCAAGTGAGAGATAACTAGAGCATGCACCACTCTGGTGAGACAGTCTGTGGGCAGGTAGGGTCTCAGCCTGCGTACCAGATGGAGCTGATAAACAGCTGCCCTTGACACAGTATTGACCTGTGCCTCCATGGACAGCTGTGACTCCAAACTGACTCCCAGACTGCGCACCTGGTCCTTCAGGACCACAGTTACCCCATTCAGGACCAGGGAGTCCTCCACACCTGCCCGCCTCCTCTCCCCCAAAAACAGTACTTCTGTCTTGTCTAACTCTCCTGATTATAATGCGAGCACTTCTACCCCATTTTCTACCATTCTTTCCATGTTGCAGTCCTGTTGCTTTTTGATCAATACAATAATTTTAAACCAGGATGAGAAATCTTTCCCCAGACCCAGCTTTGGCACTCCTATCCTTGGAGTGTGGGATCAACTCATCTATCATGCATAAATCTCTTATGCTCATGCTTCTTGCAGAAGGCAGATTGACATTGGCTGTCCATTGGAAGGCCAAATCACCTCCTTCTCAGGAGGAGTGGCTAGAGAAAGTATTGGACATTGCATTGTCAGAACACCTGACATATTAATGGTTCTTCAAAAATAGATCCTATTTATTTGATAGGTATTGTTATTTTAATTGTTGTTATTATTATTTTATTTATACCCCACCCATCTGGCTTGGTTTCCTCAGCCACTCTGGGCGGCTTCCAGCAAAATATAAAAAATAATAAAATGTCAAACATAAAAAAGTCCCAATGCAGTGGTACCTCAGGTTACGAACTTAATTCATTCCGGAGGTCCATTCTTAACCCGAAACCATTCTTAACCTGAGGCGTGCTTTCGCTAATGGGGGCTCCTGCTGCCGCCGTGCCGCTGCAGCGCGATTTTGGTTCTCATCTGGGGGCAAAGTTTGCAACCCAAGGTACTACTTCCAGGTTAGTGGAGCTTGTAACCCGAAGTGTTTGTAACCTGAAGCATTTGTAACCCGAGGTACTACTGTACAGGGCTGCCTTCAGATGTATTCTAAAAATGGTGTAGTTCTTTATCTCCTTGATATCTGATTGGAGGGTGTTCCACAGGGAAGGTGCCACAGAAAGCCCTCTGGTCCTGGAAGCAAAATTTAGGGGTTCAAAATTTAGGATGTCGAAATCCCAGGACCTTTAAGCTACCTTTCTTTGAAATGCTGCAATTTCCACACAGAACAAGAAGAGCTGAGTAATCTCAATGTGTGAATGAGATGGTAGTGCTGGGAGCAGTGGTAAGGATTTGCATTAAAATGTGAAGCTGAAGCAAACATGTTTCTCCCCCTTCCCTGAAACCCATTCAGCTTAAAGTTGTATATATGGCACAAACAGTGGATGTCGTTAGGATGTTTTCTCTGTGAGTTACTGCATTGTATTTTTTCATTTGATTATTTGCAAGCTTCCTGAAGGCTTGTTGAAGTCAGATTGGGAGAGTAAGAAAGGAAAGGGAAATAAGTAAATGTTGTTGCAAACAAGGAGTTATCTACCTTTGTAGGTAAAAGCACAACAGCAATATTTTCAGAACTAAGTGCAAACAGAGTGGCGATGGGGCTTGTAGCATTTTAGGTGGTAAAATAGAATGTTGTGCAATTGTACTTAGATGAAATGTGTTTGTTATTTTCTTGCCTTCCCAAATGTAAAAGTATCAGAATTTAAATCAGTTAATAAATATTCCAGCACAAAACAGAGACATTAAAATTACCATTCATTAGTGGTCAGCGCCTTTTTCTTTTTACAAAGGGATCACAAAGCTAGAAAGTAATGCTAAAACATGTACTAAGCCATTAATTCAGGAGAGTATAAAATTAATTTTGCCCCATCCTCCTTTTTAAAAGCTCACCATAAAAATCTTTATGCACCCAGCTGTCTATAAAACATGATCAAAATGATAAATTTGATTAAGTGTGTGTGTTTTCAACATGGCATGATAACAGGCAAATGTTGGTGATGACAACCTAGAGAAATTGTGAGTCTTTCAAGGACAGTGAAGAAACAATCCAGTTCATTTGCATGAATCCAAATCCATCTATGAGAGCATTTTTGAAGCAATGGTAACTTTCAGTATACTAACTGTGAAAGTATTTTGCCATTACTTTCCAAAACACATTCACCTATGTCTACTTTATGGTAAAGACATTGTTCCTGGAGATCTTTCTGTGTCGTTGTCCTTGACTCTTAAGTTATGATGCAATAAACAAGAATTGCAGACACCAAGCCAAAAAAGACTTTATATCCAAAATGAAAGGGCAACCTCCATAGACTGTTAGGTTGCAGTTTCCATAATCCCTGACCATTAGCCATGATGGCTTGAGTTGACGGGAATTGGCAACATTTAGAGGTACTTGAGACCATATTATCTGTGAATCCTGTGAGACCAGCTCCCTGCTTTGCGGGCCTATTTCCACCTGGCTTGGGAGGGCCCTTACTGATTCTAGGTACAGAAGCTGTTTCTGAAGGCATCACCTTCACCTTTATCATACCTTCTGGATCCAATGAAAGTGGATCATGTGAGCTCTTATGGTTGCAAAGGGGCATATACTTGGAGGCTGAAAAAGTTAATGACCATTGTTCAATGGTCTGAAGATCTTACTGCCCTTCCTACATTTGAATTCATATTGCTCAGTTCTTCATTTCATTTAGTACTTGAGTTAATGTTGATGGGAGTATCAGATCAGAATTGTTTTGAAATATTTGTCTTCCCCAATAGTTTTCATCCAGACAAAAGCACTTCTTTCAGAATGGAACTTGTGATGACCCCACCCTTTCTTTTCAAAATTTACAGAGGTCAGTTAAGCTTGACCTAGAATGAGAGGGCTGTGGAGTTGCATTATCATCTTGAGGCTCAAATTACATTGTCATCTTGATTTATGAAAGCAATTTGTCTATGCTTATGGAGGTTGTATGCTTAAACCGTTGAACATTTAATTGATGAAGATACATTGGATCACCAGTATTATTATTTTTTTAATTCAGCTGCTCCCATGGTTACAACTGGGGGATTTCTTAAAGCCACTATCTATAATGTACTTTATGCCTGCTATCTATTCTCCCTCTAGACCAGGCTTTCTCAACCTCAGCCCTCCAGATGTTTTGAGACTACAATTCCCATCATCCCTGACCACTGGTCCTGCTAGCTAGGGATCATGGGAGTTGTAGGTCAAAAACATCTGGAGGTCCGAGTTTGAGGAAGCCTTCTCTAGACCATAACAGGCATTATTCTTTGGCATGTGAGGGGTGTGTGGGGGTGAAGACTCATGCGGGTGAGATGAGGAACCTTGGCTGCTTCTAGGGCTGGCAGAAGATGTCATTCCTTTTCCTCCTCTTGCTTTCTGTCCCTCTTCCTGCTTATTTTAAAAGGACGTTGCTGAAGGCAGCATGACAAGAGCACCATTGGTCTCTCTGGGTTGCTCTGAAGATGGTGGGGGTCCTTCCTCAGAATGAAGCATTCTGGGTGAGGTGCCTGCACCATTGCTGCTTTTCCACAGTGCCTAGAAATTATCCTTTAAATTTAGTTGAGAGTTGAAAGACACACCTTAAAGTTTAATTTCAGAAGAGGGTTTCTAGCCACCATGGAAAAGTGATGGTGGCATAGGTACTCTTCTGGACCACCTCAAATAGAATGCCTTGCTCACCCACCTTGGGGTGGGTGCTCTGTGGAGTCCTGAAGGAGCTGGGTGTGTACCGCCAACATCCGGCAACATGGTGGCACCATCACAGCTTGGGTAAAACTCAGTCTGGAGCAGATGTAGAAGTCCCCATCTTTAGTTCCATCAGCTTCAGGTAAAGTTGTCAAAGACTCCTGCCTGAAACCCAAGAAAGCTACTTCCAGTAAGTGGAGACAAACCAGAGTGGATGGACCAATGAGCTGACTGTATAAAACAGCTTGGGAAGGTCTATAGTTTAATTGTAGAACATTTTCTTTTACATGTGACAGGTCCCAGTGTGCCTTTTTGTGTGTGGCTGCTCTCATACAGTGGAATTTCCTCCCAAGAGAATATAGACTGACTCTTTCTTTGTTATACTTCCTCTGGCAGAAAGCTTTTGAAAACTAAGGGGCCGATAATGCTGATCACTGGGTTGCTGCCAGGGCAAACCTTTTTTTAATTTCTGGTTTTAAATGCATTATCATTATTGTTTTTAACTAGTTTGTTGTCTTAATCTGTCTTCTAAAAATGTTGTTTTCTAAATGTTTTACACTATCTTGAATCCCCAAATGGGAGAAAGGCAGGATACAAATATAATAATAGTAGTAGTAGTAATAATAATACCAAGGGTTGGGGGACACTCATCTGAATCTCTGGAGAGGGTTGGTGTATGGAGGGGCAATACTCAACTTTCATGTCCATCCTAGAGTAGGTGGACCAGTGCTCTGATAAGGCAGCTTCCTCTTTCCCGAGACAGTCCTGCAAGGCTGTCCCTCAAAAGCCTGTTTTGTTCATTTCGTCTTTATTATTTTGCACGCTGCAGCCGTCTTTGAACTCTGTGGCTCTCATGGAAGGAGCGTGCTGCAGAAATTCCACTGCTCCGCTGCTTTTGACAAATAAACGCCTTGAGAATTCCAAGGATTGCAGACGGCAGAGAAGAGAGAGAGGCGCACACACATTCAGGCATACACACATTCGCACACTGGGAGCTTTGCCCATTTTTCATTTCCAGCCAGGCAACTCTTGTGTAAAAGACAATGACATATGGGGTGGCATGGCACGGTGTCTGAGAAAATTACATTTTCTCTGAAGGGGGGGTTGCATACGAAGAAGCCAGCACTTTTCTGCAACTCACGGTTGCTTCTCACAAGATGGCTACCTTGGGAGGAAGAGAGACAGGCTGCTGGAAACTGCTTAGGTTGGGACGGCTGCTCACAAGGATTGTGCTGACATTACCAAGGTTAATGAACAGGCACATGGAGAGGAGTGGGATTGCTGGTCCCTCCTCTCCCCTACCGTGTTCATTGCTATGCCTACGTGCCTGTACAAGCAGCTGCAGGCTCCATGTAGAGTTTTTGTATGTTTTTCAGGAGTTGGACTGAACATAGTGTTGGGACCAGCAAGTGTAATCCTTCTTTGTATAGTCTATGACAAGGAGCATAGGAAGTGGCTTTATACCAAGCTAGACCAATGGTCCATCCAGACATTATTTGCATTGGCTGACAGTGTCTCTCTAGGACTTCTGGCAGGAGATGCCATGGATTGAACCTGAGATCTTCTGTGTGCTGAGCTATGACCTAACCCATATTTTACCAACATAGGATTCTCCCTATGTTGATAATACTGAGTTAAATGGATCAATGGGCTGACTTGGTGTAACTTGGTATTGTTTACACCAGGGGTGGGGAACCTGTAGCCCTCTAGATGTGGTTGGACTACAACTCCCATCATCCCTGACCATTAGCTTTGCTGGGTGGGACTCATGGGAGCTGGTGTAAAACAGAATCTAGTTTCCCAGTTCCACATCTCTGCACTAGCTACGCATCCTGATGCCCACTTGTGTCCTGTCCCAGAATCCTCCTAACAACAATCACTGAAAGGCTGGGGCTCATCTCACCTGCCTCTCTATTGTAATTCAAGCATTGCTTCACTCTTTCTACTGGATCAAGTTCTGAAATGTTC
Organism: Podarcis filfolensis; assembly: GCF_964270895.1. NCBI lineage: Eukaryota > Metazoa > Chordata > Lepidosauria > Squamata > Lacertidae > Podarcis > Podarcis filfolensis. The sequence goes on along the minus strand of NC_139611.1, from coordinate 36,353,668 downwards.
CACATCCCTTGTCTTGTTTTTCAAAATGTGTATATTACAAAAAAATACCAAAACAAACCAGAATGCATACAGACAGGTGCATATTAGGAGAAATTCATACGAAAATGCTGATGAATGTCCATGAGGACTTTAGCAAACAAATGTGGAAATGTGGAAAACTGGGTTAAAAGAGAAATGGAGAGAAACAGAAATTGACAAATTTGCCCATCCCTAATCTTTTCAGCACTACAGATGCTGTTTTGTTTTTGTTTGTTTTTGTTCTTTTGTTTTTGTTTTTGTTTAACCATGCCTGCCTGCAATGCTTGATGGTAACATGGAGACAAACTGTGTGAAAGAAACTTATCTGCATTGCAATAAAACGTTGGAAACTAAGTTCAACATTTGCACAATTTGGCTTGGTGATCAGCCACATAGAAACAACTGCTCCATGAAGGTTATTCCGTTCATCCATATGTGCTGGCCATATTGCTGGTAGCACTTTGAGTCAAGTACAAAAAATATATATCTCTGCATTTATAGTAGGGATGTGGTGAAGACCGTCCCCACTGGAAATTTCACTAGACTTTATCAAAACTTAATTCACTTCCTTCAGAGCTAGAGGAACCCCACAGACTGAACTTCTCCATAGGGGGCAACTCTAGTGAATAAGGAATAAGTAATGGATTCAGCTACAAGGCACACATTTGTCTTTCTTTTCCTTTAAATGTGTGTTGATGTGAGCCTGGCTTGAGTGGATTGTAGAGTAGAGGCCTTTAATTTGCAAGCTCTCCAGCATAAATCTTGTTTTACATAACACTCTCATACAGACCTTGCCAAATTGACATGCCCCTTCCAAAATAATTCACCATGTAATTAAGTTTAACATAAAGTTTATTTTGTACGACGACGCCTTCTAGCCCAAAAACACTTAACTGAATTAAATGGTACAAAACCAGCTTTTGATGAATGGAAAGAAGTGGTGCTCTGGAGGCACTGAAATGGTGGAGAAATTAAAGCATTCAGTGTTGCAGGTGGGAGAGAGTAATCAAATTGAGAGTAATCAACAAAATACGGGAACTGTGGAAATAGGGGAGGGAGACTGAAATATTGGTTCAAGGGGAAAGGATGCAGATTGGAATCTTCTTCCAGTTGCAAAACAGAGGACACCTAGGGCACACTCACACCTTACATTGAAAGTGCTATGATACCACTTTAAAGAGGAATTATGGAAGCTGTAGTTTGTTCAAAGTGCTGAGAGTTGCTAGGAGACCCTTATTCCCCTCACAGAGCTACCTCTCCCAGAGTTCCCCATGAAGGGGGATTGATTGTCAAACCTTTTTGGAAACTGAAGCTCTGGGAGGGGATTAGGAAGTCCCCTAACAACTCTCAGGACTCTGAACAAACTACAGCTCCCATAAATCTTTGGAGGAAGCTATGGCAGTTTAAAGTGGTATCATAGTGTTTTAAATGAATGGTGTGAATGTGACCCTAATGTCTTTTTACACATTCAGTGAATACGTGGGTGATTTGAATTGGTGCCTGCTGTCTTTGCTTCTGACCTCCATCTATTCATGTGACGGTCTGAAAAGTATCTATGCATGTGGTATACATTCCCTCTGTGTGCTCTGGAGTCACGAGAACCAGGGACCTGATTGCATGAAACACCTTGATTGTTCGCCACCTCAAGCTCCTTGGAGAAAAAATAGGTGGGCAATAAATGCAAGCAACAACAGCAACACAACATGAAGAAAGACAAGGAATTTGAAGGCTGTCAGGTGGCCTTCCTTAGGCCTCTAGACTTTATATGCAGGTCATGTCCAGTGCAAGGATCCATGCAAAATGTAGTTGGTCAGGACTTCTGGGACCTTAGAAACTGAAAGGCTGGAAATAGAAAGTGTCTGTGAGGACACTTTATTGGCAATGGGCCAGTAAAGTAGGAAAAATCCAGTTCCCAAGCTGCCCAAGACTATCCCAGGCATTGGGCAATCTTATCAGCTGTTCACAGTGAGTGCACAGTTTGATATACAATGAACTCTCTGTCTCATGAGCTCACCAATTTTGCATGCATGGAAGCATGAAAATAAGCTAATAGGGCATGGAAGATAGGGTTTTGTGTGTGTATGTGTGTGTGTGAGAGAGAACGAGAACACTGAGTCATGGTGGCTCATGATTCAGGACACTTCCCGGAGAAAGCGCTCTCTCATTCTTCATTGCCTCCCTGAAGGCAACATCTAAATGACTTCGTCAAGAAACATTAGAGGAGTTTCACTGAATGGACTCTGCATAGACAATGTCTATACCCATTCTCAGCAGTGTTCCCTGGAACCTTCCCAATGGTTACTAAGAGCATAAACCATTCAGTGCACTTTATTTTCTCACTGTTTCTTTGCCTTGCAAAATTTCAAATGCTTGCATGAATAAGCTCACCAGTAAACCATTGCCAAACTCACTGAGATTCACTCATACATCAATAAATATTCTCAAGACAACTGATTGACTTCTTCAATCTGGAATCTGTGTATGCATTCAAGGGGTGATTCAGAGTCCACTGGGCTGAAGGGCAACTCTTACAAAGACCAGGTGTTCTGAATTCATCTCTCCCTTGTCCCAGGTAAATGAGCCAACCAAAGAGTGCCAGGATGACTATCCTGTTTAGAAGTAACAAAAGAGTTTACAGCACCTTTGAATACAAATTGTAATTATGGCATATATAAGTTTTTGTGGAATAAGAGAAGAACAGGGGACAGGCTTACATGTTCTTCGGATCTGACCTTCCTTCACTGAGCTTTGGGGAAAGGAATTAAATCAGAGTTTCTTTCTAGTCACTGTCCAACTATGTTTGTCTTCATGATCTAATTGCTCTCTTTTTCTGATATTGATTGCTCTTGCTTAATTGCTTCTGAACACCTCTTAAGTAAAAGGTGTGAATGGATGCAATAGTTGGAACTTGGCCAACAAAATGCTCAAAATTGCTTGGAGGCTTTTTATGCAAAGCAAGCAATCAGAAGACTTCGCAACCTGATTTTCCAGGGCAAGAAAGATCCTTGTGTCTGTCATTGATATTGTAGATATTAATACTTTACAGATGAAAGTGACTGGATGCATAAAAAACTTACTCCTTTAGGAATGAAACATTGTCCAGACCCATTAGATACCATTAAAAAACTTTACTTGCAGATCTTTCTTTGAAACAGAACAAGAACATCAAAAATAATTCCATGCAATATCTTGTGATGTTCAGCACAGGCTCAGCTTCTTAGAAATAAAATATAATTCCAATACACAGGCATTTCACTGTGAATTAAACAATTATAATTAACAAATGACACACAACAGCTAGCAAGAATGTGTGGCTAAAACATTCTGCACTTCCTATGGGCAGACTCAAGTTGGTCATGTTGTTGGCCAAGAACCACCTGAATTTTGCAGTAACAAAAGAATGGGAAAACTACTGCTGTTTGACTCCCATTCCCTTCAGTTCCTGCCAACATGGTCAATGTTCAGAGAGACTGCAGGTCAGTGGTATCTGTGGAGAGCCACAGATTCCCCATCCTTACTAATGTAATCAACAAATGTTGCCACCTGTCTGTTTCGAGAGACAATGGAGTGTTCATCCAGGGGTACTGATTTTTCCTCAGGGTTTACTCCTGAAGCCTTTCTCATGAGTGTATCCACAAGACAGCATTGGTTTAGAATGAGAGTTTTGCTTCTGTTAGATGGGCTACCTTCCCAGGTTAACGAGTCCCATCTGTCCCTCATTTCCCTCTACTTGCAGTAACTGCCTTCTTGACTGCTGGATCCACTTGCCTAGGAGCAAGCTGGGCTGCATTCTGAGCAAACATGAATCAGGCTGTGCTGGTAGATGAAGCCCTATGAAGTTATCTCTATGAAGTAAGTGGTCCTCTGCTATGACACCGATGACTGAAATTTGTTGTCATGTCACAGACTACACTGTAGTAAAAGGCCACTTGTTCAATTTACCTGGCACTTTGAAATAATTTTATCACAAGCTCAAAAGCAATTCTTATTTCTTATGCCTTATAGCTATTCCCCCCCATTATTTTTCTCAGATCATATTTCTACCTGTTTTTTCCTCTCAAAGCAAGTTCAGCTGAGTGTCAGAAGTTAAAAAGTAAAGGGTATTGTCATTTACCCCACATTAACTAGTTGTGACAAGTGAAATAGCTTCAGGGTTGCACAGAGTTGGAACAAGGCGGGGGAGAGACAAACTTACTCTTAGGAACAAGGTGGGGAACAAAGGCAGGGAAAACATTGGCATTCACATTCCGCCACCATATTATGAAAATAAGAATAATGATACAAAGGGGAACATTTTATACCAGACAAATGAAACCAAATATTGCTTTTATGTAATGTAATTATTTACATGCTATTACCGTTGGAAAGTTGGTGCTTTAAATGTGTCTCTAACCTGGAGACATTTCTTCAAAATAAACCAGATAACCATTTTCATACAGGAGAAGAGGGGATTGCACTAAGGAGGTGTCATTACCAATGACCCAAGGGCTTTGTAGGATGCAGGAAAGAACTCTGGTAAGAATGAGGTTGGGCTGCTTCCTCAGGGGAAGAACTATCTGTACCTTTTGTAGGCTACACCACTGACTCAAAATGTGAGTTTGTTGCAGCATTGCTATCTCCCCTGCATTGCAGAAGTCAGATATTTGCAAAGTAAATCAAAGAGCATTTAAACACCTATCCAGTTCTTCCAGGGAGGCAAAGCCTGCCACACCTGAAATCTGCCAAAAGGCTTCAGTTGGTTCTGCCTCCCTGCTGAGACAACATTTTCCTGTAACTGCCCTAGGGTGGGGCAACTAGTAGAATCCCCTGGAGCTGTCCAATGTCCTTTGCTTATTTGCTTTCTTCTTTGTCCTGATTTCTTTCACCAGACACTACATGCTCTCTCTGCAAGCCTCAAGCTCTCCACACAACTGGACAGAGCCACCATTAACCTGCTGGTTGGTAGTGACTCCACATGTGCATTCATTGTGCCAAATTTAGTGTTCCTTCTTTCTAGTGCATTATCTAAAAGTTGTGATGGGCCTAACAAAACCCAGCTTGAGGCTAAGGGTAGTCCCTTGCCAATTCTCTATGTAAATTGCAGTGAAACTAACCCACTATAGTTTTGAGGATCACATATGCAATTCCTTCAACTGTTCCTTATCAGGCTGGGTTTCTAGACCCTTGATCGCCCTCCTCTGCACATGTACCAGCTTGTCCACACCCTTCTTAAACTGTGGTGCACAGGACTGGACGCAGTACTCCAGGTGCGTTCTGACTAAAGCAGTATACAGTAAAGTGGTAATTTTTCAATAGGAATTCATATTAGGTTGGGTTGAATAAAACGAGCCATACCATATATGTGCATGAACCTAGCACAGGAGTCTGCTTTAAACAACCTTGTGATTCTGTACAGAAGTGTGATTACACTTTCTTCTGGAGTGGCATAAAAAATAATATAGTGTGCATGTCCATGTGTATGCAAATCAATTGTAACCCAACTTCCTTTTTGCGTAGCTCTTATTTTGTTTAATGTGTGTTCGCAGTAATTTGCAAAAAAAAAAAAAAGTTTTTGTGTGGGTATTATTTGATTCCCTTCCAGATATTTACTGCACAAAAGATGTTTGTTTTTTCTATTGATATAAAGTGCTCTTTGGAGACCATTTCCCAGCATTGTATAATAGTGTGACACCCCACCCCACATGCACTCATTTTTATATAAATATTTTTTAAAAACCTGGAAAGCTTTTTTCATTCTTTTCCATTTTGCAAACATGTTATTTTGTTGTTTTACCAGCAATGCTGTTCTTTGACCAAGCCAGGAAAAATAATACTGGCATTCCAAAACTATGCCCCTTACAGGGTGTGGAACTGGGATTGGTCTCCCTAAGTATAAGGAACATTTATTAACTGGATGAAACAAAAGATTAGGGCAAACAAATAGCTATTTCTTCTTTCTACATTGCAAGCAATTTTATGAGAGCACAAAACAGAGAGTCGAAGACTGCTTCTTGGGGTTTTTTGTCCCCATCCAATTTAACCAGTGAAAGTGAAAGACTTATTATACAAAATGGGGGGAAAGAGATATTTGAAACAGTACAAAATTGGGATGGTGAACCCTTCTCTGTATGAGGGCTGGATTTCCTTCTAGGGGCCATATGCTGATGGAAAGTAGAACCACAGGCAAAAGTGAGTGGAACTGTGAATGTTTATTTTTCCTTGGTACAATAGACTTGTTTCTACAGACAAGCAGACATCACTCTGTATCCTCCCTGCAGCCAAGCAAGAAGTGTTATCAGAGTCCAAGGACACAGTTAAATGTTTTTAGGTGCTCATAATTCTTTGTACCGTAATTGTTTTTAATGTGTTTTGGTTTTAATTGTTTTTACTATATGGGGAGGAAGGGGAGGATAGAAACATAATGGTTGTTCCAGGTAGCAAAAAAACACTCAAGGGGATGGGAAGGTGGGCCAAATGAACATCCAAAAGACCTCTTGTCTTCTGTAATGCCCTAGTTGCTTTTAGGTTCCCATCTACTGCTACCAGTGGCTACCAGTGGCTAGTTCAAATGCCCTTGTTTATTTTTGCAACTTCCTGGAGGTGTAATGCTTGTGTGATTTGCACTGGCTACCAAAGTGCTAGTACTAACCTCTAAGTCCCTAAAAAAGCTCAAGACCAGGTTGCTTGAGAGACCACCTTATCCCTTACACACCCAACAGATTTCGGAGGTCTGTGGAGGTTTCTCTTGTAACCTCAAAAGATCTCAGAATCCTGCTCTGTAGTAACCTGGAGCAGGGATCTTAGTGTGGCTGCCCATATTCTGTGGAATAGCATTCCTGTTGAAATATGGCAGGTGCCCCCTATCTGCAATTCCCAGAAACAACTGAAGACATTTTTGTTCCAATAGGCTTTTCCAGCTGGATAAATAGGTGATTCATAGAACTGTAGAGCTAGAAGGGATCTTGGGGGTCATCTAGTCCAACCCTATGCAATGCAGGAATTCTGCCCACAGTCATCCCTGGGTGGGCTCAAGCCACCGACCTTTTGGTTAACAGCTGGATGCAAAGACTCGGCAATATAAATCAATATATCGCCCAGGACTAGTATGAGGTACAGGCTGCGTTGACAGTTTCACTCAACGGTATATCACTGGTGAAACCATCACCTTCTGAGTTCCTGTGCTACCAGCACAAGGGAGAAACAAGTTGCAAGCTGGGTATTGGAGGCAGAGGGACTCAGAAGGTAGAGGTTTCACCAGTGATGTACCGCTGAGTGAAACCGCCATCATCTGCCCTTCAGCATTTGCCAGAAGGTGTATAATGAAGGTATCAGATGCACCTCTGTGAGGAGTTCCACAGCTTAGGGGCCACCACAGAGATTGTCCTTCTCCTGGGCCACTGCTCCAAAGCTTTGAGGGTGGAGAAACTACCAAGAAGACACTCTTTGCCCATCTCATCATCTAAGAGGGTATGCAGAGAAGGAGATAGTCTTTCCACGAATATCAACTTGTTAGAGTTTTAGTCTTGTTTTAAGTGCCATCCCTGAAGGCTTTATGGTATAAATTTCCCTCAGGGGTTCAAGATGGAGGCTCACACCAAATTCCTAATTGGTCAGACTTTATGAACTACAGGACAGAAGAGTCCATAGGATCTTTCCATTATGACACTCTCTATACAGTAGAAAGATGGGGGGAAACATATCTGTATCTGCCACCCCATTTCTTCCCCATCTCTTCATCCAGCCACAATCCTTGAAATGCAACTTGCTCAATTCATTTTCACTGCAGCTATCAGAGCCCTCCTTGTTAAGTTGTTCTTCACCCTTAACAGTCAGCATTAGGTTCCCCATTAACTGGTTCTTAGCTATTTTGTGATCAAGCCGCACTCTTATGTAATGACTCTGGCCTCACTGATGATTTGGTTTTACAGAAATTCTGTGTCAGCTTCAAACTGAGTAAATGTGCATGCAACCGTGGGCAAAGGTAGATGGGGAGAAAGAAAGATGCAGTGCAACCCCCCCCCCCCCGCCCATCTCCTTCCATCGTTAGCCAAATGCAATTTTTTATATAAAACTATTAGTTGTCGCCCGCACATATTGGTTAGTGTCCTGAAGGGGATTGAACATTTGTTGGAGAATCTGATGTAGGGCTTAATCGTAAAGGCAATGTGGGGGGGAGGCAAAGTCTGGTTGATTAAATGGGAACTGAAACAGGCCCATTATCTGTTTATAGCTTTCTTTGAAAGGTGAGTCGGTCTCCAAGGCCCCAATTTTCCAAAGCTAATAAGCAGCTTTTCTCGACTAAAAGAAAAAGAAAGAAAAAAAGTGACTAGAAATTGTACTTTTTATGTTCCTCAGCGTTCTCTTCTGTGTTTGGCAGCAACTTGCTCTGATCAATGCTCTTAAAACTTTAAGCATCAGCACTAAAAAATAAGAAGAGGTTCCTGGGGTTGGAGGCAGGGAAAGAAAGGTGGACAATAGTGCTTACCAGATTGTTTATGTGTGTTTGGTACCTGCTCCCCCCGCCCCACCTCATTTTCAAGATCTGGATGACATTTTACACTTTCCTACAGCAATATCTTTTATGGGATAATTGCCGTAGGCAGAACATAATGTACTGCTAAACTTTCCTCTGTTTAAAAAATCTTATTTCTCTCTGCACTGCAGAGTTGTTTCTGCTGTTTGTTTGTCAAAGCACATGCCAAGGCTCAAAGACTTGGGAAAGGTGGAGTGTTTGCTTGGAGCTCTCAAAATTGTGCTTGAGTGCAGGGGGTGGAAGTGGGCTTGCAGGGATCAATTTAAAATAACTTGATCTGCGGCTTTTAAAAAGCCATAGGCCATAGAGGGGAGGCTTGGCTCTGCATCCTCGATCAGTTTAAAGAAGAAGAGGGCCGTCTGCACGGAGACTGGACTCAAAGCTTTTACTTACGCAATAAAAGTTTATTTTATTTCCTATTCTCCTTCCTAATGGCTGCTATTACTCTGAAACTATCCGACTGTTTTGTAGTCAATAAAAAAGGCCAGAGAAGAGCCTTTCTCTTCCTGAAAATGGTGTAAAAACTAAAGCGCTTGCGAAGACACTTCCTGAAATGGAATGCCCAGGTGTCCTCTCCCTGGGGAAACAGTTGCAACCCATTAATGCACATGCATTAGCCAAGAGCCAGGAAGGCAAGCGTGGCCACATTATGAATGTACAATTTGTTGGGACATTTCTCTCTCAGGAGTTTATGGGATGGGGTGGGTGAGCTGTCAATTTCTTTCAGTTTCTCATCTCTTCCAACTATATGACTGGCTCCTTCCTTGTCCTGCCAGCAACAGGCTTGTTTCAAAAGGTTTTTGGGAACTGACTGTTTTTAATGAAAGGGCTGGTGCTGTGCTGTGCTGTTTGTATTGTAATTATATATTTAAATTTATTTTTATGTGTCTGTGTGGTTATAATTCTATAAAAGTTTAATTGTTTTAATGGATTTCCCCCCATTTTTTTTAGCTGTTCCTATCCCCAGCCCACCCCCCGTAAGTCACTTTGAGTTCTGTCAGGTGGGGTATAAATAAATATATATTAATAATCATTTGCTCACAATATTGACTAATATTTGTATTTTGCATGCAAATTTCCCTTAAAATAGTATGTGTTTTTTTCACTGTGGCAATAGAAAGTATCAAATTCAAAAAGTTCTGAATTTAGTCAGGAAAGTATGACTATAGAGCACATTTAACAGGTACTCCTGAGTCTTCTGTTGCAGCCACAGTCTGCAGTTTAAATCATATGCCACCGTGTGATTGGCAGGTGGGCAGCCCCTAACCCTCTGGCTGAATCCATTTTTCCCATCCCTGATTTTCGTAGTACAAACAAATTTCTCTCCTATTCCTAGTGTGGGATCTGGGCAAACATTCCTAAGTGCAGTTATTTTGGGGTTTTAGTATGTAAATGTCCACATTACCAGAGTTTGTTTTCTTTTTCATGCTGGCAATTCCCCTGATGTAGAAGATCTGACATAAGTGCAGTGGATTTTTGGATCTGGTCTAGAGCCATGGGGACATAGGAACACTTAAGGGCATTCAAGTTGAAAACTTGAGTGTAAAAGAACAGCTGTGGAAGGAATTCCTATTTTCTAGCTCATGAATGTTTGAAACCACATACTGGGATTTGCTGGAGCCAAAACCATTCTGTGCACACTAGTTTTGTGTTATAAACCATCAGGGCTACAGGCTATGCCATCTCTCTAGGTCATCCTTTTCCAACCTCGTGCCCTCCAGATGTTGGTCACACAGGATGGGGCTTATGGGAATTGTAGTCCAAAATGTCTAGAAGGCATAAGATTGGGGAAAGTCAGTTTAATCCCTTTGAGCAACCTTTCCAACCCAATGCCCTCCATATGTTTTGGACTACAATTCCCATCACCCTTGAGAATTGGTAGTGTTGACCAACGGCTGAAAGGAGTTGCAGTCCAACCACACCTGGAGACTACTAGGTTTGGGGAAGGCTGCCCTAGGCAATAAAACTTTTCCAGGTAGTAGTCACAGACCAGTGGTGGAACACATGTCTGGCATGCAGAATGTCCCCAACTCGATCCCTAGCATCTCTTGTTTAAAAAAAGACTAGGTAGCAGAGAGGAATGTGAAGAAGCAGTGATTTCTGTCCCATCACGGGCTCATTTCCATTCTGTGGCAGTTTTGCTAAAATCTATGTTTTTCATTTTGCTATCTGCTATGCCCAAAATGTACGGTACTTAATTAATGATGTCATTAATATCAATGCATTTCAGTGGAAGAATGACATCAGAACAATGAAGAAAATAACAAATATGTAACATTTGAGGACTAAAAGAAGCAGCTCATATTCACTTGCATCTTTTCCATCCACAACCTCAGTGGAATGTGACCCAGTGGAATTCCCACTCCTGTTTCCCTTTGTAATAAAATTCTCCCAGACACTGGGTTGGACTGACAAATATACATACCTGGTACCTGATAGTTTCTCTCTTGAGTTTGCTGATTCTTTATGCTGCCCTTAGTTAGATTTTGGTGACAAATGTGGCAACATGTTGTGTTGTTCACCTTTCTATATAATCTGAGATTGAAATCAGCGAGAGTCATTTGTTCCTTTCAGTTGTCATTAATTAGCAGGATTTATGGGGCTGTTTCAGGAATCTGCTCAGGAACTCCCCCCTTCTCCTCTTCTGGCTTATCCCTAACTTTGTTGATAGAATTATATATGGGGAGAAGACTGTTGCCATCCATTTCCCCCAAGTGCCTGCTAATTAACACAGTGAAACAATATTGCTGTGAGCTCTAATGTCCTTGGTTTTATTGCCTCAATGGTCTGATATGCAAATCATCTGAATTTCAAAATAGCAAATGCACAAGGGGTAAAATAAATAAAACCCATATCACAGCTCTATGGCATGCTTTTGTCTGCAGCCATTTCTCTCAAAGACCCCCTTCCTTCCAAATAAATATTTGGGAAGGCTCTAGTGGGATATGCATGAAGAAGATGCAGAGAGCTTGGAAATGTATGTAAATAGGCTTGGAGCCATTGTTTCCAGGACAACTGCAGTTGTCAGGTCACAGGAAGTACTGTAATGGTTCCACTTTATGCTGCACCAGTTGGAGCTCTACTAGAGTAATATGTTCAGTTACATAGCTTTCTAGTCTCCAACACTGTCCCTTTACTTTGGACTGCTCCACATCTTAGAGGAAGGCCTTGAACAGTTTCTTCTAAGAGATCTTGGTGCTGAAATGTCTGTCAAAGTGTTTTGATACATGCACCCAGAGAGAAAGCCCAGGGGATTCATACATCTTCAAACCTCAGCAGTCCTCATACTTAGCTGGAACCAGTCACTCTCAACTATTCCTTATCATTCAGGCTCAGATTCTGTCTCTGGTCCAATTTGCACATACCCAGAACCCAAACCATGGCTTGCTATGAGCAAGCAAAGGTGTGGGCTCCCACAGTGAAGATCGTGGCCACTGCATTCCTTCTCTAGTCATCCTGCTGGAACATTGCTTGGTACTAAGCCATAGTTTGGCTAAGCATTGTGTCAATAAATAGGAAGAAATGAACCTACCTCAGTATTGTCTATGCTGACTAGTAGCAGCTCTCCTGGATTTTAGACATGAATCTTTTCCAATCCCTACCTTGAGATGCTGGGGATTGAACCTGCGACCATCTTCATACCAAACATGTACTGCCAGTGAACTATGGTCTGTTCACTTTCAGAATGGTATTAGAGCACATGGAATGGATTCAGAGGAGGGCAAGAAGACAATCTAGATTGATGAAGCATTGAAGCAATTGAGTAAATTTAGCTTAGACCAATGGAAGACATGGAATGAATTCTTCAGTAATCTGAAAGGGGGTAAAACTTGTTCCCTACTGCCCAAGGATGAGATCTAATGGCTTAAGATACAGGAGAATAGATTTTGGTTGAACTTTAGGAGGATTTCATGATTGTGGAAGGAGTTCATCAATATAACCAATTATGTCTATTGCAAGTGGGTTCTTTCTTTCAGAGAGACTAAAATGTTTTAGACTACAATTTTTATCAGCCCCATCCTGCATGGAAAATGATCAGGGATGGTGGGAGCTATAGTCCAGAACAATTGGAAGGCACAAAGTTGCTAAAAATTGCTTTTATCTGCTTATTTTAATTGATTGCATTTATAGTAATTATTTTTGTTTTCGTTGTGAAAAAGGGGGAATATGGTATCCTACTAAAGTTAAATTTTCATGACTTCCGGGTTAGCGCCATCGACGAATGGCGGAGTTCCTCAGACCGGAGGAACGGGCTCTGTGGAAATTGGGTCTTCCTGTCACGGCAAAGGCGGGGACCTGCTAGAAATCCCAGGCGGAGAAGCCTGGGAACGTGGGGTTCCGCAGAGCACCAAGAGCGCCTCCCCTACTCGCGAGGAAACCCCTTTTCGGGGCTCCGGAGTGAAGTGGGTTGAGCAGCGCGGTGCTGCGAACTGATTGCTATTTCCACGGAGGGAAGCCGCACAGCCATTGCCGGAGAGCGCTGACTTTTTCCGGATGACAATTGGACTCTAAATCAAGTACCCGTGAGTAAAAACGGAAAATTGGATCAAGAAATCTGTAAAATTTGTGAATTAGGCAATGAAGCGGGAAGGTTTAAACAGGAAGTCCGCCTTCCGCTTTTTGTATATAGACTGAAGCAAAGACCTTGCAATCTAATAGCCTGGAATACTGTTTTAAAGTTGGAAATTTTCTGCATCTACGACCAATAAAACCCCCTTGGAAGCAGGAGAAAAGGGGGGGGGAATTTGACTGTTAAATTCCTCTACTCTCCTCCTGCAGGATTAAAGTTTCCATCGTCCCAAACCTGGGGACGGGGTGTCTGGACAAAAATTGTTTGAGACGTCCATTGATTGAAAGTGGAGCACTTTGACAGATAGTCAAAAAAGAAAAAGAAAAAGAGAAACAAATTCATTTCAACGCTGCTTTCTGCATTTCTGCATTTTAAAGAAACAAAGTATTTGAAAATCTCCTTTGTTGGATACATTTTAAAGATGGATACAAATAGAAATTGTGTCCCCTAGAGGGAGCCTGTCAGTTTGTTATTGCAGCTTACTTGGAGACCTTACAGCTGTGAGATTGGGATCGTGGGACCAGCCGCTTGACCTTGAACAGAAATGTGTTGGAAGGAAGGTTTGGTGTCTGCCCTTGGCATGACAAATGCTTTGCTGGAGCAGATGCATGAGAAAATGAACTTGATGAATGAAAAGTTGGACTTGATGAATGCTGTAGCCAGTGAATATGATTTAACAGGAAATAAGGATAAAGAAGCTATACAGCGACCAATTCAGGAATCTGGTTTGACAGGGCAAGTCCAAGGGCAGATGAGGAAGGAAGAGGCTGCGATTACACCTCAAACAACACAAATGGAGAGATCCAAAGTCCTGCAGGAGCAAAAGCCACTGTATTGGAAGATTGAACTTGGAGTGTGTCTGGAAGTGTTTGGAGTCAAGGAAGCTCTTAACTCTAGTGGGACTATGAAACAGGTGGACAACTATCTTTTGGATAACTATTTTTTGGATTACAAAGATGATGACAGGGAGTGGGACTGTGGGGAATGGGCTAGTCTGACGAAGGAAAATGGAAATTACTACTGGTTGGAATCCTCCGGAGACCCACTCCCCAAGGAGAAAGGGAAGAAACTACGAAAGAAACCAACAAAAGACAAAGAAGTGCGTAAGCACAAACAAGAACAAGAAAATCTGCAGAAGGGGCCTAGAAGGGACTTAAGGGCCTCGGACATAAGATCACCAGATTGATGGACTGGATGTAATGGTCAGAAAGGATTGACACAACCCGAGACCAGGAAGAAGGGACGTTGGATAAAAAATAGAAATATCAAGAAAATTTCCTTTTTATGTATGGAATTAGTGTAACACTAATGAAATATCAGGGAACATGCTGGAAAGGAAATAAATTGGCTTTAGTAGAAAAGATTTAAGGAGATATGTATGAATATGGTTTAAATTTTGAAATTTTAAGGTTTTTAAGGTAAGATAAGGTTAAAGAAATTAAGGTAAATTGAATAACAGAATATACTAAAAGATGGTAAGGATATGTTGAATTAATAAATAAGATAGATTGTTAAGATAAATTATTTAAATTAAAATTGAGAAGTATGGGAAGAATTTGCTGGAATAATGAATTAAATTAGAATACAAAAAGGGAGGTGTGAGGAGGTCCAAGAAATAAGCAAATGAAAAGATGCAATTTGAGATTTGTATTTTTCTTCTTTTTTTGGTTTTTTCTTTTTATTTTATTTTATTTTTATTTTTTGCTGTATTTTTCTGTATTTTTCTTTTTTCTTTTTCTTTATAAATTTTTTATTGATTTTTCAACACATATTAAAAGACAATACGACACAATACATAAACAAACAAACATATAAACACGTATAATTTCTTGATCTTTCTTTCTTAAAACCTTCTTTCAGCGACTTCCCCATACCTCCCCTTTCTGCATCCCTGTTTTAAATCAATCCTGCAACCCCTAATTTCAACTTCTTATAGCTCATTCTTTAACTCTTTTTTTCCATATCCAATTGTTTGTCACTGCAATTCTATTTTACATTACCCAAGACATTTTAACATTCATTAATTTTACAACAATTCTTAAGATAAACTTTAAATTTCTTCCAGTCTTCTTCCACCGTCTCTTTCCCTTGGTCATGGATTCTGCCAGTCATCTCCGCCAGTCCCATGTAGTCGATCACCTTGGTCTGCCATTCTTCCAGTGTGGGTAGCTCTTGTGTCTTCCAATACTTTGCTAAGAGTACTCTTGCTGCTGTTGTAGCATACATAAAAAACGTCTTATCTTTCCTTGACACCAATTGACCTACCATGCCCAGGAGGAAGGCTTCTGGTTTCTTCGCGAAAGTGCATTTAAGCACCTTTTTCATTTCATTATAAATCATTTCCCAGAAGACCTTGATCCTAGGGCACGTCCACCAAAGGTGGTAAAAGGTACCTTCCGTTTCCTTACATTTCCAACATTTGTTATTGGGCGTGTGGTAAATTTTTGCCAGCTTGACTGGGGTCATGAACCACCTATATATCATTTTCATAATGTTCTCTCTTAAGGCATTACATGCCGTGAACTTTATACCGGTGGTCCATAACTGTTCCCAGTCAGCAAACATAATGTTATGACCAATGTCTTGTGCCCATTTAATCATAGCTGATTTAACCGTCTCATCCTGTGTATTCCATTTCAACAGCAAGTTATACATTCTTGACAGATTCTTAGTATTGGGTTCCAGTAGCTCTGTTTCTAATTTTGACCTCTCCACCTGGAAGCCAATTTTCCTGTCTTGTTTAAAGACTTCATTTATTTGGTAGTAATGAAGCCAGTCTCTTACTTTAGACTTCAATTTCTCATAGCTCTGCAATTTCACTTTTCCCTCCTCATACTCTATAATTTCCCAATATTTTGGCCATTTGGATTCCATATTAAGTTTTTTCACTTCCTTAGCTTCCATTGGTGACAACCACCTGGGGGTTTTGTTTTCCAACAAATCTTTATATCGAATCCAAACATTATATAATGCTTTCCTGACAATATGGTTTTTGAAACCTTGATGGATTTTTACCTTGTCGTACCATAAATATGCATGCCAGCCAAATCTGTTATTGAACCCTTCCAAATCCAAAATGTCTGTGTTTTCAAGAAGCAGCCAGTTTTTCAGCCAGCAAAAGGCCGCTGATTCATAATACAACTTCAAGTCCGGCAGGGCAAACCCCCCTCTTTCTTTCGCATCAGTTAATATCTTAAATTTTATTCTGGGCTTTTTGCCCTGCCAGACAAATCTAGATATATCTTTTTGCCACCTCTTGAAACAATCCATTTTTGTATTTTTCTTTTTTCATACTTATGTACTCATGAAACTTTGAATAAATATCATTTTTAAAAGAAAAGTTAAATTTTCATATTTTTATAGAAATGTTTTGGCATTATGTTGTTGAGGCTGCAATAATAGGAGCAATGTGATAGCCTTATGTGGTGGTCATGCCTGGAAGTATCAACATTCTGGGATCAGATAATTGAGGAAATTGACAAAATCACACACCAGCAAGTTGTGAGGACCTCAGAGTTGGCACTACGGGGCCCATTTACAAATTAAAATCAGGACTTGACTGACAAACCTTTAAATGGATTTATTCTGGTGACAGCACATAGGGTCATGAGCAACTTCTGGAAAGGCTTCAAAGGGGCTACTTTAAAATCTTGATATAGAAGAGTGTGGTGTATAGCCCTCACTGTAAAGCTACAACACTATGACTGGCAACAGGCATAAAATATATGGACACTGTTACTGGAGAGTGCTGAAACTTTGTCTTTACAAATACATTAGAAAGTGGAATTCTAGTATGTATGGTTTATATATGGGTTTCATGATAATCATTTTTTATATACGGTACTTTATATTTATAGAAATAGCTTTGATTACTGTGTGGGATTTTTTATTATTATTAGAAGGGTGACGATATATCCAGAGTGGGGAGTTGTAGTTCTTTGGTTTTCTTGACTTTGATTGTCTAATTCAGCTGTAAAATGACACTAAACATTTTTGTAATTTTTTTTTAATTGTTGCAGTTTCTGTAGTTGAGTGGATTTTGGGGGATCTGTTTTAGTTTGTGACCATGAAGCTTAGGAGTTATATTCCTAAGAATTTTCCATTTGGTTAATAATAATAATAATAATAATAATAATAATAATAATATAATTTGCAAGTCTGCCAGGGATGAGATGTGTGTAGGGCCCAGCTCTGTAAAAAAATAATAATAGTCAAACCTGTAGCCGCTCTGTGAGTGGCTGTTTAAATCTCTACCCCACCTTACTTCAAAGTTGAAGAAACCTACATTCACATTTGTTTGTTTTTTTAAATAAAACCACAAAGAGCTTCCAACTAGTTCCTCTTTAATTTATTCCATTGAAAACCATGTGAGAATCTAAGTGAAGAGACTTGTCAGCTTTAGCTGGCCGTAACTAGAGCAGGCTGTCACTTTGGTCACTGATAACCAAAATACATGCTCTGAATCATGTTTAGGCAGACATGCATTGTCTTAATTGATCTGTGTTTCACAGCCTGTGACAAGGAATAGCTGTGATTGCCAGTTTATCTGACAAACAACTCATGGGAAGATCTCTTTTGCTGCAATTTCTCTCTCTTTCAAAGAGTGTTAACTGTTCAGCGAGCATGGGAATTGTTTTTTCTTTTCTTTTTTGGGGGAAATTGCATGATGCTACACGCTCTTTTGGATCATACCAGTGGACCTCCACATGTCAAAAGGGGACTCTGTTAAAATATCAGATGTACCGAGGTGCCTCCTGAAATTGGGAGGGGGGGTTGCATTTGCATTTTGTCACACATGTGCCACCGCCCCCAACTCAGCCAGGCCGACTCGGCCCGCCACCCCCACTGCCAGACACCTTACCTTTTGTTCAAGGCCATGAGGCTGAGGCCACCTCAGCGAGGCCACCCTCTCCCCTCCGTGAGGCCCATTGAGATTACTAGGGTGCCTTCCCTGTGGTGATCGTGAAAGGGATGTGCCAGTGTGAAGAAGCTTTGCCATGGCAAATCCTTTTAAGGATCACCATGGAATTTTGTGGGTGACTCAGGCCCCTCCTTGAAAATATGGGGGGCTATCACAGTTCAGAGTTAGCTGTTGCACCTATGTAAAGATCAACAAATCTTGTTAAGGCAATGGTGGGGGGGAGGGCAATGTGTAAGGCAGCTCCCCAACATCCTCCCTTACCAGCAGATTCTTCCTATGCCTGTTGGGGGGCAGTAAGAGAGGTGAGGTAGCTTCTTCCTTGCATGGTTGTGCCTCACCCCGCTCCCCCGTATTTCTTGCTATGGATGAGCATTAGCCACCTAAAAGGACTGGGGAGGAAATTTACTTGCATTTGAGACAAGCTTAGTGAATCAAGTTATTTTCCTCCTCCTTCATAGCAATAACCAAAGTTTTTCCAATCATGATGCCCTACCATTTCATAGCAACAGTTTTAGCAGGAGTTGAGGGCACTGAGCTGGGTTGATAGCAGGGATAAGTAGAAGTGGACTCCCTACACCCCTTAAAGGGAATCCTATAAAGGATCTTGGGATTGTCTGGCTCTGCTTGGGGGTTGGCATGCCAGCCCCAAAAGTATGGCAGTAATGCCATAATATCAGTCCCCACCATGGTGGGCCTGAGCTTGGATTCCCCCATGGAGGATGATGGCAGAGAGTTGGAGAGAAATTTGGTTCAACTCAGTTTTTAATGTGAATCTAACAAATCTGTGCTTCCTGAAGCAAAGTGTGAACCAAAACACAGCTGTGGAATGGGGAGATCATGCCATCAGTGTCAACAATACTGAGCAAGATGGACCAATGGTCTGATTGGTTATAAGTTAGTTTCCAAGGTTCCTATGACCTGACTAATTTCTGTGTCTCCAACAGCTGCTTGAAAGCACAGAAGCAAGCTCAGGTTGTTTTTTAAAAAAGAAGAAGGCAAGAATGAAATGATATGAGAAGATGGTGGTGGTGGTGTCCCTTTGCCGGCAGACACCATGACAGTGAAATGTTTTAAGGGGTATGCAAATGCCCTGTCAACAGAAATAATATTTGTGGATTAAATCTATGGGATTGGGGGATTGCTCTAACCTGGTGCAGTGAAGCAATGGGGGAAAATGGGAATGAAAGGGCTTAGTTCTCTCTCCTCTCTCTCTCTCTCTCTCTCTCTCTCTCTCTCTCTCTCACACACACACACACACACACACAAAATATATGTATACATGGGGCTCGGTAGAGATGCCTACAAGCACAAAATGCAGTTGTCATAATTTTACTTGAAATAACCGAGAAAGACATTTGATGGATTCTCCAAAACTGTGGAATGGGGTAAGCCAACATGATGCCTTCTAGATATTGTTGGACTACAACTCCCATCGTTGAAGGCCTTTGGGTTAAAAACCAGTAAATGAATAGACCATATCATGCCACCATCCCTATCCCTACTGTAAAGACTATTTTAAAAAAATAAATAAATCATAAAATGTCTAATTAACAGGTACAATTATTTTCCTGTTCTATTAAGGTGTCTACAGCATTATCCTAGCCATGTCTACTGAGCAGTAAGATCTACTGACTTCAGTGGTCCTTGCTCCCAGATAAGTGAAGTTCAGATCTTTTTAAATAGCTGACCATGTTGTCAACAGAAAATCCTGCAAATACTAGAAATGATGGTTTCCCACATCCCTGTAATAATTCATGCACTTCCAAGCACAAAAGAAGCAAGAAAACACACACACAAATGCAGCACAAAATGAAAGGAACATTAATTTGTAAGAGCAAAAGTTCCCCTTCGTATATTGCCTTTTGGAATCTCTGAATAGAACATTAATTGGCTAGAAGGATTTGTGGAAGTGGTATGGGACCCAGAGAACTTGACTTAGCATGAGGCATGTAGTTTCTGCTCTTCAGAAGGCAGCACAAAGCACAAGAGCCTCGGAGGGTAGGAGAAATCAATTTTCAGCAATTGCACAGATTTCCAGCTTTGTGCTTTAATTCTCTTTTCTTGTTCTCTGTGATAAAAAACCAACAACAACCGCTGTGTTGGGCAGGTCCCCCCATGTTCCAGATTATCTTTCCTCAGCATCACAGAGCTGAAAAGTTGTACAGAGTTAGACAAATCTGGAAATTCGTCCCATTCCCAAACTGTGAATGAGAATTTATTCAGGGCACCCATCCTCAGTTTCCACTCTATAGCTGCTTCTGTTCTGGCTGGGCTGTTCTGGATGGGCTTCCACCCATGAGTGGAAGAGTACTGAAACATTGGTTTGAGCAATAAAGTTGATCCACTTCTGCTTTTGACTCCAGCATCATTGTTCAGAGAGTGTAAAAAGCTTCACTTGTACCAGGAATCTTACTTCACATAAAAGAATCCAACCCATGGGATAGTCCATGCAAATGCTAGGAGTGTTGAAAGAGTTTCAGGGGGGTTTTGGGGTGGAGAATCATACTAAACATCAATGAACCAATGCAGGGGAGACTCCATATGAATTCGCTGCTAAAAGCTTTTGTCATATATCAAACTTTAGCAGCAGCCAGGTGCAGAAGGGAGTTATGAACCAGCTAATGCATGCAATCGCCTCAGTTCCTCCTTGCAAATAGCTATGTTTTGTGAAGCAGCAGTAGCCTCGATGTAGCTTTAGTTAAATTGGCAGATTATACTAATGCTGCTCTGACAGCATTTGTCTTCATGCTCTTCAGCAGCACAATGACTGTTACAAAGCCTTAATTCCAGAAATAAACATGCTTTGCATCATACATAATCTTGCAGCTTTCATGTCTGGTGATGGTATTTATTTCGGGACTCTTTTCCTTTTCCCACTTCAAGGCTGTGACAGGCTTAGTGTATAGGGTGCTCCTTAGGAGTCCAGTTAAATGATTGAGAATGGATTTGCAGGGTATAAGCTGTTTAACCTCATTCCTCCATGTTCTCACCTGGCCATTATTGAATATTACTTCTCAGGTGGAGTCCATAGAAAGCCTGAGATTACTCCAGCCACCTATCCTTATCTTTTGCTCTTACACTCTTTCTTTCCTTGTTTTTCTGCAGTTAGAAACTTTAGGTCAACTTTAGAGGAGGAAAATTCTTCCTTTACTTCCATCCCTTCCTGTGCATGCAACAACAAAAAACCAACCATATCCCAACTATAAGAATTTCACTCAAATTTTCTTTCACCTATGACAATTACCAGTTGTAATTTCTTTCTTGTTAATTACCGTATTTTTTGCTCTATAACTCACTTTTTCCCTCCTAAAAAGTAAGGGGAAATATGTGTTCATCTTATGGAGCGAATGCAGGCTGCGCAGTTATCCCAGAAGCCAGAACAGCAAGAGGGATTGCTGCTTTCACTGCACAGCGATCCCTCTTGCTGTTCTGGCTTCTGAGATTCAGAATATCTTTTTTTTCTTGTTTTCCTCCTCCAAAAACTAGGTGCATCTTGTGGTCTGGTGCGTCTTATAGAGCAAAAAATATGGTACTTTTCTTCTTGTTGAAGAAAAGAAAAACAAGATTTTTTTGGCACATCACTCATATTTACCAGTGTCCATTTGCACATCAGTAAACACACACACACACACACACACACACACACACACACACAGAGCATCTTCATATCTGAAATCAAGATTGTGGTGTTTGTGTGTGTGATGTATTTTATTGATGGAGAGGATGCAAATGAATGGAAGCTACTGAAAGCAGCAGCAAACTGTACAAGCCAAAATTCCAGCATTCACATTGGAAATTCTGATGAATAACATGGAGTTCAGAAGCAGCAGATCATGCACTGAAGGAAATCTTCTCATCCTTACACCATGCATGATTTCCTCCTGTTTCATCCTCAGATTTACTCCATGGGTGGTGGTGAACCAGATGAGTTCCTTGTTCTGTGCAGGATTCTCTGCTCTCTCTTTTCTCCTGACACCTCTGAGTTGCTTAGAGTTCAAAAAGAATTGTGAGGTAGAACAGGATTGTTCCCGTTTTACAGGTTCGAAAGGGAGCCTGAAGGCTAGTGACTTGGCTGTGCTAAGACATCTCTTTCTTTCTGCTAAGCAGTGGCCAGGACAGTGGATTCTCACATCATCAAACAGGGGAAATTGTAACCAAGGCTGTCGACAGAGCAAAAATGTTGTATTGTGAATATTTTGAAACACAACTGTTAAAAAGAGAAAAAAGAAAACATTGACAGACATTCATAAATAATTGAAAGCAAACTGGTGCCTCTTAAATAGAAAAGAAAAACCTCATGAACGAACAGTCAGCTTGTTATTGGAAGAAAAAGTAAAACCAAATTAACTAACTGAATGGTTATAAATTATTCACCCAGGCCTGCTGTTTACTAACAAATGTATTTAGGATGACTTGTTCATGTAACTGTGGAAACAATATCAGAATGTTGCTTAGGTTTCTGGAATATCAGCACTACAAATTGTGGGTGGGGAAACTATTTCTATTAAGGAAGGTTTTGTGTTGTTTTTGTTTTTTTAAAGTTTCACTTGGCAAATCCAATTCGACAAGAAATAAAGTGTAGCTTTAATGAAAAGTGTTAGATGTTTGGTGCAACATTGAGTTTTGCATAATTATTTTCTTAGCTTTGGGTAAAGCTGCAATATGTACAGGAGAAGTAACATTTGAAAAAAGTCTCTGATTCCCTGAGGTGCCCTTGGGGAATGTGATGTGCTTTTAGTATGCAAGGAGCAAACATGGGAAGTCAAAGGCCTTTTATGTTCTACATAATGACAGTATCAAGTTGACTAAACAGTATTTCACACTATGAAACACAGAAGTTGCAGGGATCTGGTGTGTGTATATGCAAGGTAGAAAGAGAGAGAGAGAGAGAGAGAGAGGTAGTTGGGTATGTTTTGGATTTGTTTAAATCCTATCTTGTTTATAACCCATCCATACTCAGGCAGCAATAGTTAAAACTATGTCTGGTCCCAACTCCCCTCTTCTGCATGATGTGGAACTAATAAATGGTTCAATCATAGCACCCACATCTACCCTTAATTCAGCCCTTATAATGAGGTTCAAAAACAGAGGTCTTGATTGCTGGTTATCAACATGTGTTTTCTTTTTAAATAGTTGCAAGATACAGTCTTGTCAAAGGGGAGCCACGCAGCATGTATTAATATTGCATGGCTATTGCTCTATAGGCAATGTGCTAATGAGGCTAGGCCAGCAGGATGCCATTTCTGGTTTATTTAAACACAAATTGGAATTGGCCATAAGGCATTTATGCAAAATTATAGATTGCTTGTTGCCTTTTTTCCCCCTCTAGGAGAAATTTTTTGGCAATTAAATTGAACCGTCGTTAGGTAACTGGAAAACTAATCTTAGGAGGATGTCGGAGAACATTTTGCCGATGGGCATGTACAACATTTTGAGATACACAATGGAGGAAGATCCCTAGCTGGGACTGAGTGGAGTTGGGCTATCTTTCATCTGCCTCTGACAAATTAACAAAAGTGCTGTGTCAGGTTTGTTCGCTTGAGGTTTTTTTACCCAACTTTCCCAAAGCAAATTGGAAAGCGCATCCTGAGCATTTCAGTAAGACTGATTGTCAGACTCTTTGGGGCCTACAAAAGGGAAAAAGGGTCACACTGTGTGCAGGGGTGTACCTAGGGGTTGGGCAGGTTGCTCCCTCGCTAAGGGTGCAGGCCCAATGGGGTGCAAAAACCACACCTTTCCACTCCATCAGGAGTGGCTAGCAGAGAAGGCAGTGAGTGGTGGGAGGGAGGGAGGCAGAAAGGCAAACAGGTGAGCCAATTGAGGAGGAAGAGGGGAGGCAGTGCAGATTGACTCCAATGGCCATGGAAGAAGTCACTGGTGAAGCACAAAAGGTGACCAAAAGCAACCTATTTGAGTTTCTGGTACATGGTCTCTCCCAGCTTTGGAAGCACTGATACACCCCTTTGCCAAGGGCACAAGGAATGGCGGGTTGGGGGTGGGGTGGCACTAATACAACTCCTTACCAAAGGTGCAAGAGAGCCTTGATATAGCTATGGCCATGTGAAATTAAGGATGCAATCCTAATCCCAGTTAATTAGGATGCATTGGGGGTTGCTTCTGAGTAAATCTGCGCAGCATTCCACCGTGCCTTATGGAATTTCCTGGCAGGAGATGCAGATTTGGCTTGGATGCCTTTAAAAAGGATGCTGTGATGACTGTGTGGAAAGTTCAGAGGCAGTAGATCTTCAAGTACCTGTTGCTGAGGAACCATGGGAGAGGACTATTGTCTGCATGCCCTGTTTCTGGCCTTCCCAGAGGCATGTGGTTGGACACTGTGTGTTGTTTTTGTCTCATACAACAGGGCTCATGGAAAAGGTTTGTCAGCAACCCTTAGTCACAATAGCTAAATTGGACCCTGCACGGTCAGAGGCCATATACTCTTGAAAACCAGATGCTGTGGACAAACAAACAAATTCTTTGTTGTGTGCTGTTTTTCCATGTTTGTCAAATTATACAAGCAAAGAAACCAGCCACTGCGACTGCATCCCACCATGATCTCGCTTCTCAAAGCTGTTGGAGAAAGCCTAACAGCACACCCAAATTATCTTTTAAAACCTCAGATTAGCCACTGTCAGTTATTTTTAACAAAAGGTTAAAATGTTCCCGTGGATAATTGATGCTTCACCATTGTGTAGAATAATAAACAGTTAGTGTGTGTATGTGTGTGTATGCACACACTGAATTGGAATCCTTAATTGAAGCAAGGATGTAAAAAAACAGATGCGGTACATGACACATTGAGAGTGGATGTTTACATGGCCGTTGTCATGGAGCAAGAACCTTTCTGGTAAATTCAGCTCTTTGTAGACTGAGCAGCAATGATTTTCCCCACCCCCAGGAACTGGAATGAAGTCTGCTCTTCCCTCCCTTGGATTATTTTAGGGGTTCTTTGGTTCTTTTTGAGGCTGACCCACCTGCCTTTAGCTGAAAAGTGAAAAGGCATCTGATTTTTCACAAGAGATGGGCTGCAACAAAGCTTTGGGGTCTCCAAACCTTTGTGCAAAGCCTGAGTAGCATCAGTGTTGCTACCGTGCTGCTGGTGCAACACTTGGATCGTGGTTTTGCTTCCTGACATGGCTTTGCTTTGCTTTGGCTTTGTGACAGCACATTGCCATCATTTTGCATTGGCTACGTGATGATTCCTGAAGCCTACCCAGAGATGGGATACATGGATGTGTGGTGGATCCTACCCCAATTCTCATATCTTCTGTGTTGTAAGTAGATGTGTTTGTGTGTGGCCCCAAGTAGGAAGGGCAAGTGATGCCCTGATAAATAGGTCAAACATTTTGTTCTGGTCTGCATTCTCTTCCCCCCTGCAAAAAAAACATGTTCTAAAGGGTGCAGGGTAGAAGACTGTTTGTTGCCTGTAAATTGGGGCATATAGTTGGGGGTATTTCAGCCCAGTCCTATGGTTGCTACAACATGGACATCACTCTTCTCTTCCAAAAAGCTCACGTGGTTCATCTGTTGATGGGACAGTTATTGGGATTAAACCAGTTGTGAAAATCTCCCTTTCTGATACAAATGCTCTGACCCTATTTTAGCATCTCTGCAATTCCCAATAAAACTAAACATCTCCCAGTCTCTACCTTGACTTAGGAAATGCTGACCCATCACAGAGGCCAAAACTTTCACTCTGCCCATTCCCCAGCTCAGTAAATCTGCCTTCTACCTTTCTCTCTCTCTCTCTCTCTCTCTTTCTCTCTCTCTCTCTCTCTCACCCACCCACATACCCACCCACCCACACCCTGCCACCAGGGCAGATATATTATAAAACTATTGCAGTTTAGGTTTCAGGGTGCCTAATCCTGGTTGGGCCCCAGAATCAACTTTAGTCCACACTGCTTAAACATTTTTGGTCTAATAGACCCAATTAGAGTCACACAACTCAAATTGATTAATTTTTGTTGTCTGTATTTCAACAATCTCAGAGTTTGAGAGTCAGTAGCACAGATGCTATAAAGGTTGTTGTAAACAACCCCATTGAAGGAGGCCCCATAACAGTTCATGCTTCAGGGCCCCCAAAATTTAGGTCCACCATTGCCCACACCCCACCTTGTACCAAACATTTGCCTTGGTCCTTTACCACTCCTTGCAACACAGTCTCCCAGAGACTTAACACAGACTCATCACTCACCCAACAATCTTGTGATTTCTCTCAAAGTTACTCCTTGTTTATCTGCCATGTTAAGTTGTTCTCCATCCAATGGGTAGGAGGAAAGCTCATTGTGAAACTGTGTCTTGAATAAATCCCAGCCTAAAAGGCCAACAGTTGCTTTGAGGACGCAGATATGCATCAATTAAGTATCCCTTCTCAAAAAGAAACTGCTTGCAAGTCCTTATTTACTGTGTGGATGTCACTATCATATCTTTAGCTAGTAGCAAAGTGCAACCCAGATGGAGCAAGGCAACAGTATGTAGCAACACCATCACTTACTAATGCTGTAAGAGACTAGTGCTTTAGGGAAAGAAGAGAAGCTGGTGAAGGGCGGAGGAGTAGAAAGGGGGAGAGTTCTGTTCCAGCAATTCATTCTTTATAATAGGTTTATAACCATGAGCAATGACAAGCCAAGTCAGACTGATTAGTATCTTATCTCTGTAAGCTTCCTTTGCATGATAATCATTAAGATTTTTCTAATCCAGAAGAATAAGAAGCTATTAGTCAAGCAGTTGTCTCTGATAAGGGGGGGCTAAGTCTTGTTCCTCAATGAGGTCAGAGGCACAGCTTTGAAGGACTGGTCATGAAATGTGGGCTCTAGCTTCAGTGGTCCCTCAAGCTAAGTTTCCCCATTGGGCCTCTTTCTCCTAGAAGAGGCAAGAAGTGCAGAGTGAAAACTCTGGTCTCATTGGACGCTTTATGATGCCACTGGGACATTTGCCAATGGGAGGGGGAGGGCTTTGCCTTGTCATTCCCTGAACCAATCTGTAGCATTTCCAGTCAGTCCCTTTTGAAACCCCCAAGAGCCTCTGCCAATCAAAGGAGACAATGATAAGCTAGAGGAACCAATGGTCTTACGTGGTATAAGACACCTTTCTATGTTGCTATGAGTTCCTCCATTGAGTAAGGGTTGTAGGTCAGTGACAGAGGATCAGCATTGTGTGCAGAAATTCCCTGATTCAATTCCTGGCATCTTCATATAGGGCTCCTATCTGAAACCCTGGAGAGCCACTGCCAGTCCGTGTAGACAACACTGAGCTAGATGGACCAATGGTGATGGACTCAGTATAAGGCACTTCCTATGCTGTTCCTATTATTACTGCATTCTGGAGGCATCTCTGGGCTCACATGTAGTCTGATTTTAACTTCTAGTGGCACTGTTCCTTCTAGATGAGCCGTTCTGATGCCCTGACTCAGAATGGGATCAGATGGGCTTTATATCTCATGGGTGTCATTGCCAACATACCCATAAAGAAGACTCAGTAAAAGAAGCTTGGTTGGGGGAAATGTTATATTCATTTAAAATATAACAAACTGGAGGATCTGCAAACAATAAATCAACATGTTTACCCAATCAAAATATAGTGCAGACAAGGATGTCCTTTGGTAGGAAAAACCAACTTCCTCCCCACAACAGGGCATATTTACAGGCACATCCTGTAGTTCCATTGTAAAGGATTAGAAAGAATTCTTCCTCCTTTCTATGAGAACCTTGAGAATGTGAACTCGACGAGTGAATATGGTGATTGTTAGTACGGAAAAACTACCTGGCCTTCGTGTATTGGGTATAGGATGGGGGTGGGGAGTCAATTTCTTTTTGATGGTGCTGACTGGTGAGGTTCCCTTGGCCCCCTGATGGCTCTTTTGCTGGATAAACAGAAGCGGTTCTTTGTGTGAGTGTGAGTATCAAAGGCAATGTTTGATGTGAATAGAAGCCATGTTGGGAATGGCTGTGAAAGGCAAGACAACATGGCACAGTTTTAATGAAATTGTTCTCAACAGCTGCACTTGTCTGAGACTAAGAGTCAATGTTAAAAGATAAGTTATGTCACTTTGTAGCTATTAGGCTTAGCCCTGATGGAATCAAATGTAGTTTGTTGCAATGCATGGAACACCCCTTCCTGAAAAAGCTAGCAGTTCTGTTTTGATGAGCATTCTCAAGAAAGTCCTGGGCTCCAGCAGGTTATAAATCAGGGTGGTCAGTTACTGGCCATTTTTTAGTTGATTAAGGGTGGGTGTGGATCTCTCCCACACCTTCAAGACTAGTGGATCCCAATGTGTGGGACGTCATTAATGAAGAAAGCTAGTTCTCATGGCAGATAATTCACAAATCATACCAAATAGTTCACACACACACACACACACACACACCAATTAAAATGAAAGAACACGTGCAATTTCTTGAAACAAATATTTTCTAAAGTCAGATACATTCCAACTAACAACTCTTCTTGAGTGGTAGATCAAGTATACAGAGCACCAATATGAACATATTTTCAGAAGGTATAATTATTTTTTATGATGTGCTGCAACAAAAATTTTGAAATTGATTTTAATGTGTATTCAATTTTGTCAATGTCATTATACAGAGAGGATTTATTTATTTATTTTGTATACCACCCTTCATCTGAAGATCTCAGGGCAGTTCACAGCATATAAATTCAAAAATAAAATATAATAACAAAATAAAAACACAAGTTACATAATAAAAACAAGAACAAAAACAAAACAAAAAGCCCCTAACTATGCTATTATTATTTTTATAAAATTATCATTTTAAAGTTGTTTTATGTATGTAATAGATTCATATTTAACTCATAAGCTACCTTTTCTTTTTCTTTTGTATCCATCCATTCATCCATTCATCCCCAAAAAGGATATTGTAGAACTAGCAAAGGTTCAGAAAAGAGGTTCCAAGGGATTGCAGCAATTCCTCTATGGGGAAAAGTTAGGGTTCGGGCATATGCAATTTTTGCCCCAACTTTTAGTGTGAACTTATGTTGAGGAGATAGCAACAGAAGTTAGAGTGCTGCTGCTACCCACAAATATTTCACTGTATATTTCCTTTGGTGCTCTCTGCTGTATTTTTGATCTACTAGTGGTTACCATGGTCACCATATGCTAACTGTTTCAGACTATATTGACGTTTAAGAGAATTCATTAACTAAGTGCTATCTGGTCTGCTCTAAAATGTGGAATGTTTAACTGTATTTTTTTGGGGGGGGCAGGTTGTATTTAATTTGTGATATTTTAGGAAGCTTGGAGATTTTCTCTGAAATACGAAGTGGTGTAAAAATTGCCTAAATAAATCAATTACTAGTGACTGCTATGTGGATTGTTGACACCACCATCAAGAATAAGACTTTTGAAAGACAGAGACAGAGAGAGTAACAAACTATGGAGAAGCCTGTTAATACCTACTAGTCATTCTGGCTATACTCTACTTCCACAGTTGAAAGCAGTGGTTGCTTCTAACTACCATAGAACCATGGAATTGTAGAGCTGGAAGGGACCACCATCTGGTCTACCCCCTGAAATTCAAGAATCTTTGAATCAACTTGGACCTTGAACCCACAACCCTGGGATTAAGAGTCTCATGCTCTGCCAGCTAAACTATGCAGCCTCCAGTTGCTGGAAACCACAGGAGTGGAGAGTTTTCTTATGTTCAGGTTCTGCTTGAGGGTTTCCCACAGGTATCTGGTTGGCCACTGTGAGAACTGGGTGCTGGACTAAAGGGGCCACTGGCCTGATCCAGCCATAAGGCTCTTCTTATGTTCTTATTTCCATTGTTCATCAGTGTTGTTGTTGTTTAGTCATTTAGTCGTGTCCGACTCTTCGTGAGCCCATGGACCAGAGCACGCCAGGCACTTCTGTCTTCCACTGCCTCCTGCAGTTTAGTCAAACTCATGCTGGTAGCTTCGAGAACACTATCCAACCATCTCGTCCTCTGTCGTCCCCTTCTCCTTGTGCCCTCAATCTTTCCCAACATCTTTTCCAGGAAGTCTTCTCTTCTCATGAGGTGGCCAAAGTATTGGAGCCTCAGCTTCATGATCTGTCCTTCCAGTGAGCACTCAGGGCTGATTTCCTTAAGAATGGAGAGGTTTGATCTCCTTACAGTCCATGGGACTCTCAAGAGTCTCCTCCAACACCATAATTCAAAAGCATCAATTCTTCAGTGATCAGCCTTCTTTATGGTCCAGCTCTCACTTCCATACATCACTACTGGGAAAACTATAGCTTTAACTATACGGACCTTTGTTGGCAAGGTGATGTCTTTGCTTTTTAAGATGCTGTCTAGGTTTGTCATTGCTTTTCTCCCAAGAAGCAGGCGTCTTTTAATTTTGTGGCTGCTGTCACCCTCTGCAGTGATTATGGAGCCCAAGAAAGTAAAATCTCTCACTGCCTCTATTTCTTCCCCTTCTGTACATCAGTACGACCCTCTAAAACCTGTACCATTTTGCCTACTGTAACAATCCTCCACCCCATTTTGGGTGCCCCCTGCCGAGCTAAAAGTTAAGCTCATACCTATTGTACCTGAAACAAATAAAGAAGGGACACATAAGAAAGCTGGGGAGAAGGGAAAATGGGGCCAAATTGAAAGAGAGGAACACTTATGATCAGAACCGGAGAAATGTACCATTCCTTTGTATTTACTAAGACATTTATTTGTGTGCTTCTCCCAATTCGGTACACTTTAAGTTTCTGCAGAGCTGTGAAAATGCAGGTTTATCTACTCAGGGCTTCTGTTGTCACAGGTCTTTAAATATCTTTATTTTTTCCCCTCCTGTTTTGAAAGAGAAGGAAAATATTGCAGACCAGGCTCCGATTATTACTCACTTTCATTTTGCTTTGCTACATAAACGATGAATCATGTACTATCGCCAAAACAAGCAAGCACTTTGGAAATAATGCTCTGGTATCGCTTACGCCGCAGGTGGTGAGAGACAAAGGCTTTCATTTTGGGTGATGCTTCTTAAGATAAATCTCTTACCCTTTGGAATAAATAGTGTTCCCATTCATTTCGTGCAATTTTTAAAGAATGCTTCCCACCGAGTGCCAGCTAATGTTTCTCTGGCTGGTTTGAGTAGTAATGGCAGAGTCAGGCATAAGCAGTTCTTCAGGGAGAGCGAGGAGAAATTATTTCACCCACATGATGCCACTGTGAAGCATCACTAATGGCAGCACTCTCAATTGCACATGAATGGATTAGTCAATTTCATCTTCTTATTTTCCAGTCTTAATTTCAGATCACCACACTAGTTTGCATCAAAATTAGTCAGCATTTTAATGTGCATTTCTATAAATATATACATTTTGTGTGCAATTTTGTCCAATGTACACATTTTTACAAGCCATTTCCCCGTATACAATGCATTTTGCATGTTATTTTCGCAAAAGTTTGCAGTTCTGTGCATATTTTTGCCTAACAAGACTCCTTATTGAATGGTTTTAAAAATGGAAAATTTTACCACAACTACTGTAGAAGTGTTGATTTTGAAGGCTAGGTGCATTGCAGTTCACTGTTGATGCAGAATGTGTGAATTTGGTATTGTCTTAAAAGGCAAATTGAACCAACACCCCCTGCCATACCTCCTGTCAATGTACATGGTGATGATCCATGGTTGCATCACTAGTTGCACAAAGGCACACAGGCAAGAATGATGATTTACCAGGGATGGATGCAAGAAAACAGAAGATCTCCCTTGCCTCTAAGGACATTGAGTACTACCTTAGTTTCATTTTTGGATGAGGTCTATGCGGTTAAGTTCAAAGCTTCAGGGGGAAATGAGTTTTGCAGAGGGGTATGAAAGATGTTGAAAGCCCCCTTCCCAATTTACATAACGGGACGCAGGGCCATATAATTGGTCTTGCATCCAGCATCATGTGCCTACCCACTTTCATCCTCCAATGTCTGTGCATTAAGCATTGATGTCTGAAGAAGGAGAGCCTACAAATAACACATGACCTGGAACCTTGCACAATCAGGGTTTCATGTTTTATGGAGAAGCATGGTGTAGGCCCCCCTAACAGCTTGGGACCAGTTTACTTCTGAGATCACCTTACCCCATCTTTGCCTACTTGACTGCTTCAACTGCTTTACTCTGCAGACATGACACTCACTAAACATTATATGTAAATAACCATATGAGTGTATGGCTCAACTATTTGTGAACACAGATTGCACACTCATTGAATGTAATGTGCAAATATTCCTCAAGGGTTGAGTAATCGAATGATGCACGTTAATTAGCTCTCTAATACGGTGACCTTGACAGTGACTTAAACTGCAGACCAAAGTTTATGGGAGAGGATTTAAAAAGAAACCCAATGCCAGTTTAGTGTAAATTATCTGGCAAACAAAACACAGTTGATTTTTGTTCTCAGAAAGCTTGGGAAGCATATTGAAAGCTACAAAAAGCTATAGTTTTCTGCAGTGTGGTTTGCAGGCGTTGTCCAGGTATGCCTGCCCTTACATTTTGGTGATAGGCTGCAGGTGCTAGACTGAGAGGTTCTGGTTCCTTCCGCTGATCTAGCTTTAAATTTCTTTTAAGGGAAGGTAGATGTAAAATATATGAATAATGAAGAAGAAGCAGATGAGATGATGGGCTCCAGTTTGTTTGCTATGAACCAGTTGCTTCTGCTTTTGCAGCATATCCAGCATAATTGGAAGTAAGACTTTCAAAATAAAGTGGAATTGATATCCATAAATTTGGAATAGAGGAAGCTGCCTTATACTGAATTGGACCATCTAGGCCAAGGGCGCTGGCTGCTAGGGTATTGGACACTGTGGAGGCCCCCCTTTTTTTGAAGGGGTCAGAGCCCCTCAATGTTCAGAGGACCACCCCACATGACATCAGGACATTTCACAGAGTTGTACATGGGTCCCCTCATTCCTCCAGAGAAGGTGGCACCTCTGATATCGGCCGATATCATTCACAATGCCTGGCAGCTGCCATGAGATTGATGGGATGTAGGAGGCCTTTAAAGCACTTAGGGGAGAGACTAGGGATTTAAGCTAGTGCTTCTGCCTACAAACCATGTTTTCGACTGCTGAGCTACACCCCTTCCCCAAGTTTGCTGTGCACCACAGCCTTAATCCTTAGGGAGTTGAATCAAAGGGCAAATATCCACTGCTACAAACACAAATCAGTGTTAAAGTGTTCTAACTGTCAGGGACATAGAGTCTTTGAGAATGTTAAGGTTTTATTTTTGCTTGCTTGCTTGAATATTCATTGGAAGCTCTAAAGAAGATTCAGGGTGGTGAAACCTAAACTCTGCAGTATGTCAGACAAAGTTTCTGACCACCACATCCTTAGCTCATGGCTGACAGTAGCCCATATTTCAAGTCCTTTCCATGAATTTCTGAACAATGATCAGAAAACAAACTACAATGTTTGCGTATCAGCTCTCTGGACCCGTAGAATTGACCTGTATTTTATTTTAATGTATGTTGCTGCTGCTTTTGTCATGTTTTGTTTTGTTTTTTAATGATTATTTGGGTCAGACGTGGGAAGACTTAGAATTCCCTTTTCTTTTGAGGTTTTTCAGCTCAATGGGAGAGCTGTGATTAAATTTGTAGTACACATAATGTCAACTGGCAGACAAAAACACACCACACACACACACTGTAGAATACAGATATAAAAAGTTTCTTGAAGGACCTGACGCTGAACATAATGCCAACAGACTGGTAAAGGAGCAACAGGATGAATGAAATATAGTTTGTTTTTCGTTGGAAGATGCTTGGCACAGACTCTGTTCTCCTCATGCTGAGTTTTGGAGCCTATTCTGAGCCATACGGCATATTAAACATAATAAAGATGTTCACTTGGCAGAGGCAGCATGACTAGGGGTATCAGAAGAGCCATACAGAAGATATCAATAAATAAATAACTTTGCACAGAAATAAAAGTTTGAATATATACACATCAGAGTGTTTTATGGAAGTGAAAAATGAGTGGGTGGAGTGATGTGATGGGTGTTGAAATGGTTGAGCGATTTTGTTTTTGGGATTGCAGTTTTTGTGGTTCATAGTTGTTTTACTTAGTGCATTGTTTTAGAGGCATTTATTTAATTGTATTACTTGAACTGTATTACTGAAAATGTGGAATTATCATGATGATTAGTAGTTGTAGGGGGGGCATTGTTTGGTTCTGAATATGAACTGTGCATTGTAGTCCTTACATTATTTCCTTTTCATTGGGATTTATAATCTCATTTAAAGGTTTTGGTTGAAATATGACATGGTATATAAATGAACTAAACAGATAGATCGAGTCATTTGGATATGACTGGTAGATTTTTTAAAATATGTATTTTTATTGGGAATAATGATGGGAATTGGTAAGATGATATATTAATTATATTTAATCTTCTAAAGACCCATGTCTGTGGGATAACAACAAAGGGAAAATGGCTTGGTGCCTGGATTCAAAACGTAGGGCTAGCACACAGATAGCCCCAGTAGCAGACTATTGAGTCCCATCATTAGGCGGATTCATGAAGCATATAAATAGGCTATTGAACGTTATTTATTTCATTCAGCTGTGTGAAGCAGCTGACCCCCTTTTACCCCTTTTTCAATTAATGCAATGTAATTTTAAAATGTGATATTTACAGTTTCTAGGTCTCAGACATGCATTTTCCTTATGCAACAGCAATGAAATAATACAAGTAAGATTCTGTAGTTGTTAACTGAAGCAAAGTACATGGGCTGAAGCTGGGAGCTAATGTTTAGGCATGTCCAACTCCTTGGCTTGCACCTAAGACAGAGACAGAAGTACAGGAAACAGGCTTTACTTCTTCTATTTCAGGAGAAGAGGAGGTGTGAAGTAACTGAGCCTATTCTAGCAATTAGAACTCTGTGGTCCTTAACTCCTTCAAATACTATGCCATTCACAGTGCAATCATTAAGATTCATAAAGTCAGCAGTTGACATAAGTGAGCATGGCCATACCTGTTGGTACTGCTATTAAATGGCTGTTTAGCAGTGCTTTTTTCTTTAAAAAATGTTTGGGGTACTCTCATTTTCCTACTCTTATTGAAATACTGCCCCTTGATGAGGTCAAACTTAGATTCACAAAATGTTTAGGGCTATGCATACCCCTGCATCCCCCCAGAAAAAAAGCACTGCTGTTCAGCACCAATAATGGGGAAGGGTCAAAGCTCAGTGGCAGAGCATCTGCTTTACGTGCAGCAAAACCCAGGTAGGGTTGAGAGCTTCCTCCATCTGAAATCATCGAGGGTTGCTGCCCATCAGTATAAACAATACTGAGCTAGATAGATCAGTTGTCTGATCAATAAGGCACTTTCCTATGTTCCCAATACTTTCTTAAATATGCTGCAGTGGTGGATGAGCTCCCATTGACCAAACTCAGCTATTTCCACCACTAAAGAATAAGGAAGTAGCTTGCTGTTGTTTCCGTGGGCCCAAATTAAGAAATCTAATTGTGTTCCGAGTGTTCTCATCAGTACTGTGATGGGGCCCAAGCCCTCCTTTATATTCCTTTGAACTCTGCTGTGTTGATCCCTTTCCTCCCCCAAATTCCCTGGTAGGTCATCAGCAACATGATTTTTTCTGATGTTCGCAGTATAAGGTCTTTCTCACAGGAAACTAGAATGATATGTCAAGGGTGCACAGACATTTTCACTATACACCAATGTAACGGTGCCCAGGGCCTCTGCTCTACTAGTATAGGATCTTGGTGCAGCATTGGGCCAGGAGGCCAAATATTTCTCTCTAGTGGCAGAACTGAGAAGTATTTTTTTCCCAGGAAACTGTGCTTTGTTGCCTCTGCATCACCCTGAATGGTAAATTGGTCCTCTGCACTGTGTGTGTATATATATATGTATGTATATAATGGGTGTCCATTTATATTTTTTATTTGCATTATTGATTTTTTCCAGAATAATATCAGTTCAATAAAAAAAGACACTGAATTGCAAGGTGTGGAGAAATAGCAAATCCCACTTTATCTAATCAATATCTCCTCATCTCCCTGAATAGCGAATTTCCCTCACGGGCATTACATTTCCAGCATGCTATTGTTAAAGCTTGTCAAATTACAAAAAAGGAATTAATTACATTGTCTTACTTAAATGTGTGTATTGTTGCTATTTTGACATTTAAATGATTGCTGGTGATACAGACTCCCATCGTTGATGGGAGAGGATGCTGATGGCTGTTTGAAAGCCTCATGGAAAGTCTTCCTTCTCAATCTAGGCAAAAACAGCAAGGGGAGCAAAAGATTGGTTCTTATTATTCCAGAAAAGTTCTTGAGCATAACACTCCAGTTGCATGACTGCTACATAGCTTCTATGCTGCTGCCAATCTTTCA
Organism: Podarcis filfolensis; assembly: GCF_964270895.1. Taxonomy (NCBI): domain Eukaryota; kingdom Metazoa; phylum Chordata; class Lepidosauria; order Squamata; family Lacertidae; genus Podarcis; species Podarcis filfolensis. Next base: position 36,317,311 of record NC_139611.1, on the reverse strand, counting down.
GTCTGTCAAGGGGCATATGAATGGCGTCCCCCAACTGACAGCTGAATTCCTCCACAGAACCAATGTGTGTGGGAGGTCTTTCTCTGTCACTCTCTCTGTCTCTCTTTCTCTCTGCCAGGAGTGGCTAATATGGTACCCTCCAGAAGTTTTTGGATCACATCTCCCATCATCCCTGACAATTCCTGTTGGGGCTGATGGAAGTTGGAGTTCCCATGATCTAGAGGGCACCAGGTTGAGGAATGGCAGAAAGCAAGTCTTGTTATTTTATTTCAATAAATGCCTTGAGCTCATAACTTCTGCATTAAAAATATATATGGTGCATTTGCACCTAATGAAACAGAGAGCTTCACAGATCAGCAGCCTATTAGAGATGGATCTCAATTCCATAAATATGAAAAGCTTTCCATAAGAAAAAGCCCATGCTGAACATAATCACAGTGGTCTACACAATAACAATTATGGCACTGTTGAAGTGTGGAAATTCATATATTCAGGGAGGCGCTTTGATAGTCAAACCAATCATCCTACAGTAATTTCCATCAAACAAACAGAATTGGTTCTTAATATGAAACAAAATTATTACCCAGCACTGTGTTGTTAGGCTTAAGGATTTTAGATGCCCAGGCCAAGCCCGGGATGATTACTATATCATTATTAACTGAAAACATTTTGTTCTTGCCTGCTGTTTCTCACATTATAAACCTGGGGTAACTGCTCCCAAAGTAGATGCTTATATTTCAAGTTTGTTTAACTCTGCTTCTGATTATATTTTGGTGAATAAATTTCACTCTGGACAAATACTAGAAAATAGTTCACTTCTTTGGACTTCACTGTGTGAAAGATACCCAGTATTTTTGTCCTAGAGTGTCAAGAGGGCTCATTTGGGAATCCTGTAAACCATTAGGGTGACCACCTATGCATCACTCAAAGAGAGGACAAACAAGGGGATAAATTTGCATACATTTTGCATATGCTAATAGATGCAACTTGAGAAAAAAATATTATAATTTAAATATAAATACTGAGGCTACTCATTCTACCATTTAGGTGCCAACTGTTGATGGGTAATTTCAAGGCCCCTATACTCAATTCTTAGGATCCTTTATCTTTAAACCGGACTTGCACTCGACCACCCTTCAAATATAGGACTTTTTCAGATAGCAGATTGTCCTCTGTAAAGTCTGAAATGTACCCACCCTATATAAGATTGCCCCATCTCTCCAAAAGGATATTGTAGTCCTGGAAAAAGGTATAGAACCAATCATCCTGCAAAGAAAAGTGAATGACATCTGGGTTGTTTTCTTCACTTAGGGAAATAAAGACGGCTATAGGTGGTGGTGAGCATGAGGATAGAAGTTTATCAAATGATGTGTATAATGTGGCATGTATAGCAATGCAGGAATTGATACTGTTTAGCAAAATGAGTGCTGTTGGGGAACTTGCTTCTCACTGAAATTAAGGAGCAAGGTGGAAATTAGAAGAAATCTGTGTGGATAAACTTGACATTGAGATTTTCAGAAAATTCTACCCTTTTGTGCAAAGAGTTCTTTGGATCGTGAAAAAAGTCTACAGTAACTTTGACTCCCACAGCCATCCTGCATGAATTATCGCGAAGCTGTTAAGACCTAGCTACCCCAGTGCTCAGAACTTAAGCCTTCACTGTCATACCCCTTTTGACAGATACACATAAACTTTGTGAATTCAGATTGGATTTCAGTGCCAAAAGTTCCCTCAGAATTTGGCCCTGCCCCCCCCCCCCATTTTGCTCACTGACACCAGGTACAATAAACCAACCAAGTATTGTATATGCATTAGGTCACTGCAGTGCATTAAAAGCCTCTCCGTCAAGAATGCTGCTACGAATTAACCTGGAGCAGGGTTTTTAAGTGTAGCTGCCCCTTTTCTGTGGAATAGCTGTCCTGTTGAGATAGCTGTGCTTCCCAGAAACAAATGAAGTCATTTTGGTTCTAACAAGCTTTCCCTGCGAACAGGTCTTTGCCAGGGTGATATTGTGCAGGGGTCCTGCCTGAGAGTTCCCACAGGTCACTGTGAGAACAGAATGTTGGACTGAAGGAGCCTTTTGCAGATCCTGCAGGATCTCCTTATATCCTTATGTTCCTATTGTTTTAAATTTATCTGCTTTTAGTTTTTGTGTAGTTTTGAACTGTTTCTTTGCTGTTTTATTACATTTTGTATATAGCCTTGAGATATGTGTGGAATGATTAATAATAATAATAATAATAATAATAATAATAATAATAATAATAAATATTTAATGGACACTTATGCTCTTGTTTCTATCTCCCCCCCCCCTTTGCCTCTCTCTAGTGGTATTTGATGATTGTCAAGGAAATCACAAATTGAACTTTGAAGTTTCAAACCCAGGCTTCAAGGTGGAACCAAATGGGGTTTTAGTTGCACTGAGAAATTTATCGGACACTGGCAGAGCCTTATTCATTCATGCCCGGTCAGCTCAGGCTGAAGATACAGCAGAAGTATTGCTTGTCGACAGAAAAGAGAAACAAGGTTCTTTAAAGGTAAGACTAAAACAAATGTAAATCAAAAGTTTTCCTGCCGCTAGGGCAGATTACTCGGGACTAGCAGTTAAATGGGGATGTCCTTTAGCCATTTTAACAGAGAATAGTCACTTCAGCTTGATGTTATTTTCCAAAGACTATTAATAATATTTTATGCTCTGCATTGTGAAAGAACATTTGAAAGGAAAACAGTATAGTTCATATTGCATCCAAGCAGTACGAACTCAGAAGTGTTACAGGAGCAGCTGACCCTTGAAAATCAAATAATTGATTTTGGTGTCTGCCCTGTAATGTGTTGAATGCTTCACTGATTTGAGAGGCTGTTTTTTTCGTTTTTTTACTAATTGTGTTTTTATACGTTGTAACCCATCCTGCAAGAAACAACAATAATTGCTAGATCACATGCATTTTTCTGAACTACGTAGTCATGAATCTTGTCAAAGGCATCAATCCAGGTCCACACTCCATACTTAACTACTCCAAAGCGGTCTGACTGAATGCATTGAGATTGCCCCAGCGGGTATGTCATTTGGGAATATTCCATGCTTGTGTTGCTTTCAGTTTATCCCTTTCAGGACAGACAAAAGGAACTACTATTCAAAGAATATATACTCAAGCCATGCCATTTGCTTCCTTGAGATGCTGTGATAGTCATTGACCTAGGTGGCTTTTAAAAAAGAAAAAAGAAATAGACAATCCCTGGCTACTAGTCATGATGGCTATACAGGCCTTGTTGCTTGTTGCTGGGGAACAAGAGTAGGGAAGGGTCATTGTCATCATGTCCTGCTGCTCTTTCCAGAGGCAGCTGGTTGTCCATGTCAGGAAACAGGGTTCTGGAATAGATCAACCTTTGGTCTGATCCAGCCGGGCTCTTCTTATGCCCTTTCATATCCAACTCCTTTCATATTTTGCAATTTCAATCTAAATCCAGCCTTGGCATACAATGGAGGAGGTGGCAGAGAATTGAGGTCCTTTTGCAAACTGATCGAAATGTTTACAGCACATGCAACCACATAACAAAGGAATATCTGAGATAGCCTTCATTTCTGCACCATGGCATTTAGCAAAGAGGCAGTCACGACAATGACTTACAAGACAATTACGCCAGGTACCTTTTTTTACAGACCTATAATTTAGGATGACAAAGAAGCCATAATGAGAAGGTTATAAAGGATGACTGATCCATTGTCTCTCTCCACTATTTAGCTCATCAGGCAGGCAGCAGTTTCATCACATTTCCTGCAGACTTGGTAGTTTGACTTAAATCTTCCGTTTAAGAGAAATGTTGGCTGGGAAGAGAAGGCTAAGGCAACTTTTCAAATTATTTTCTCTGCCCAATGTGTTTTGATCTCAACTATGATCTGTAGAGTGTCTCGTGCAGATTGTGTGGGCAGATGTGTGTTTTCTCTTTTGTTATGTGTGAACCTCCTTTGAGGCTATACAGGGGTTGGAATGAATGGATCACTCTTTTCAGTGCATGGCAGTTTCACATGTTCTGTTTCCCACATTAATAAGAAGTGCCATGTTTGATCAGGCCAATGGCCCATCTAGTCTAGCATCTTGTTCTTACAGTGGCCCAACAGATGCTTGTGGGGAACCCACAAGCTACACCTGAGTCCAAAGGCACTCTTATCTCCTGCGGTTTCTATTAACTGGTATACGAAAGCCTAATGCCTCTGGCCATGTGATATGCAGTGGTATATCCCCATTGGGACTGGTGGGACGGAAAGCAGAGAGCTCAACAGTAGATGAAGCTACTGCCAATGAGAGACAGTGCCAAATAATTATAGCTTTGTCCTCATCCTCCTCCCTGCTGAAAACTGAGACTAAGGAGGAGGAGGAGGCTTACAGGCAGTGCCACCTTCAGGAATGAATGTAAGAAAAAAGGCAGGCAGGTGGGGGCTGGCTGATGGCAAATTGAGGTTGGTGAGGCAGTACCCCATTTACTCTAATGGCCCAGTTTTATGTGTCTATCTGGAAATTCGTATTTAAGTACATATAAAACCATTGCCATAATATTGTTTTCAGTTATCTGCATAGAGTTTGTCTCCATTTCACATCTAAGGCCCTCTGATCTATTCAGGTATAGTGGGTGGGCTCAAGGAACAGGGTCTTTTCAGTTGTGGTGCCAATGCGCTCAAAAGTTCTCCTCAGAGAGGCCTATATGGCCCATTTCCTGACTTAAAAAGGGAGCCAATGAACCAATGTAGGGGTTTGTAGTGGGGTTTTTTGGGGGAGGGGGTTGTTCGTTTTTGTTTTGCTGCTACTGAGTTTGCTGCTAAGTTTGCTATCTGCTCTAACTGCTGATTTCTTATTGCTACTGTTTTTATTATTGCTGATATTGTCACTATTGCTATTGTTGGTTCTTTTATTGTATTGCAAGCATTATGATTAATTTTGCTTTCTATGATTCACTGATTTGAGTTTTCTAGTGGAAGACAAATGATGCCTAGGCATCAGGCAAAAATGTTTCTCTATAACCAGGCCCTTGCACTGATTAAACAATCTATGGTCTTTTAAGGAAAGTATGGCAGAAATCCTGCACCCTACCCATGAGAATTTCACCCAAATGTTATCTCCCATGTGATCATTTTCAAATGCAATTCATTTTCTCATTAACTGATAGAGATTGGTTGCGGGGGGGGGGGGGGGACATGACAGAAAAAATTCCCCTAATTTTAAGACAGATGTCTCCACTTGCTGGCACTCTAGCTTGTACATCTACAGAGTGTTTTCTCTCTAGGCTAAAAGCTTTGCCAGACACACATTCTCGATATGGTCTGTTCCCAGCCTCTCAAACTTCAATCCGGTGTGATTTTACAAGAAGCTTGGCTGCTTTTATTCATGCTTTGTAGCCAGAACATGTCAGCCGGCAAACAGTGCCACGTCTCCATCTGTGGGCAAGATGAATCTTGGCTAAGAATAGCTCTGCTTGGAACCTTAGCTTGTTAGTAAAATTGTGTAGGGTTAAGAATAGGCATATGCTGGTTTGCTGCTTAGCGTTTCAATCTGCAGATGTAGTGGAACCTCATTTAACGAGAGCGTAAGTATGCTTTAAAACCTTTCCCCACTGACTGTGACTCTTGCTCCTGTTTGGAATGCTGTAGCTGACACCTGTGAAATCCTGTTGTTAAATTGCCCTATTTGCGGGAAACCTGACATATCTGGGAATGACTGATGGCTCAACGGTCTCTTAATACGTGGGCTGCCATCTGGGGGAAACTTTGCTCTGGAGAACAACACATCAAATGGTCCTGAGGCACATGGTGCAGGTTTTTTTGGTTGAAGCTAAGTGGACTTGATCCTGACAATTGTTTGCATGGCAGATTATTTGGAAACCATGGACACAATTGGGTGCAGAGTTAAGCACATGAGCAGTGCAATTCCATCTTTAAATTGGCAGCGTGTGAATCCACTACAGATCAACCACTACTGATGTAATGTGCTTTATGTGGGTCTTGTATCTGATCTGGATCCGGAACTGTTATATTGCCATGGTAAATATAATGCTTGACTCTTGAGCATCTTGGCAGACTGTAAAAGTGGTGTGCAGTGGCCAGACCATTCACAGGAGTAGATGGCTGTCATCAAGCTACCCCTCTGCTGAGAGATCTTCACAGGTTGCCAATTAATATCCAGCCAGGTTGTAGGTTCTTGCAAGGCCCTAAACAACTGGCCCCAAAGAACCTCAAGGACCACCTAATTTCTTATGCTCCACCCAGTTCACTGAGATCCTCTGATGAAGCACTTCGCCTGGTTTTCCACACCCCTAAGGTTTGGTTGGCCTTTCCTAGGGACTCAGCCTTTAGTGTAGCTGGCCCAGGCATGTGTAACTCTCTGCCAGTGGGTATCATCCCTGTTTTACCCCAACAGCAACCATGCTTGAGAGAGAGACTTCATAACTGATCTAACTATAGGATTGAAGCAGGGCTTGTCCCCCCATTGTAGTGGATTGTTATTCCATCAGAACAGAGGAGAGAAGGGAAGCAGGGCTGTCCTATCTGAGTGACCATCTGCCTTGGTTTCTCCTGAACCAACTCCTAGAGGCCAGCTACCTGAACTGTTTCCATCTCAGCTGCTTATTAAACTGTAACTTTAATGAACTGGTGCCAGACCTTCCTCCCCCCCGCATCCTTCTTCCCTCTTCCTCACTTTTTCCTTGTGTGTCATGTCTTATAAGATTGTAAGCCTGAGGTCAGGGACTATTTTACTGTTGATCTTTACAAGCTGCTCCAGAAGCCTTTTACGGTTAAAAGTGGGGCAAATCTTGTTTAAATATATACATGAAACCAATTCAGATCCAGGTCTTACAAATCACAGCCCAAACAACAACTGCAAACTTCTAACCAATACACCACACTCTCATGATTTCCACTCTGCATACAACAAATGTAAACTTTGCAATAATCAAACCTCGTAATAAATCAAACCTCAACATACAATTTGCTTTTATTCCATTTAGCCTTCGTGCTTTTGTATAATGTTTTCCCTTATGAAGCAGTCCAAACGCTGAGCTCTGTAATTTATTGGGGCAGTGGAGACACAGCACCCTAGCATGGGGTTTTTCTCATCAGCATAGCTTTACCATATTTGGCTCTCACTGAGCTCCACTTTGAAAGCTCCAGTTTGTTCTGAGTCACAACCTTGGGCGAATAAATCATCACCTCTAAGCAAGGAGGGAAATATGTTTAATCAACAATTAGGCTTATGCAGCTAGAGAGCTACCTCAATTGCATCTAGAAAGCTGAAACGTATCCCTCTGTCAATATATAATTGGGGCAACGTTGCTTAGTGTTTTTTGAACAGTGAGAGAATACACCAGGGATACAGAACTCTTTTCAACCTGAGGGCCACACTTCTTTCTGGACAACCTTACAGCGGCTGCATGCTAGGGGTGAACAGAGCAATAGATATATTTTTTTACCTGTGTACGGTAGATTGGCAGCAACACATTGGATGGGATTAATCATTGACATTAATGAACTTAAATTCAGTGAGTCTACTCTGAGTAAGACTAGTGTTGAATACCACAATACTCCTCTCTGACCTCCATCTAGGTAAGCAAGAGTTGTTATCAGAGTTCACAGTCATTTTCCAGCCAGGCAAATGTGAAAGGTGGGGCTGGTGAGGGGTGGGGTCTAAAGGGAGTACTAAGGGCTCAGCTGAAGCAAACAGAAATTTGGGTTTTCTCCGAATTGACAATTGTTCCGATTTAGCACAAAAGAGCAGGTTTTCCCTGAGAAAGGAGAAGGGCAAGGGGGGAAATTCTCAGAGCCATGCTTTCTAGGCATGGGACCAGTGGCAGTATTGACAAGTCCACAGTGTCCTTAGGAACATAGGAAGCTGCTTTATAATGAGACAATCCATTGATTGGTCCATCCAGTGCAGCATTGTTGACACAAACTGTGCCATGGCTCACCGATAGAGCATCTGTCTTGCATACAGCAGGTCCCTGGTTCAATCCTCAGATAGGAATGAAAGATAATCCTCTTTGATATGATGTAAAGCTGCTGCCAGTCATTATGGGCAGCATTGAGCTAGATCAGGCATAGGCAAACTCCGGCCCTCCAGATGTTTGGGACTACAATTCCCATCATCCCTGACCACTGGTCCTGTTAGCTAGGGATGATGGGAATTGTAGCCCCAAGCATCTGGAGGGCCTGAGTTTGCCTATACCTGAGCTAGATGAACCAATGGTCTGATTCAGTAGGAAGAAGCTTCTAATATTCCCATGACTGGCAGCACCTCTACAGTCCTCGATCTGCAGCCCTAATCTGGAGATGCTGGGGACTGCATGAAAAGCAGCACTTTGCCCTGGGCATGCACCTGGCAACTCCATAACTGTTGCATTTCCACATTCACAATGATACCACTTATGAGAAGCTTGGCTCAACTTATTTGCATCTTTTGCCCAACAGGGCTGTATTTATAGGAACATGTTTTTTTGATTGATTAGTCCCTCATACGTTCCTGTAATCTGTTGGTGATGGACATGCTTTCTGCCAGTTCTATGTAAGTGCTCCTTGTCAAGGGGTCAAGATTAATAGCTCCTTTCTTCTCCATCCTGAGTGCTTTGAGAAAAGACTTAATTGCAACACTTACACCAACTCATAATCATCCTGAAATGCGTTTTTCAATTAATAAACCAATCTTCAAAGGCAGTGAACACACTGTGTGATGAATAATACTTGATAACAACAAACCGAGCTAGAATATATATCTATATCTATATCTATATCTATATCTATATCTATATCTATATCTATATCTATATCTGAATGAGAGAGATCTATATATATATTGGTGCATTTTGCAGGACAATGAAATGAGAATAGCTTGATTCTCAGTGAAGACTTGTCAATAACAGTGAATGGAGCACTGATCCACCAACCTCAGTCTGCCCCCAGCTAGCATACATGCCTTTTTACTTACAAATAGTCAGGGGATGGCTCTGCCTATTATTGTCTCTGGCTTCACCTACTGTTGATCTCCCTGCCTTCTGCCCTACCTGTCCCAGTGGGCACCGGCCACCACTGTTGACTTTTGATGTGCCCCCCCCCACTCTATTTCAACTAGCACCTCTGCTTTCTAAGGCAGCTTTGTGTTTCAAATTAGCAACCACACTCCAGCACACCTATCCCAACCTGGCACCCTCCCAAGGTAATTTGACACCAATTCCCATCACCCCCGACCATGGGTCATGAGGACTGGGGTTGATGGGAATTCAAGTTATGCAGCATAGAATCATACCATAGGATCATTTCATGGGATCCCATCTGGAAAACACCTGGCTGAGAGAGCTGTTCTAACAGTTTTGTCATCCTTTGATACCTATAAGCAGGAGTCATTGGGAACTGCTGAAAGGCCAACAGGGAAAACACAAGAGGAAAAGCTCTTCCAAATGCCTTAGCTTTCTTTATGTGGGGTGATTTTGGTGCATGTAGATGTGTGTGCATGCTTGTGCACATGCTTTCACAAGAGCCACACACCCGGGAGAACTTTTTATCATCTTTAATATGATCAAGACACATGTGGGTGGAATTACGCTGTCCATTTTTGGTTAATTATAGATTCTGGTAGATTACACTGCTGGGGAAAGCTTGCATCAGGGATAGGGAATCTGTGGCCCTCACTCCAGATGTTGTCAGCCAGCTCCTCTCAGGTATGGGTAATGCAGCCAATGGTCAGGCATGATGGGATCTTTAGTCCAGCAACTTCTAAATAGCGGACAACAGATTTCCCTTACCATCTTACTGGGGGGGGGGAGGAATCCAGCATAAAAAGTCTCCTAGATGCAAAACTGAAACAAAACTTGGAAGGTTATTAGGCTGGAAGTTTTTGTTCCTCTGGCATGGTATATCTGTGTGGAAAAAAGAAAGAAAGAAAGAAAGAAAGAAAGAAAGAAAGAAAGACGACACATCCACCCCTCCTTTTGTTTGTTTTTTACCCTCTTTCAATGACTTGTATTCCAAATTGTTCTGCAGAATATGTGCCCATTCCCTTTCAAAACTAGGCTTGAACGTTTTTGTGGGGAAGAAACAGCAGTAGTTGATGCAAAATAAAAAATGCTGCCAATATGAGATTTTTCAAAACCTATTTAAAACAACAACAAACCCTGACCAGCCAAGTTTAAAAATATTGGAGAATCAAACTTGGCCATTTAGATGGTCACCTACATAATTTGGTTCCAGCGTTTGCAAAACAGCAACTAATTGAGTCCCAGCACTCTCTTGATTCTCAGGTCACGACACAACTAGGCACCAATCAGTCATGCATTGTATGACAAGCCCTATTAAATATTCAGCTGTTCTCCGTGGTGATTAGGAACCATTGTTTAAAACGTTTCTGCTGCAATGAAGTAAAACATCCAAGCTTAGTTTGATTGGTGATGCAAACACACAATCCTTTTTAAGCACCTTGGAGAACTGTATCATGCTAGGATCTTATGGTATGAATCCAAAAGAAGGCAAAATACACCACAGACAAAATCTGTGAATTTATTTTTGAGAGAGAGAGAGAGAATTAATTTTTGCCAACTTAGTTTCTTCAGCAACTGCAAGCACAGAATCCAAGACTTATTCCGAATGAACCATAATGTTTAGTAGGAGAAAATATTTGATTATATTTCTATGCTGCTTTTCATTCAAATGAATTCCAAAGTGGCTTACAAACAATAAAATAAGAATAGCATGATAGAGCATCACAGAACATCAAAACTATATCACATATCATATAGAATAATTAACAAATCATCAGTGAAGCAATTACAATCTATAAAACAATTGACAAAGCAGCAACTAAAATAAGCTAAACATCACAATTAAAAGCAAATGTCATGTTATATGGTTAACAAATCAATACAGCATTTATAAGCTATAAAACAATATTAACAACATTAACAAAACAGCAGCCAAAAATAAACTAAGCAACTACGGAGGTGGTGGAAATGAGGGAAATCATTCAAAATTTCTGCCAAATTCTGCTGGCAGCACATTCTAGAATTGTTGGGTTCACTCACTGAACTGTAGAGGAAAAATCATGTTTATCATCTATTTATTTTATGAAATCAGAATCTATAGAAGTGGCTGAACTCTGAAACAGGCTATGACAGGGTCAAGATTGCTTCACAAGACCTGTAGTCTAGGTCAGTGGTAGATGGTGAAATGGTGAGATGGTTCACTAAGCAAAACTGCTAGCTGCCTTGGGGAAGAGCCCTGTAGCTCAGTGGTATAGCATCTGGTTTGCATGCAGAAGGTCTTAGGTTCAACCTCTGACATCTCCTGGTATGGTTTGCAAAAACACTTATCTGAAACCCTGGAGAGCCACTACCAGTTAATGTAGTGCTGAGCTAGATGGACCAATGGTCCGACTCAGTTTAAGGCAGATTCCTCCTTTTTTTATGTGTGGCAGTAGAACATAGGGAGGAGCCCTCTCAACCATTGCCTTTCCTAATCTGGTGGTGGCGTAGGTGGGGAGGGATATAAAAAGCAGAACTGTGCAAGTAGACACTTATTATTTGAATGGTTGTCTCTGCTGACGTCAGTGACCTGAATCCAATTCCCAGAATGGTTTAACAACTCATCCCTCTTTCCAATGAACTTTGAGAAGATGGGGCTTAAAAAACAAACACACACTTGAGCTTTCTTCCTCGCCTGCTATTCAACTTGCTTGGTCAGGTTTTGGTTTCTGGATCACAGCTGTGTTCAGCTATAACCCCCAAGGCACAACCACAGTGATGTGGGAAGCTCTGAGCCACTCAGGAGCCCCTGGGCGGTGGAATCTGTGAGTTCTCCAACTGTTTTATGCCATATCAAGCTGCCACAGGGGGTGGGATAGGATCTGACAGCTATGTTCCACATAAAGCGATATGCAGCATGGGGGAAGAATGGAGGGGGAGAGAACATTTCCGAGGTGAATCAGCAACAGTATTTGTTTCTCATTCGTATAAAAGTTGCAGAAAATAGCTCTCAGACATGTGCCAGGACTTTCTTGAGGTTAAATCTAGCTGGGAGCTTCATGGGGGTGAATAGGAAAGAAAGTTCAGAGCAATATAAGCAGTGTAAACAGTATGTACAGCCATCCAAGAAGGTTTGCTGGAGTAATTGACATGACCTAAGGTGACATCCTCTCTGTCTCTTTTTCTTTCATCTACAACACAATGTGACAGTATTTTTTCTCCACCAACAGTATTTATCTCTGTGTTGCTGCTGTGTGTGCATGTTGCTTGCTGCATGCATTTGTGTGGATGTGTGCATCTGGGGTAGTTAATAATGTGCCCTTCAGATGTTATGAGCCCTAGCCAGCATGGCCTATGGTAATAAGAACATAAGAAGTTTGTGCTAGATCAGGGCAGTTTCCCATCTAGACTAGCATCCTGTTCTCACAGTGGCCAACTAGTGGGAAACCACAAGCAGGACCCAAACACAATATCACACTCCCTTCCTGCAATTTCCAGCAGCTGATAATCAGAAGCATCACTGCCTCTGACTGTGGAGGCACCACTACAGAGGCATTGTGGCTAGTGACCATTGATAGCCCTCTCCCCCATGAATTTATCCAGTCTTCTTTTAAATCCACCCAAGTTGGTGGCCATCAGTGCATCATATTGGAGTGAGTTCCATGGTTTAACCATGTGGTCTGAGCTGATAGGAATTGTAGTTTGGTTGGCACCAAGTTGGCTGCTATTACTATTTATTAAATTTGTATACCACCCATCACCCACAGATCTCCACAACATAAAAATGCAAGATAAATAGCACAAAACGCATAACAAAAACAAACCAATAATCTCCCCTCCCCTCCCACAAACTCATTTAAAAGGGTATTGGATGTTAATCAGCCAAAGGCCTGGCTTAGGATACTGGGGACATGCTATGTGGTTGGAATCAATATGGCCAATGTCTGTCTAGCTACCTCCATGAGTGACTGCTGTTGTATGTTTGTGGAACATGTGCTGTGTGAAGTGGAGTCCAAATTAGCTCCCTGCTGAGACTGGTGATGTCTAAACTCCCCTTAGCTGAATTTGAAAATGGCTCAAGAGCTACATTCACTTTTGTAGCTATCAGAAGCAGGAAAAACAATTCATTTCCCTCCTTAGAGTTCAAAAAAGACATGTAATAAGGACTGGTGTCAGGAGTCACCACCCTCTGGCACAGGCATAGGCAAACTCGGCCCTCCAGATGTTTTGGGACTACAACCCCCATCATCCCTAGCTAACAGGACCTGCGGTCAGGGATGGTGGGAATTGTAGTCTCAAAACATCTGGAGGGCTGAGTTTGCCTGTGCCTGCTCTGGCACTTGCTAAGGCCTATGCAGCAGTTGCCAACCTCTAGCTCAGCAATTCCATTTACCTTTGGAGAGCTCTCAGAACAATCTAATTCCATCCCCTCTAGACAGAGATGTGATCAAGGCTGGTGTTGAGGTCAACAGTGTCAGACATGATAGGTCAGCATCATCAGGCTCCATCCACCCTGTTGGGATGTCCTGCATGCTTCCAGCCAAAGAATGCATACAACAGATACTTATTACTTTATTGTCAAAGCAAGCACTTACGGCAGCTCCTACAGGGCTCCCAATACACGGGCACACATATTCTAGTGCCTGGGCAACTGTTCCCAGGTTGGTGCCCTACAGAGAAGGTGTGGCAGCATGGGCGGCCACACTCCTCCACCAACTTATGTACCCTCCCCTGACGGGTTGTGCTCATGCAACTGGAAATTTCTCTGCGGAAGTCATCACTGCTCTTCCCACTTCAAGCTTCTCCTGGTTCTAGGAGACACCAGGGCAGGGAATGGAGGGCATTCTCCCAATCCTGCCCTGATGAGCCTTTTCTTCCTCCTCTGTTGTGTCCTGTGCCCCCTTCCATCCCTGATAGCTCCAACCCCTCCTCTTGCCCAGGCTCCTGCCTCTGAGGTGGCACAGAACCCCCCCAAAGCACTGACTCCCTCTCCTAGTCTGCACCTCCCTTGCCTGCAGCACACTTTTGCCAGAGCCCTGCCAGTCCCTGACATGGGGCCTACTACCAACCACTAAAGCCTCCTTGACATGGTCCTCCATGCTGATGTTATCTGCTCATCTGTCTTCACCCAGTGACCAAACAATGACAGGGGGAGCAGCAGCTGCCTTTGCTCTCCTTGAACTTGGCCCTTTGGGGAGCAGGTGTGGATTGGGTCCAGTGAGGAAGGCAACTGAATAGGCAGCAGCAACAGTGGCAAAGAGAAGGAGACTTTATTCAAGGAGGGGGATCCACTGGAAACACGGCTAACTAAAAAAAGATGAAACAACAACCCTGGAACTTGCACGGTGCATAATGTTCTTATACTATATTAGATTGTTTATAATTTCATCTATTGCTTTTCTGAATTACTGCTTACACAGAGCTAGACAAGTGACTGAAAGGAAGGATTTGTAAGACCCACTGGTCTCTGGGGCCTTAGAAATCCTCTTTTGGACAGTGGGTCTTTGTTTAGCTCCACGGAAACACTAATTAGTGTCCAATATTATGACTAAAAATGGATTTAAGTTTTAATCATGTGCAGGAACTCGTTTGTTTTTATTCCAGACTGCAAAGGAGCTTTTGGGACTGTCATGTTTCATTGGTTGTTTTGTCTTGCCATGTTCAAGACAGATATTTTGCTTAATATCATCGGGCCTTTCTGGTTACAACTGCAGCAAGCAGGAAAGTGAAAAAAGAACAGCAATAGGCAGCCCAGGAAGATCACATAGGAAAAATGGCATCTGTTCCTAGGTACCATTTGGCTGCTTTTGCAAAGAGCTATTTAAAATAATAATAATCATACAGTGGATGTTAATTAGGATTGGCAAATCTGTTAATTCTGGATGTTTCTTATTTTTCCAATCTTCAGTTGTTTACATTTCTACATCAGTTTGTGATGTTTTTCGCTTTAGTCCTCATGAAAATTTATCAGCAAATTTTTCCTAATATAACATTCAATAATTAATTTAACTTGCTGGATTCTCTTTTATTTATTTCTGAATCTCTTTTATTTATTTATTCTTCTTTTTTACAAAAAGTAACTCCAAATGACCTACAACAATACCTGTGTTATTTGTCTAATATGCACATTTTCGCAAAGCATTTTCCCCTAATATAATGCATTTTTTTCCTTTTTTCTTTTCACGTGTGTGTGTGTGTGTGTGTATCTCACAATAGCTGGATGGAAGACTGCATTGCAAAATTCAGAGAAGTGCATATTTTGAAGGATGGCTCTGTTTCCAATTATGTATTAGTTCAGAAAGTGTGAGTTGTGTGAGTTTAGCTTTAAATGCAGAGGGAATAGAATTTATCCCCCATCCCTCGGATGCTATAGAGATGCATGGTGTAAGCATTGCTGAGAAAGAACCTGGTGAATTTGACTAAACTCTACGAAAGACTGTTAACATTGGCTTGCACATTCCTGGCAGTTGCAAGTTAGACTTCTAAAGTTTTGCTGTCAGTGTTAAATCATCAAGAAAGATTACTCCAGGTAACTCTTCCACAGCTCCCATCAATAATGCCTGGCCGAGCTCCGTCCTTTAGAGACTTAAAATTTACAGTGAGCCTAACATGCTTTTGTGGCCACATAATTATTTTTATTATGCTCTGTGGCGGTGTTGGCTGCCAAAAGAGGTTGTCCTAAAATCCCAATGTGACAAAAATCAATTTTCAGATGCAAATTAGGGTGCCATAGGTGACATTTTTCATACCCAATAAATTGCTTGTCTGTGGCTTTGAACTAATGGCCACATAAACAAGAGAGATTGGTGGTGAGGCGTTGCATTATAATATCTACCTATGTGACTTGTGCTACACCAAACTACAAAGGACCTCACAAGGGTTGCTGTATTCTTTCCTACATTCTCCCTCTAAATTTAGCCTGCATGTGAATTGAATCATCTCTCCTGTCCCTCCAGAACAGCCTAACACAACGTTGGCTAGATGCTGTTGGACTTCAACCATCATCATCTCCAGCCATCATGGCCATTGGTCAAGGACAATGGCAGCAGTAGTCCAACAACATTCCCCCAAATTTGGGAAGGTTGCTTTGGGCAGGGTTGGAGGAAAACTCAGGTTGAATGCAGCCTTCCATGCTTTGCTATATGCCCCTCCTCCTTAGCCACACCCACCCTCAGCAGACCACATCCTTCACTGGCCTGGATTCATACCCTCCTGGAGTGTTTTTGCCTGGCTGGAATGTGTCTTTGTACTCTGGTAATGCTCCTTGCTTTAATGGAATGAGCACTGAAGTGGGGGGGGGGACTAGCCTACTGTACAAAGGCAAATTGTAACTTTATCATTCCACACATCATTAGAATTCAAATACTATGATCCAACTCACTGCTATGTTCGCTTGTGTTTGGTCCAGAGGTTGCAGCTAACACAGAATGCAGCAGCCTGGCTCTTAATGGAGCATCCCATGAACCTCTGCTTAATGACCTGAACTGGGTGCACACAGCCAACTTCAATGCCTTATTGTCAAATCTGACCCTCCTGACCTCCCACACCTTGCACGTCTTTGCTTTAACTCTGATAATGTCTCCTGCTTGTCTGAATGAAGGATAGAGAGGTGTGTGTAGAAACCAGCCCACTGTACATAAGTAAAATTCACCTTAATTCCTCCACCTACATTTGCCTCTGGCCCTGCCCATGACTGGCATGTGCCCCTAGATGGCTGCCCTTCTGGAACTGCAGTCTGGGGGTAAAAATGTTTCCCCACCTTTGCTACAGAGCCTTGCTTAGCCCTGATCCTCAATCTTTCTTTCCCTGTTAACTGTACTCTCAGTGACACCCTCTGTCTGGCACAATTTTTTGCTTCTTTGTTCAATGCCGCTCTCCGTGCCTCTCGCTGGAAAGCTGTCTTCAAAGAAAAAAGAAACTTGTCTTTGTTACATTCCAGGAGATTTCACTGAGAAAAGCCTGAAAAGGTACGTCGTGACAAGATATCATTTGAAGCCCCCTTGAGGATGGCTGATGTGATGAGCCAGCTTGGTCTGAGTAACTTTTGATTCAAATGTGTAATGTAGAGAACAGAAGTGGCAGTATGAAGGAGGGCTTGGTGATGGTGTTTCTTTGGAATCCAATATTTTCGGAGGCCTGCCTCGGATATAAAGATCTAAATGCCTTTGAAACTCAGAAGGGGGTGAAAAAAAGGGAAGGGGAAGCAGAGTGTCTGAAATTTTAAAACAGAATCTCTTTATTACATTCGCCTGTTAGGAGATGAACCAGAAATACTGGATGCTGCAAAGTAACTTCAGTCTTTACTGTATTCATTATCTGCCCACGAGTGACAGGACTACTTCCCCTTCTCTCTGCCACCATGCACACTCCTGGTTTAAACCTCTTTCTAATTAAGAGGCCATAATAAGCACAAAGGGATAACTCTTGATTAGTTATCACAGCTGTGTTTCCCTGAATTGCAAACACAACAGCTTGGATACTAGGCTACAGGGGAAACGTCTGCTTTTGTTGAGCCACAACAACATAACTCATCTTCTTGTGGGTGAAACACACTCTACAGCATGTGCACCAAAAGAACTGAGTCCATCCTGGGAGGGGTGTTACTGCTACCTGTGATTTTGTCTTAAAACAAGAGCAGCAATAGCAAAACAGAATCAAAATTCTAAATAATCTCATTTAAATAAAGAGGGAGAAAGCTGGGTGTTCAGCTATTGTTGAAACAAATGAAGCTGCCTTATGCTGAGTCAGACCAATGCCTCATCTAGCGTAGTATTACCTACACTGACTGGCAGCAACTCTCCAGGATTTCAGAGAAGTTTGTCTCCCAACCCTACCAGGAGGTACTGGAGATTGAACCTGGGCTGCAAGACAGATGCTCTACCACTGATATATGGGGCTTCCCCTTATAGATATCCATCCTGGGCTTTTTACTTCTCTGAGTGGCAACTGAGTTTTACCAGTTGCTGCTTTGAAATGGGGATTGGGAGAAGTGAGGCCCATTTCCCTTTCAGGTATTTGGGAAATTCCATCCAATGCTCCCGCCATTCTGCAATGTAAAGCAGATGTAGAGGTGGAGAAGGACATAGAAAAGGTACAACAACAAGGAAAAAGGTGCTGTCCCACCATCTATTGCTTGCATACTCCCTTCTTGACTTCTCCAATCATTTCCTACTTGGAGAAAGGAAAAGGTACTAGAGATGGAGCACATGATAGTGAGAATAGTTTCTCATTGGCCAACAAACCACCAATGACTGACGAGCTAGTAATTGATGAATGAGCACCTGGGTGGGGGGAACAAATGCCAGTTGTGGCTACATCAACAGACATGACTTTCATCTCTGAGTAGCAGCCTGCAGTTGAGCTATGCACAAGGCAGAGCTTCCTACATGCACATGTTTCCATCTGGGCAAGCTAGAGACAGGAATCATTACTGTTTGCCAGCCAGGCAGAGAAACTGGAGCAGGGCCAGTGAAAGGTGTGACCTGAGAAGGAGGAAGTGTGGCATGGGGAGAGTCTGGAGGGCCACATTTCCTCTCTAGGTCTGAGGTTTACAATCTCAGGAGCAATATGAAGAAGGTGGCTGCTATGAGTTGAGAGCAGTCACTGCAACAAATATTTTTATGGGCAAATGGTTCCAGGCAATGCCAAGTGAATCAAATGATACATATGATTTTCTAGCGTACACTCGCCCTATATGGCAGAGAGAGCACCTTTGTTAAAAAAGAAGGAAGGAAGGAAGGAAGGAAGGAAGGAAGGAAGGAAGGAAGGATCTAATTCAAAGACTCAACTCCCATCTTCCCTGCTGGTTGGGACTGATGAGAGTTATAGTCCAAAACAGCTAACAATCAGTTATTATGATCAACAGACCTGAAAGAAGAGCAAAAAGAAAATCATATAAAGCAACATAATCTTAAGTACAGAGGAAAATACAAAAGAAAATGTCTATATAGTATGCATGTACACAAGATAGCAAATGGTCTAAGTTGCCCCCTGCAGCTTTGCATGGTTAATTATCCGCTTGTTCTCACTGTCTCTGATAAAATTTGGCCACTACTGATCACACCTAATGTATCCTCCTAGTTTGAAAACATAGGAAAAGTCAGAAAAACAAATCTGTCCATCCATCTAGCCAGTCTTCCTATCTGATCTGCTCACTGGGTTGCCTAATTTGCATTCTGCCCTATTCAATTATGAATGTTTCTGCTGCCAACATCAACCATTTTTAATTGTGAGGGGGTCTTTGATGCATGCTTTCCTTTCTTGAAACACCCTGAACAGTTGTCTGGTTCCAAACCATCCAGTGTCTGCCTTTTAAGCAGATGAAATACAAACCAACAACTCTTGTTATCTTGGCTTTTCCACTGCAATAATGAAGTATCGCAGACTCATAAAAGCAAACCATTTCATGTTTTGCTTATGCCACTCCAATGGGCGAGTTGCATGGGATGGTCCAGCTTTTCCTCTTTCCCACAGCAGCTCCCTGATGAAGACCGGCGGACAGAATTTTGGGCTGTGAACCAATGTGTACTCCACCCTGTTCTCTTGGCAAGAGGTGTAGAGATGGAAAATATGGAGAGTGATGTTCCCTTTCCTTTAAAGGGCATGGCAAAACATTCCCCAAGCCAGCTGTGCAGTCCAGCAATCTGGATGCCCGAATAACCTCTGGCTCATTTATTGGAAATATTTTGCAAATAGCTATGTGGCAAGCACTCAGGCTGAGAAACATAGAGTTATGCAGTCCAAGATCTCTCTCTCCATCTGCAAATCAATTGTTTATATGCTCAGTTTACTTGTGATTATATTTGGAAAGGTTCAAAGTTGAAAGCAACTTTACAAATTGTGCATGTTTTCTAGACCACAGTCCCAACAGAGGGACCAGTATCAGTTGCACGATACATTTTAACTCATAGTTACTCAAATGTTTGTGCACTTTTGGCTCCGTCTAAACTAACTTTGTCCCCTGAGCCTATCATTGCCCAGGTAGCTCCCTCTTCAGCAAGCAAAATGTGCAGATTCCTCTCATGTACATGCATGCTGTTCACACCTATCTATGTAAATCAGGGGTCACCATGGTGGTGCCCTCCCGATGTTGGATTACAGGTCTCATCTGGCATGGTCAGTTTTGGGGGATGTTGTGAGCTGTAGTCATCTGGAGAGTTCCACCTTGTCTATCCTGGGTGTAAAAAATCTATGTATTATGGTGCTAAACTTGTCTTACACTGGCATTAGAAGAATAGAGTATCTCCGACCTCTTCCTAGGCCTAGCCAGCCAGAGAAGACAGGGGTAGATACAGTTGCTGTCACCAGGAGCTTCCATAGATTCCCCTTTCCATGGTTCTGGCATGGAAGCTATGCTGACTATAATGCTAAACCTCTGTGACTGGAATGAATGTGCCCATCTGCTGCAGGTCTTTGTACACACAGTGGTCCATTGGTTTAGCTTGGCCAATAGATAGCTGGATAATGATAGGCATGCTCAGTATGGAAAGTGTCACATGAACATCATTACTGTTCCTCTTATGTTTCTGAAATGTATAGATCAATTGGGCTGTCTTAATACATTTCTCAGTGGAGCACTGTTCATGGTGTTATGCTGGGAGAACCTAGTTTATTTGCTACCAATGCACGGTTATGTGGTACATTATAGTGGTACATAGTAGCTTGTACTTCAAAGGTTTCAGAAGAAGTCACATGCCCCACCCAGGCAACCTCCATCCAGGCAGAGCTTAGATTTGCAGCCAGACTGTAGCCTGTGCTTTCAGAACAAACTAGGCCAAATCCGTTATCTTGCTTACCTTCACAAATCCTTAAAAGCAGCCAGTCTCTGAGCCCATCTGCAGCTCCTTGGGCTTACTCTGAATGGAAGAACCTACAATCTTAAACTGTATTCAGATTCCCATTTACTGTGCCCTCCCTGAATTTCCAGGGCTGGGCTTTTAATCCATTTTCACACACCATTATCCTAAATGGATATGTATCCTATATTTTGTGATAAGGTAGCACTGTTTATGATGTGTCCTTTCTCACAACAGCTTCACGCCACTTGGAGTTCATGATAAGCCATGCCTAATTTGTTTCTAGCCAAGGTGTAAACACCTTTGCATAAGGTTAACTATATCCCCATCCCATCAGTGCCTGGTGTGTTCACAACAGAAGCAGATCTGACACTAATTAAGCCCTGATGATAGGAACAGCTGGGGGGGGGAGGGAGCTGTGAAACACACCATGGAGATGGACAGGAGCTCCACTGTGCCTAAGGCAGTAATGTGAACACACTCTTAGTCACCAACTGCCCATGGTCAGAAGAAACAGCAACATCACCTTGTGTTTGTGTACATAAACACCAACATATTTCTAGTCATAGTATACATTTCTCTCCCCTTCCCAGTTCATAAGGACCCAACAGCCATGCTGTTTACTGCTATCTGTTTAGAGATCTCCTCCCATTGGAAATACCTCAAAGTTTCATCTCTGATGGGATGGCAAGGGAAAGTTTGGGATCTGGCTTTTTCTCAGCATCTAGCGCAACACAGAAAGGTTGTTAGAGATCAAACTAAACATGATCATTTTGACAATGTATGGCTCCCATACATGAGCTATGTAAATAGAAGTGAAGTCAATGTCAGACCTCCAGCCACTCCTGCTTATTTATGGAGAGGCTATGTCATGGCCAATTGAAGCCTTAGCAAAGCATTCAATGATTTAGTTACTTGCTGCCCCCTGCTCAGTTTTCCTTCTTATGTGTGACTGATGTATGCACTCTACGGGTTTTGCTGAAGTTGATCAATGCCATTTTATTATTATTTCTTAAAAATCTACTCCCTAAAATTCATAATGTACATTTGTATGGATTTTATTTCTAAGACACTTAGGGAGTCAGTCTTGGTTGAAAAGCTGGGTCTAAATAAATACATTTAGCCTGCATATCACATTCTCAACAATTTGAGAAGCAGGTTGTGTCTGAGGATCCTCCATGGAGCAGTTTGGTTGCCCACATTTGTTCCTTCTTTGGCAGAGCAAGTGCATAGCAGAGAGAGAGAGAACATTTTAAAAATGCAGTCAGGGTAGAGGAGAGAATTCTGAGTCAGGAAATATATTCAATGATACACCATTAGGCATTTTAGCACTGTGAGAAATGTTAATGCATAGCAGGCACATGGGATTTGATGCTCAGGCTGGGGCTTAGCATTGCTCATGGCAAAAGACCAGTCTTCTTCTTTTTTTGAAAAGGACTTAGAAAATGGCATAGTTACATAATCTGCCCTAAAATAACTTTTTTTTTCTTTTTTAAGGAAGAAGCTCCACGAGTTAGAGAAATTCTGTCTGCATTGCAGTCCATGTTTAAATCCAAGAAATCATGGGTTACAAATTAGTTTAGCATAGTTACAATCTTGGAAGCTGGAGATACTGTCTCATTCTGTCTCGTTCACACATCACCGTCTTGAGGGGCTGGGAGCTGGGGGCACTGTCATACAGTGGTTCCGCTCCTTCCTCCTGGGCCGTGTTCAGAAAGTGGTGGTGGGGGATGAGTGTTCAGACCCCTGGGCTCTCACTTGTGGGGTGCCTCAGGGTTCTGTCCTCTCCCCCATGTTTTTCAACATTTACATGCAGCCGCTGGGAGAGATCATCAGGAGGTTTGGGCTGGGTGTTCATCAGTATGCGGATGATACCCAGCTGTACCTCTCTTTTAAATCAGAACCAGTGATGGCGGTGAAGGTCCTGCGTGAGTGTCTGGAGGCGGTTGGAGGATGGATGGCGGCTAACAGATTGAGATTGAATCCTGACAAGACAGAAGTACTGTTTTTGGGGGACAGGAGGCAGGCAGGTGTGGAGGATTCCCTGGTCCTGAATGGGGTAACTGTGCCCCTGAAGGACCAGGTGCGCAGCCTGGGAGTCATTTTGGACTCACAGCTGTCCATGGAGGCACAGGTCAAATCTGTGTCCAGGGCAGCTGTTTACCAGCTCCATCTGGTACGTAGGCTGAGACCCTATCTGCCTGCGGACTGTCTTGCCAGAGTGGTGCATGCTCTGGTTATCTCCCGCTTGGACTACTGCAATGCACTCTACGTGGGGCTACCTTTGAAGGTGACTCGGAAACTACAACTAATCCAGAATGCGGCAGCTAGACTGGTGACTGGGGGCGGCCGCTGAGACCATATAACACCGGTCTTGAAAGACCTACATTGGCTCCCAGTACGTTTCCGAGCACAATTCAAAGTGTTGGTGCTGACCTTTAAAGCCCTAAACGGCCTCGGTCCAGTATACCTGAAGGAGCGTCTCCACCCCCATCATTCTGCCCGGACGCTGAGGTCCAGCGCCGAGGGCCTTCTGGTGGTTCCCTCATTGAGAGAAGCAAAGCTACAGGGAACCAGTCAGAGGGCCTTCTCGGTACTGGTGCCCACCCTGTGGAACACCCTTCCAGCAGATGTCAAAGAGATAAACAACTACCTGACATTCAGAAGACATCTTAAGGCAGCCCTGTTCAGGGAAGTTTTTAACGTGCGATATTTTACTGTATTTTTGGTTTCTATGGAAGCCGCCCAGAGTGGCTGGGGAGGCCCAGCCAGATGGGCGGGGTATAAATAATAAATTATTATTATTATTATTATTATTATTATTATTATTATTATTATTACTAATATAAAACATGCAGGTCCCATTGATGAAGAAAAAATGTCAGTTACTCACAGCTTCTTCATATTTAGAAGAATGTCTTTGGATTCTAAGCTCACATGGTAGGAATCAGTTTTGTTAGGAACCATGTTAGGAACCATGAAGGGGAGGAGTCTATAGGGTTCCGTAAACAGCAATTGGTGAGGTGGTGAGCATTCTGTTTGCAGACAGTAATATGAAGAGGAGACTTTCCAGGTTCCTTCCCTCCCTTCACCACCTCTTGTAGCGATCAAGAACCATTCACCTAAGCAAGGACTCAAGTGATTAGAACACAGCAGGTGCTAAACCCATCCCTGAGCTTATCTTTGTGTTTTGTAGCTGGAGTTCATTAACTTGTCAGCACTGATTCCTTTTGAGCAATGTGGAGAAATGAAAGCGGTGGGTGGGTATGGAGGAGAAAGATGATGAAGCAAATCAATACAGGCTCTTAAGCAAGTGCCCTGCTTTGAGTCTGAAGCCATGCAGATGCAAGCTCAAAATGGTTGCATCATGACATTATAGCATAGGTTAGTGGTTTTCAGAGTCTGGTCCTAGGAAGCTTGAGATTCTTGGGTTTGCTCATGAGCAGGGGTGGGTGGAGGTAATTACTTCCCTGAAAGGCAGCTTCACATGCACTAGCTATTTATGAGAGACGGTCCATGTCTTCTATTAAGTTGGACCATTCTCGAATGATGAGGGTGAAGTTTTTGTTAGGAAAAACGCCGGGAAGGCCACCAACTTCCCAAGACACCGGGGCGGCTCTCCCAGTCATTCTCTGGTTGTAAATCTCCCTCAGTCCAGAGAGACTGGCGATAAGCGACCCCTCCATCCTGAGAGGAGCACATTTGTCTTCTGGCAACTCATTGCAGAAGAAAGAGACAGTCAGTAGCTCTAAACTACTTCATTTTACAGTCTATATGCAAAGAATCCATCAGCGTGTCTGTGCTCTCTCAGCAGCAGTACAGAAAAGCATCACACACAGAAGTGAAACTAAAGTTCCAGCAGTATTGAGACTTCCTGTCTCATGCTCTCAGACACTCACATGATATAAACAACATAGTGCTACATACTGGAGCAGCACGGGTGGATAAAAATCCTAACAGTTTGGATAAAAATCCTAACAGTTTTCACATGCTTGAGAATTGCATCCAATTCTGAGAAAAGAATTAAATAAAAAATTGTCCAGTAGCACATTAGAGACCAACTAAGTTTGTTCTGGGTATAAGCTTTTGTGTGCATGCACACTTCTTCAGATACACTGAAACAGAAGTCACCAGACCCTTATACTGTATATAGTGGGAGGGTGGGGTGCAGTTTTTCTCAGAAGGGTAGCAGGAGATGGGTGATGGACTCTATGGGTATGGTAAACCTGTTGACAACTGTTAATGACTACAATTAGTCCTACAGGAAAAAGCAAGGGATAGTATGCAGATGACCAAAAATAGCTTTAGCATATGTAAAGAGACAAGAATGCAATATCTCTATTCAGACTAGGTCTCTCCATAGTTTTCAGTTTAGTAATAAGTTGTAATTCAGCAACTTCTCTTTCAAGTCTATTTCTGAAATTCTTTGGTAATAAGACAGCTGCTTTGAGATCCTGTATTGAAGATCGTGAAGCTAAGGCTCCAATACTTTGGCCACCTCATGAGAAGAGAAGAGTCCCTGGAAAAGGGAAAAGACCCTGATGTTGGGAAAGATTGAGGGCACAAGAAGAAGGGGACGAGATGGTTGGACAGCGTTCTCGAAGTTACAAACATGAGTCTGACCAAACTGCGGGAGGCAGTGGAAGACAGGAGTGCCTGGAGTGCTGTGGTCCATGGGGTCACGAAGAGTCGGACACGACTAAACGACTAAACAACAAAATTGAATTTCCTGGGAGATTGAGGTGTTCTCCTACAGGCTTCTCTGTCTTGTGATTCCTGATGCCAGATTTATGTCCGTTTATCCTTTGGCATAGGGTTTGGCCTGTTTGTCCAATACAGCCTATCTCAATCAGATAAAAAAAATAATATTTTATTTTCTTTCTTTCTTTTTTTAAAGAGTAGTTTTGTTGTAGATCTGCAAAATTGCCCAAAGAGTAGTTTGCAGTACATATGGAAGATTCTTCTCATGCATATGTTCTAAGAAAATATTAAAGAAAGCCAAATGATTATTTGGGTGCATTCTAATATGGGAGATATTGCATTACTTTTCCTGATTATAATGCTAGTGGTTCTGTGCCATTTTCTAAGGTTCCTTTCACATTGCAGTTCCTGTTGCGTCATAGAACTGTGGCTTTTTGACAGATAGACTGGCATGTCACACTAAATTTAATTCACACTAGTGGACATTCTGTGAGACAACAATGAATGTCATTGGACAATGTCATCCCTCCTCCACCCTTTCTGCACATGTGTGCTCCTGTTCCCGCATAATGCTCCCGTGAAAACAGCAAATGCATATTTCAGCCCCAAATTTCTTCACTTTGCGCCCACATTTTCTGGGTTAAGGGAGCTGGAAATTGATTGTTTTCTGGAATCAAATCATGTGGAAATGAATAGTAAACATGCACTACCTTCCATTAGCTTACAGGAAGTGGCATCCACATCATGTGGAAGTTCAAATGTAATGCAGAAATTAACAGTTAACCGAACATCAGGGAAATGGAATAAACTGTGTGAACAAAGCCTTCAAGGAAAATAAAAGCAAGAGTCTTCTTTGCACATCCCTGTTGGAGTACGTCTGCAGTGAAGCATCCATCTCCCTGGCCAAGCCTTTGCATCTGGCCAGCATGTTATCCAGACTGCGTGATGCAAAGTTGCACCCAATCTCTTTGCCAACATTTGCCCTTATTTGTATCCCCGAGCAGAATTGCTAAGCTCTTAGCACCAAGCAGTTAATGCCCGTTAATTAATTTGGATAGAGGAGTAAATGTGTGAAGTGTGAAGTGGATTGATGCACTTACATTTCCTAGCTCTTTGGATTCTGTTTCAGAGTTTAGCTTGTTTCAAAACAAGCAGTTTGGCCTTGGCCTCCTTCTATGTGAGCATTTTGTCTTCATCACGGACCACCACTTCAACTGTCAGCCCTGGCAGGCTTGGCTTAGAGTGGGAATACAGGAGCACCGTGATGAGCATTCATTCCTTACGACCCTCATCTCAAAGGTTGTTTTTGGCAGATGCCAGTGGCTAAAGTAGAGAAGGTCAGGATCCTCTCTCGATTACTAGACCTCCTTTACGACTCGACATTCAGACTGCAGCATGGAGGAGTTCGAACAAGAGCTCTTCCACTCAGGGCCCTTTTCAGAGAATGCCTATGAACTCTGACAAAATGAGCCTTTCACAGAAAATTTGACATTTGTATGCATTGCAGTGAGCATGCTTAAAAGAAACAGCATTAAGTTTGTGGCTGGGATGAAATGAACTTCAGGGTGCAACGAACACCAGTAGCGATGGTATCCTACTTGAACACACACACACACACACACACACACACACACACACGATTGGTTCAGAAGACCCTTCTTTGAATAAATGATTTATTCCACAATCTGAAACACACTTGCAAGGGAGCAAACACGATTGAATACAGCAGTACTTAATTGCCAAGTATCCATATATCAGAATGAGTTTTTATTTAGCAGTGTTGCCAGATTTTGCATTTGCTGGCTCGGAAATAGCCATCTCAGTGGTTTGAAATATTTGCCCCAAATATGAGACACAGGCTCTATGAGGTTGTTTCATGCCAAATCAGCCCATTGGTCCATCTAGTCCAGATTCGTCTGCTTGGACCAGCAAAGTCTCTCAAGCAGACGTAGGTCTTTCTCAGCTGTACTACATGGAATCTTTTTAACTGAGGGGGATGGATACTGAACCTGAGCTCTGATGAGGCCAACGGATGTGCTCTGCCACAAGAGTTGTGACAAAGCACCAGCCCCATCTTCCCTGCCCTTTCCACCATCTGTACAAAGAAGCTGTGTGTCTCATCCCTTTTTGTCAATTCCTGGGCATAATACTGTGCAAAAACAGACTCTGCCAAATAAGTGAGAGAGAAAATGAAGGGCAGGGGGCATAAATCACTGCTATTACTGGTTGAGTTTTAGGGTACTAAAACTGATTTTTCACCAAAGGCAGGGAGCTGAGTGCACCACTGTGACTTCAGGGATACAATCGTTCACTTCACCTCACCCGTCTAACCTGCAAGTTGATGCCACTTGTTATATCTTGCTGTGTTCCTTTGTTTAGAGATGGGGATATTTCTGGTCGCAAGCTATCCATCGAACACCAGAAGGAATTTGCAAAGTGCACCCGCTGCGTGCATGAACTTCTCTTCTCATTATATTTGTTTAAAGTGGCTTCCCTGTGCACAGATGCCAGCAGTGCATCAATAGACCCAGATGGATCATTTTTATTTCAGCACAGACCTAGACTACCAGGGCCCTGTATGGCAGAGCCAATAAAATATCTAAAAGTAATTTTTACATGCTGCACTATTGCTTAAGGGAAACGAGAAATTGCTTTTGTGCTTCATTCTCATAATGGAATGAGATCCATATTGGACAATGCACACACATTTATATTTACTTTTTAAACATATATATATATGTGGGTGGAAGGCACAGTCAGTTTATTTATATATGACATTCTCCAAATATACAGGTGTGCTCAAAGTGGTTTGCAAAAACACACACATGTACAATAGGACACACCTTACTTTGTAGTTTTGTTTTAAAGTTTTTAAATATTGTGTAATATTGCATTTGAATATGAATGTTGTGTTTTAATTATTCTACCCCAACCTGGGGCTTTAAGGTGGAGGGTGGGAAATTAATTGCAAGAAGAAGAAGAAGAGTTCAGTTAAAATATATTCAAAGGAAATTCATTAGCATAAAGCTTACCATGAAGTCAGTTAACAGTCTCCCAAAGTTGGCCTAAAGGAGGGGTGTCAATAACAATTATTAGATTCCCCCATTATAGTGAATGGGGTCTAGAGGACTTCATTGTCTACATAGTAATGCAGTAAGGTAAAGGTAAAGGGAACCCTGACCATTTGGTCCAGTCATGGCTGACTCTGGGGTTGCAGCGCTCATCTCGCTTTATTGGCCGAGGGAGCTGGCGTACAGCTTCTGGGTCATGTGGCCAGCATGACTAAGCCGCTTCTGGCGAACCAGAGCAGCGCATGGAAACACTGTTTACCTTCCTGCCGGAGTGATACCTATTTATCTACTTACACTTTGACCTGCTTTCGAACTGCTAGGTTGGCAGGAGCAGGGACCAAGCAACGGGAGCTCACCCCGTCGCGGGGATTCAAACCGCCGACCTTCTGATTGGCAAGTCCTAGGCTCTGTGGTTTAACCCACAGCATCACCTGCGTCCCTAGTAATGCAGTAACAGGTTGCATTTTTAAAAACACTGCGCAGGAGGTGGGGGGTGGCCTGAGAAGAGTCCCAAAGGACCTGGAGGGCTACATTTGTCCTGCTGGCCCGAGCTCCTCACCACCACCCTGCATTTCATTTCATTTATTTATTTTATATAACCCACCTTTCAGCGATCATGGAGCCAAAGGCATCATACATGTGCTTCCAAGGTGGCCACCCATTCAAGGACTGTCCCAGACCAAACACAAACCCAGACCTGCTTAGTGTCATCAAAGGAGCAGCCTCATGCACTTTCAAACCATACCCTGTGACCATCTCCTTACTGTCTAATCTATTAGAATTTCCAAGAAATGTTTCTAAATAATCTCTAAACTTCTGGCTCTGGGAGATACTTCACTGGGACATATGGAGTCAAGAAGCAAAGAGAATTTATCTGAAAGCCAGTGCTAACATTCCCAGTGAGGAAATTCATTGCTGTGGTATGTTTTTTCAGGGAAATAACCTATATCTACAGTTTAAGGAAAGAATATGAGAGCGTGAAACTGATTGACTGATCACATTTCTTTCTCCAGAGCTTCAGACAATGAAGCTGCTTGGAAACTAATGAATTTGAGCTGAAACTGCATTCTATTGAGATGTATGCGGCCATGGCATTATGACTAATGGCATGAGACTGACAAGATGTAAATCATTTACTGTGCTGTGTAATGCTCAAGTCTCATTCAGCTTGCCTTACAGATATGAATCATTTTTAACTAGACTAGGGAATGCCCCCACAAAACATTGATTAAGGGTAGAAAGATCTGAGATCCTGACCTACGTTTTATAACAAAGTATGCAAACACCTGGAGTGATTCCAGTTGACATTTTGGTTGGTGAGATTCCATGACAGAATCCTAAAAATAAGCTGGATTTTACTGCTCTGTGACCATTGGACCACCAGAACCATTAGATGCAAAAACCTTAGAACATTCAGAAATGGGTGGAAGATTGTTGTGCCATAGAAAGAATCATTAGAGACTTCACTCTCTTAAGCATCCTGTGAATGGAGACGGACCATCTTACTAACATGTGTCTGATCTGCACGTGTGTGTGTTTGTGTGTATCCCCAAGACTTCTGTGTATCTCTGTTGGGACTCAACTTCAGATTGCTTATTGTAGTATCTGGAGCATCAAAGTAACAGATTGTTTGGATGCCGTCTTTCCATCTTTTATGACATGGGTGGCTAATGGTAGTGCTCTGGAATACACTCATCGGATCCAGACACCATGGCCCTTGGGAACTGGATTCTAACATATGGAGGATGATCGGTTAACCACCCCTGCTTTATGGCTAGCCTTCTCCTATATCTGTTGGGAGTTGTAATTCAGTAACATATGGAGGGCTGAAGCTTCCCCAAACCTGTTTTAGAGGATGGTCCAGAGTCCTTCAACTAGTTCTAAAAGGGCAGAATCTTTCAAATCTAATTAATTATCAAGTTTATTTTCTTATCTTGGAGGGGTATGGGGAGGGCTGGGAGTGTGAGGTGATTGTACCTGGGTAAGATTTCTGTAGATAGGTCTGAATTTATTTATTTATTTATTTTTTTAAAAAAACCTTTATTCATTGATCTGAGATTTATTTGAACAGCTGTTCTTTTTGCTCAGTTATGAAGCCCGGAGCACTGCAGAGTCTTTGAGAGGGCTGTTAATAAGAACAAAGATTTTTAATGATTTGGCAAACATTTTTGAAAGTATTAACTGCCAATATAGAGTCTATGATAACAATCAAGTGGTGCTTGGGATAATTTGTACTTGGCACACTTGACAGATATTAATTATGTCCGACAGGATCCGTGTGAACTCCTGGCAGGCAGGGAAGGTATTGCGACACAGACAAAATGATTTCCCAGTCATCCAATACAAAATCCTCCTCTGGAACTGCAGTGATAGAATGTGTGTGTGTGTGTGTGTGTGTGTGTGTGTGTGAGAGAGAGAGAGAGAGAGAGAGAGAGAGAGAGAGAGAGAGAGAGAGACTGGTCTATCTAGCTTTCAGGTTGGTACAGAGAAGAAGCAGGTGCTGAAGAGTCCTCCAGAAGTAATTTATCCAAATCATAGTCTTTCTTCCAGAAGCAGGGGAAATGGCAAATATTGTCTATACTGACTGGCAATGGTCCTCTAGGGTTTCTTGCCTCTCTCCCTCTGTATCACTAGTCTCCCATTCTCCCTCTCCTGCCAGTGGGCACCACAACCTGCTGGGCCCTTCCCTGGGATCGTCTTCTCCCCATTCTGTGCTCCCCCAGGCTCATCCTGCTCCTGGCTCTGCCAGCCCCTGACATCCCACACATGATGTTAGCTGTAGAGCAGGTGGGCATGGTTTGGTTGAAATGGCATTGTGGGTCAAATGAGGAGGTCTTGAATGATTAATTAAGCTCCCTAGCCCTGTTGTAGACTCTTCAACTAACATCATGAATGTTAGTTTCCACTTTGCAATTTCATGGGTTTTTTGCTTGCAGCCATTTCATAAACTTATGGGGAAGGAGCCATGTTCCTGCCCCAGATCTACACAATCAAACCTAATATATAGCTAATCAACATGGAACACAGCTTCCTGGTCAGCCATAATAGGTTACCGATTGCCACGCCAATGATGGTTCCAACTCTTATTGTGACAAATAGGCAACGGCCCAGCTGTCTGACTCATACCCATGACGGCTTCTAATGAAGTTTTCCTTGCTAAGACTAATGGTGTCTGCTACCAGGAAGTGGCCAGGTCATTCATTCAAATTTTGAATGTGTTAGGATCCCAAAGGGACTTTCCCCAGCAAAAAATAAAACAGAATGGAAAATTCTACAGCAAGGGGAAAAAACATTATGCCCAAGCAGCATTCCACTTTAGATGGACCTTAAATCTGTTTAGTTGGAGTCCACAAAAACAATTTCTGTGTCACTGTGAGCATAAGCCATGATGACAGACAAGTTATTGCTCATATTCGGTAGGAAATCAAACACCTTGATACTATGGTGTTGGAGTGAAAATGTTCCTTTTGAAAAGTGCTATGTGATTAGCATGATAGTCAAAGGATATGTGTTTATAGTGTGTGCAAAATGTATGAAGATACATTGAACCATTAATCTGTCTAGTCTAGATCTGCAACTCTCCAAGATATTAAAGGGGCCTTTTTCAGCCCTCTTAATTGAGACTTTTTCCTCTGCCAAATTTGGAGTGCTAGGAATTGAATGTATGTACTCTTCCACTGAGCTATGCCCCTTGACTTTTGATAAGATTTGTGTGGGACATAGGTCCTTGGTATTTTGGGTAATACCAAAATTTGGGGGATTTTGGGTAAATTTTTGTCATCACTTATGCTGGTGCTGCAATCTTGTTTAGGTAATTAGTATTGCATACATGTAAATGGTCCTGGATTGACTCCCAGGAATCCACAAGGGTGGATGTTGTTGTTGTTCCTACTGTTTTTAATACAGAAGTCTGATTCATGTAAGTTGACACATCAACTGTGTGTTTTTGCATGTGTGTGGACTCTCTCTCTCTCTCTCTCTCTCTCTCTCTCTCTCTCTCTCTCTCTCTCTCTCTCTTACACACACACACACACACACACACCTCCTTGGAGAGAGTGAAATTAAAAGGCAAAGCATTGCAGTGCTCAAGATCCTCAATATCCCATACAATGAAAGGCCAAAGAACCAAGGCAACTGTCTGAGGATGGAGGCAAATTCAGTGTTAGCATGAATCTTTCATAAATAATGGAAGGTGATATATAATGGCAAGAGAAGATTGTGCCTGTGCAGTTCTCCTGACCAGTGGTGTAGCTAAGGTTGGGTTTTGGGGCTAAAGCCCAGCACCAGGATCTAGACTAAAATAGATATGCTGGGGAACATATATGCAAATGTTCAGTGCTGGTTCTCTCTGTTTCTCTTTTTCTAGTCATAAATTTAGTTCTTCATGTTTCTGGAGCCCTTTGTGATTATTATTTAAAAATAAATCTCATAGAAATTTGTCAGTGTTTTGGTGCGAACTTCTGCTAATAAATATATTTCTGCATGCATATTTGACTAATATACACATTTCTGCAAGCAGTTTCACCTAATATAATGCATTTTTGTATGTTATTCTCACTAACATATGCATTCATATGCACACTTTCTCATAACATATGCATTTATGTGCACATTCTTTTGACTGGAGAAGCACATCTGTTCTGAGTAGAATTAGCATTGGATCCAACCCTTGCTTCAGAAAGTAATGGCAAGTTCCAACATACAATGTGGGGCATCATTAGACTTCCTCTTCTGAGACATCCTGATACATGAACACCTATCCAGGATGCAGCCAATACCAACATTCTGTGTTCCTGCAGGCACAGTTGTACTCTTACTTCAAAATTGTGACCCACACACTTCTGCAATCAGATCAAACAGGCTGACAGTCTCAGTCACTTGTGCTGGCATTTCTCTTTCCATACCTTCCTTCAGCAGAAATGGAGAGCTGCTAATATAATCACTACTGCTTTCTTGACACAATGTGGTTATAGGGATGCAAGGTGAAGCATGAATTATCTGTCATTATTGACATTCTCATAAATAGGCCGATCCTGAAGATTTCACTTGAAGAAGCTTAATAATGATCTTCATTAATCAGAAGCCTGATCCTGTGTCTTGAACTAACAATACTTCTACAGCTAATGAAGGTTGAGAAAGTCTATTAGTAGGACTCTGGCTCATGGATGCTTTTATTCAGAAGTAAAAAATATGTGCAAGATGGATAATAAATTATGCTGTCCTAAGAAGCCTTGGGCTAATTAATCTCATTATTCTTTCCTTCTTTCTTTAGGAAATCTTTAAGGCAGAAGGCAGCCTTGGAATTGTAAGGCAAAGAAGGTCCATTGTGGCAACTCCAATCTTAATTCCTGAAAATCAGAGATCTCCATTTCCAAGGCCCGTGGGCAAGGTGAGTGATAAAATCTGCTGGCCTTAACCTAAATTGATTGTAACCATTTGCCTTTGCAGAGTTATCCATGGCCACCACCAATGTGATTGAGTAGATCTTTTTTTTTTTTTAGTGTATTTGGATTAGTGGTGCTTCTGAATTTCCGCCAGCCCAATTTATCTCTGAATTTTAAAGTACTGAATGACCCAGTCTTATTTTCAGAGTGAAATCAGTGCATTAGAATCCTCTATCTTATACTTATACCAAAATGCTGGGAAGAACATGTGCAAGAATAGTTTGCTGCAGATTTTATTTCCTTCAATTTATTCATAACTTCTATCACTTTCCCTGCTTTTCTGGTTCTAGTTCAGTGGTAGCGTATATGTCTTGCATGCATAAGATCCTAAGCTCAATTTCTGGAATCTAGGACGAAGAAGTATCCCAGTGTGAGTTACTGGAGAGCCACCCAAAACCATAGTGGTCTAATTAGTACAGTGGAATTCCTTGTGTTAACATGTAAATAAATAAAATACTCGCTGGGGCCTCCGAACCTGAATCTTTTTAAAGATAACTATGAAAAATGTTGGTCAGAAGTGAAAAAGGACTTAGAAATATGGTCAAATTTGAAGCTTTCCTTGCTAGGCCGTATTGCTGCTATAAAAATGAATGTATTGCCAAGAATGTTGCTTCTGTTTCAATCACTGCAAATTTTGGACAAAATGGACTGTTTCAAGAAGTGGCAGAGAGATATCTCTAGATTTGTCTGGCAGGGCAAGAAGCCCAGAATAAAATTTAAAATACTAAACGATGCAAAAGAAAGAGGTGGATTTGCCCTGCCAGACCTCAAACTTTACTATGAGTCAGCAGCATTTTGCTGGCTGAAAGAATGGCTGCTTCTTGAGAACACAGACATTTTGGATTTAGAAGGTTTCAATAATGTATTTAGGTGGCATGCATATTTGTGGTATGATAAGGTCAAAGCACATAAAGCATTTAAAAACCATATTGTCAAGAAAGCATTGTACAATGTTTGGATAAGATATAAAACCCCAAGGTGGTTATCACCGATGGAAGCAAAGGCTCAGAAAAAGCTTAATATGGAGGCCAAATGGCCGAAATATTGGGAGATCTTGGAACAAGAAGGAGATAAATTGAAATTGCAGAGTTTTGAGAAACTAAAAGACAAAGTGCGAGATTGGCTTCATTATTATCAAATAAGGGAGGCTTACAATCTGGACAAGAAAATTGGCTTCCAGGTGGAAAAATCAAAATTGGAAACAGAACTGTTAGATCCCAAAACTAAGATATTATCAAGAATGTATAACTTGCTGTTGAAATGGAATACTCAGGATGAAACGGTGAAATCTGCTATGATAAAATGGGCACAAGATGTTGGACATAACATTATGTTTGCTGACTGGGAACAGTTATGGACCACAGGTATGAAATTTACGGCATGTAATGCCTTAAGAGAGAATATTATGAAAATGATATACAGGTGGTACATGACACCAGTCAAGCTTGCAAAAATCTATCATTTGCCCGATAATAAATGTTGGAAATGTAAAGAAAATGAAGGTACATTCTTTCACCTCTGGTGGACGTGCCCAAAGATTAAGGCTTTCTGGGAGATGATTTATAATGAAATGAAAAAGGTATTTAAATATACCTTCCTGAAGAAACCAGAGGCCATTCTCCTGGGCATGGTCGGCCAATTGGTGTTAAAGAAGGACAGAACTTTTTTTATGTATGCTACAACAGCAGCAAGAATACTTATTGCAAAGTATTGGAAGACACAAGATATACCCACCCTGGAAGAATGGCAGATGAAGGTCATGGACTATATGGAACTGGCGGAAATGACTGGCAGAATCCGAGACCAGGGAGAAGAGTCGGTGGAAGAAGACTGGAAGAAATTTAAAGACTACTTATATAAATATAAGTTAAATATAAAATTAATGAATGTTAGAATGATGTCGGAATGAAGTTAAGTGGTTTTAGCGGTAATGCCATAAAGGAGTATGTAAA
This sequence comes from Podarcis filfolensis, assembly GCF_964270895.1. Taxonomy (NCBI): domain Eukaryota; kingdom Metazoa; phylum Chordata; class Lepidosauria; order Squamata; family Lacertidae; genus Podarcis; species Podarcis filfolensis. The sequence goes on along the minus strand of NC_139611.1, from coordinate 36,281,354 downwards.
AATGGTCTGTTATTAGGTGAGAATGCGAAGTTATAATACAGTAAGGTAAAGGATTAAGATAAAAACAAGGAGGGAAAGGATTTGCTGAATTAACCAATTGAACTGGAATACAAGAAAGGGAGGTGTGAGGACGTCAGGGAAACAAGCAAATGGAAGACAAGACATGAAAAGATTGATATGTTTTTAACTGTTTTTTCTTCTTCTTTCTTTATTTTTTTTCTATATTTTTCTGTACTTTGTATCTTTTCTTTTCTTTTTTCTTTTTATTACATTGTAACTCTTTTTGAAACTTTAATAAATATCTTTTTTTAAAAAAGTAAATAAATAAAATAAAATAAATAAATAAATACCACCACTACAAAAAAGCAATATTGATGTAACTACATGCATGCTGAATTCCTTTTGTGTGCTGGCTTACCATCATCCACTTGTAGTTGTGCATCATGATTAAAACTACAAAAAGCCCTATTCATGTGGTTGTCTAGCTGGCTGTGTTAAATTCTTTTTGAATTTTGTTTTACTGGTCATAGGAGTTCATGTGAACATCAGTAAAACACCATACAAAAAGAATATTGATCTAGTCCTAGGTATGGGCTCACCAAAATGGTTTTTTTGCAGTGTTTTATATGCGGGCATCGGTAATGTGGAAGATTAAAAAAAATGGTGAGGTGAAGGGAAAACTGCAATTAACTGCATGTGTTTCAGTACCAAAATTGATTTTAGAAATTCTTTCATCAAACTGGAATAAAGGAGAAGGTAAAACATCGGCAAAAGTGAGTCTACAGAATAATAAATAAATGGAATGCGATAAATTGACTCTTGCCTTATTTTGGAGAGAGAAGCCTGGTGTTTGTTTGTGGAATGGATAGATTTTTTCATTGGAACATCTAATTTGGTACAGAAAGTAATTTCCACTAATTGAGATGGGTTCCAATTGCCATATCTAAAGCCACACTAGCACACTTACCTCTAAAATTCCTATATGTGGTTGCAATGGTTTGTGTTTTCAAGATGTGGGGGGCAGAGTTCTTGTGTGCACTAGAGCACTTAACAGATTTGTAAGAAGGAATTGTTTTAAATATATATGCACATCTGGCAGTGAATATGGGAAGGTGCCTCATTTGACCTTTTTCACAGTTGCATTACATTTGAAGGGCAAAGCACTTATGAGATGTTTATCAGCAGCTCTATATTCATCCACCACAACCCCCCTCCCTTTTTGTCAAATTCAGGAAAAGGTTGCTTGGAATACCCTTAACATTTCAAGTGGCAAACTCAGCCCTTGAATCACAATACTTATTGTTGGATCAACTGAATCAGATGCGGGCTAGGGTGACATTGCAACATTGCCATACTTAAATAGCTGAATGTAATAGGGAAGAGTTTTAGACTTGGTTATTTCTGTATTCAGTAGGATTTTAACCCTGTTGCATGTTACATTGCTGTGAGAGCTGGTGGACTTTAAGAACATATGAAGCCCCCTGCTAGATCATAAAGTATTGTTTTCCAAGAAGAGCTGAAGACAAGAGGTCTTCCCCCTTGTTGCTCTACCCCAGCCACTGGTACTCACCAACATTCCTCTTGATGTGGGTCCCACTTGGCAATTGGTTTAAACTAGGGTTTAACCTAATTTGGGTCTCCAACTGTTTTTGGACTACAACTCGCATCATCCCTAGCTAGCAGGACCAGTGGTCAGGGATGATGGAAATTGTAGTCCAAAAACAGCTGGAGACCCAGGTTTGGGAAACACTGGTTTAAACTGTCTTTGTACATAAAAAAAAGACCACGAGCCCTGCTCAGTCAGGTCAAGAGACTCTCTTGTCTGGTATCCTGTTTCCCATAGAGGCCAACCAGATGCCTCAGATTAATCTGCAAGCAGGATGTGAAGTCTTCATGAGAACATGGACAGTATGAGAACCCAGGATGAAGTGCTTTGCTTTAAATGAAAGCAGTTAGAGGGGAAAGTGTGTTACTATCAGTGTCCTGGTCTTTGAGAGGCCAAGGCTCAGAAGAAGCCTAGCCAGATGCTATCAAGAGGCCAAGTCAATTGACTGTGTCGGTAATCCAGATCCCCTGCAGCTCCTTGGGGAGATCCCAGGGTAGCTATACCAAACCTTGTCTCTGTAAACTCCTGAATCCAACTGAAGTCTTCTCTGTGTTGATTGAGCTTTAGTTTAGTAATCCCCACCTCCCTAGGAAAGCTCACTGGCTGGCTTTTAAAATAGGCATCACCTGATTTTGCAATCTTTGGCTCCTGTGAGTGTGGGGAGATTGGGTACTGTGGGAGACAGTTCCACTGAATCAGTTGATGGCAGCAAGGGTTTGTCTTCTGGCTGGAAGGAGCCTTAAAAAAGTGCTTTGGTCAGATACGAAAGTGGTATTGAATATCTAATGCAGGGGGAAAAGAAAACCCATGTGGGGGCTGAGACAGTCCCAGGATGCATGATACCACAGGTTTGCTGAACTTATCTGAAGTTATGCAGGTACTGGGACAGGGGTATGCACTTGTGAAGTGTTAGCTTTGTTACTTGCTTTCCTTTCTAGCAGGCCCATTTGCTTCATTTTCCACTTGATATTGTGGAAATTGTTTTCTTTTGTTACTGTTCCGTAAATGTTTAATTTGTTTTGCTTTGGCACTGATTACAATGGAGACCTGGCCAATCTCTACAACTTTGGAATTTAGCATCCAGATGGCATGTAGCTTGCAAAGGAGTGTTGCACTGTTCCTGAAGGAATCAGACTTGCCAAATGCAAATAATTCATATTATATAAGCAAATGAAAAGGGTGAGGTGGGGTGGGGTGGAGGTGAGGGTATCCTCCAAGTTTCATATAACTTCCAGGGACTGCTGGGGATAGAAGGAATGCATAATAGAGGCAGGACGGCCAAGGCTGATCAAGAGGAAGAGGGTTAACAATTTATGGGGATTTCTGCCACCAGCAAGGAAGGAGCCAGGGCTGGTAGAAGGGAAAGAGATTGGAGATTGGAGAGGCGTAGGATGTGTCAGCCAGTTACTTAGTCAACAGAAATGTGTGTTTGTGTGTGTTCAGTGCACCTTAGGACCTACTGTAAGCGTGTGCTCTGTCAATAAAGAATTAAACTACCAGCCATTTGTCCTCCTCAGACTGAGTGTACTCAGGACAAAAACCTTATAACTGGAGAGTTGGAAGGGATATTGGAGGTCATATAATGAAACCCTCTGTTCAACAATGGACCTACATTGCAGCATGAAACAGCATTATGTCTGTCAGATGGCTGGTCAGCCTCTGTTTAAATACATCCAGGAAAGACAACCCCATCTCATCTCTTGATAATTTGAAGCTACTGTCAAACAGTTCTTACAGTTCAAAATTCCAACTACTGCTTAGCTGTAGTTCTATACTATTTCCACTCCCTGGATAGGAGGAGAAACAGGGAACAAATCTGCCCCATCTTCTGAAATGTAGTTAGTGAGATAAACAGCTACCATGTCCCTGCTTAATCTTAAGAACAGAGGAACTGCCTTATACCAAGTGAAATCATTGGGCCATCTAGCTCAATATGGTCTACACTGACTGGCAGCAGCTCTGGGGTTTTAGACAGGGAGTCTCTCTCCCAACCCTACATGGAACCTCCTGCATGCAAAGCACATGCTGTGCTGCTGAACCACAGGCCACCATCACATTCTTCTGAGCAACCCATCTTGGCAGGCTTGGAAAACTACCCACCTGAACAGTGACTTTGCATTTTGAGGATAATATAGGAATAAAGGAAGCTGCCTTATACTGAGTTAGACCATTTGTCCTTCTAGCACTGAATGGAAGCAGCTCTCCAAGGTTTCAGGTAGGGAGTCTCTCTCAGCCCTACCTAGACATGTTGAAGATTGAACCTGAGAGCTTCTGCATGCAAAACAGAAGCTCTAACTACAGAGCTATGGTCCTTCTTAGCTGCCTAGGATAGTGTTTGAACAGTTAAACCTGCCTTATGCTGAGTGAGACCCATGGTTTATTAAGCCCGGTGTGGTCTACAGTAGCAGTAGCTTACTAAGGTTTCTAGCAGCCGTCTTTCATAGACATATTTGGAGATGCTGGGGATTGAACCTGAGGCCTTCTGCACACAAATCAGATGTTCTGCTATTGTCCTCGTTTTTTTCTTGTCTAAACAAACCTATTTCTTCAAACCATTCCTCAAAGGACTTGGTATCAGACTCCTCACCATTCCGGTTGCCCCACTATGGACCTGATCTAGTATGTCAGTGCTCATTTAACACAATGCCCAGAAGTGGACTTAATATTCCAGTTGTGACCTCAACCATTGCTTCATATTGGAGAATGTTCATGCCTCACCACATTCAGAACACTGAAAGATCCCCCCTCCTATAGAATTTTCTTGGAATGTATCAGCCTTCATTCCTAATAAACCTAATGCTGCGCCTCTTGGCAGTTTCAGGAAATCTCTCCTATGAGGAAACAATGGGAAAACAAAAATGAAATGACTTTTGCTTCTACCATTCATGTATTTATTTCCATTCACTTGTCATAAAAAGACATCAGGAAGGAATGGGGATTCATGCATTCATTATTAATTTGCTTTACAAGTAAATAAATATCAATGGTGTGCCCAGGCCACAAGTGTTTACTTGTACTGTACCTGTGAATGTAGCTTTGGGAAGCAGCTCAATCTGTTTCAGAGCCACAACATTTCTTTACAATTTGACTTGTTATTTGGGACCAAATTACATTTGTTAAAAATGAAACTCTTGCCTCCCCATTCACTATAATGGGGAAACTACAAATGGCTATGGTTTGGGGGGTTTTTTTGCTTTCACAGAAGTGAATGAAATTTGCAGGCACAACAGTCCCTCCACATTCAACTGAGCCTGCTAAATTGTAGGCAGGTAGATACAACAATTTTATTACAGGGCATCTTTAAAGTTCTATACTAGATATGATTCTCAAATGCAGAAACTGGGGTGGAGTGGGGCATTCCACTAATTATTTTTTGATCAGGAAGACTGAAATTCTCCAACAGTTCAGTCAAGTCCTGAAAAAGCACTCTCAAATTTTCAACCAAAATTATTTTCATAGCAAATCCAGTCCAGCTTTAATTTGCTTTTCTTTGCATTTCTGGGCTGCTTCAATGTAGCTGATTGTTGAAAAATACTGGACAGGGAAAAGAAAGTACTTCTTCACACAGCAGATAAACTATGGAAGCAGTATAACTCTAAATTCCAATTGCTGGGAATCACAAGTCTTAAGAGGCAATAGTGCTCAGGTTATGCTTGCAAGCTTCCCATGGGCATCTCGTGGACCACTTTGTGAACAGGATGCTGAACTTGATGGGTCTTTGGCCTGGTCCAGCAGGGCTCTCCTCCTCGTCTTGTGTTCTTAGACTTCAGGCAGCTGATTGAGTGAACACTAGACTGCAAAAGATTGTCTTTGGTACAGTGATGTGTTGTGTGTTTCAATTTGAGAATGGGGGCATTTGCTTTTGTTTTGTTTTCTGTACTGGCAGAATCTCAGAGAAACCAAAGAAGAAAAAATGTGCAGGCGAGCCAAGCAGCTTGGGTGTAATAAAAATGTAATATTGAGTGTTATTGAGCTTGCTCCCTATAAGGACGTACACAGCTGAGCTGATCAATAAAATGCTATAATGAGTTATAGTCATCAGATTGGAGTGGGGAAAATGAATTAGCTATAACTTCATACGGTCATTTTCAGAGAAGTTACTTGTCTGGAAAAGCTACTTGCTGGCAATCTGTGCTCCTCCGGCAGGAATGCAGTTACAAACCACTTCTGTGTCAACAAGGAATAAAGACAGAGCATCTCTTGTTCCTGAGCATGTGGCAATGTGACAGAAAGCTACGGCCCATGTCCTCGTGTAACTGGAGACTGATTTGAGCTGCCAGTGGCTGAAGGTCTCTTCCTCTAGGGAGTTGGGCACGAAGCTGCCTTTGCTAGTGCAGTGACTATGAATACAAATTGCACAGTCGAGCTACCTAGTGTTGTAAGAAGAAATGCATTGCACAGTGGGCTAATGGCAAGTCATTGGCTGGATTCAGACATATCAATATCAGTCTGACAAACCATGGTTTATTGGATGGAAAAGAAGTGTTGTGCATTGGTACTTTAGCCTTTTACATGCCTTAACACAGGCATAGGCAAACTCGGCCCTCCGGATGTTTTAGGACTACAACTTCCATCATCCCTGACCACTGGTCCTTTTAGCTAGGGATGATGGGAGTTGTAGTCCCAAAACATCTGGAGGGCCAAGTTTGTCTATGCCTGCCTTAACACATTGCTTCTCTGTATTGCTAGATGTTTGAACTCTGAAATTGTGGCTTAAGCCTCTGGTTGGTATGCAGATTACTCAGAGTAGACACATTAGAATTAATGAGCATGATTAAGCAGCTTTCTGATGAGGAAAGGCTGCAGCATTTGGAGCTTTTTAGTTTGCAGAAAAGGTAAATTAAGAATATACACATGATAGAAGAGTATACAATTATGCATGGCATGGAGACGGTAGCTATGTTCCTATAGCTAAATGGGCAAATAGTCTGACAGGATAGAAGGTACGTAGTTTCCTTTGTTCCTGTAGCAAAACAAAGTACTCTTTGGCATATCTACTCTTCTGAGTGTTCAGGTGTTTTGACTTGCATGTTGATGTACAGCTCTGGGCTCAAACCTATAATGCTCTGATGTCTGGGTCCAGGATATGCTTATTACTGATGAATCTCATCCCTATAGCTTCTTCCAACATTAGCCATATGTGTGTGGATGATACACAAGCCTAAGGCATGTGCTTCTGCTAAAAACTGGAGAGCTGTGCCTTAAAAGCTGACATGCTTGAGTGCTCTGCTAGATGAGGCTAGAGCGTGCAATACCTTGCATGACTGAATCTTACATGAGTACAACTTGATTTGTGCTTGCAATTTCCTCACTAATAAACATACAACATGTCCAAACTTAGCTAGGACTAATTTACGACTGTTTTGATGAACTGAACCACTGCATCAAATCCCGCGGACGATACAATGTTTGGGAATGGCCTTTCTTCCTTTAAATAATGCAGCCTAGAGACTATGGACTGGAGGAGAAAGTCAATTCGGTTTGCATTTAAAGACACTTTTGCACTTTCTGAAACAATGTGAGAATGGAAGCACAACTGTCCTTTGAAATTTACACTTATCTGAATTTCGTGATGGAGTTCTCTGACCTACCAACGTTTACAGAAATGCACTCCATTGCTTGTGAAATGTGTACAAAATACAAACATGCCTTTACTAGAAGAAGCTCACAGAAATGCTGAATAATTTTCATGAGATTTTTTAAAGAAATGCAAATTACTGCAGAAATGTGGAGAACTGAATAACTTGGAAAACTGAGAGAAGCTAAAAGTGAGGGATAATAATAAAATTAATAATACCATTTAATGCCAAAATAGGCTTCTAAGCAGTTTACAAGTATAAAATCAAATTCTATTAAAATATAAAACATAATTTAAATACACAATTAATGTTTGCAATAAAACAATTCAATTAAAACAATAGTAATTAAAACAGGACACACAGCTCAAAAGATCAAGGGAATACATATGTAAACAAGTGCAACTTCAAAAGTCGGTGGAATACCAAGTAGGATATAATTCAGTGGGGTGTATTCTATAACACTGGTGCCACCATATAAAAGGTCCACTTCTTCATCGCCACACACCGAATTGTGGTGGCGATTTTTTATGAGCTTGAATGTTGCAATATTGGACTGTTGGTTTCTGCATAACTCTTCTGCACTTGAACACTTTGAGTTCATCTTCACTCCCTGAAGCTGTTCTTTAGTTCTGCCATGTTTCCTGTGGCAAAATGAAGATGTTTCCTTACACCAGGAGTGGTCAACATGGTCCCCCCAGATGTTGTTGCCTACAGCTCCCATTACATCTCAAGTGGCCATGCTGGCTGGAGCTGACGAGAATGGGGTCCAACAATATCAGGGCCTCACATTTCCCCAGACCTAATATAGACATTCTGAAGAACAGCCTGATTTTTTACCCAAATGCAAGTTCACCACAAGCAATGTTCTTGTTGCATCATTCCTGGCTGGTCACATTTGCTTTGGGAGTTTTCCAACCCTCCGTTAATGACAGTAAATGGGAATAACTAAGCATCTGCCTTTTTGAAAGCACAGAGGCAACACTTTCATAAGCGAGATGGACATTTGTGTTCTTTAATTATTAAAAAAGAAAACTTCTAATTAGGCAGCACAACAAAGACACAATGCAGAGATCCATTTCCTCCTTTATATTATTGCCGGCCTCTCCTGTCCGCCTGGGAGCCAGCTTATTGCTTGTAACTGACTACCCCCTTCCTCAGTATCTCTTAATTAAATAGCTATCAGACACCAAGCATGAGCCTGTGTTGATGGGCCTGGCCATTTAGCAGACCTTACACTTCTGCATGTGAGGCAGCATTCTTGTGGGAAAACAATGAGATTAAAATATTTTAATACACTCTTGGCAGCGCTTCCGCTCGACGTCCAGATGGCCTGGGTTACCAATGTTGACGGGTATTATTGATGCATTTCCTCACATTCTCTTGCTGATACAAGCAGAGGGATGTCATATTTGGGGGCTGGCAATTTTTTTGGTCTCCATCCATATGCTACTGTTACAATTTATTTGTCCGCCTCAAGTAGGATGAAGTATGGAATAATGGGATGCACCGTACCCTTTAATTACTGGGATTGTTTATTTGTCAGTTGCTCACGAAGAATGACAGATATTTATCCTATGACGAATGGAAGGCTGGTGGTTTTATCTGCTTTACCTGGTGGAATTGTGTTTTGCCAATTTCTTTTTTATATTCTATCACATGCAGTTAGAATCAGACGCTGACAGTTATGTCAGTCAGGAGCTGGATGTCTCAACTTGACGCTGGAATCATTTGAGCATAGGGATAGTCAATGTAATGCCCTTCTCCAAATGTTGTTGGACTGCACCTCCCATCATGTATGTGTGACATTATGCATGCAATGTGCACACATCACATCACCAGGTGGAGGCCAAATGGAGAGCCCAGCGTGGCATGGCTCAATGGCTGGCTCCTCCTGCGAGAGAGGAAGATGCACTGCACTGGGCTCCCCGCTTGGCTGCCTCCGGATGATGCAACGTTGCGTGTGTATTGCAGGTTATGCATATGACAATACACACGTGCAATGCACATTGTTGGGAGGAGGCTGAGTGAGGAGCCAAGTGCAGCGCGGCTTCCTCTCTCATGTTTGGGAGGAGCCAGCCATTCAACCTCCTCCACCCCCTCAACATTCAGGGGGCCTGGCCCCCTCCCAGCAAATATTGAGGGGGCCAAGGACCCCTCCATTGCTATGCCATATTCAGTTTTCTCTGTGCCCTAGCATGGTTTGGGACACTGTCAGGACCTGCCAGGACTGGAATCAAGAACTGTTGGCTTTGTTTGTTGAGATACCAGAGCTATTACCTTGGGCAATGCATCATTGTTCGGCTACCATGAGATAGATTAGGCTGAGACATGGGCTTGTATAAAATGCTGGTTCTACTCAGAGTAGACCCATTGACATTAACAGGCATGATCAATGGGCCAATTGATTTCAATACGTCTATTCTGAGTAGAACAGACATTGGATGCAATCTGTTGTGACTGACATGGGTTTTGAACCCAAGACCAGTCTAAATTTGACACTCTTGTCTCTACACCTCCGTGCTTCTCTTAGAAGGCAGAGTAATAAAATACAATAATTTGCATTTGCTCTTTCCTGTTTGGGGTTTCTAGAAATTACAAGACATGGGCCAAAGCTACTCATCACTTGGCACCACTTGTTTAGGGAAGCTTTTAATGTTTAATAGGTTATTATATTTTAATATTCCGTTGGAAGCCACCCAGAGTGGCTGGGGAAACCCAGCCAGGTGGGTGGGGTATAATAAATAAATAAATAAATAAATAAATAAATAAATAAATAAATAAATATATTATTATTATTATTATTATTATTATTATTATTATTATTATTTATACTGAAAAAGACCCTTCTTCTCATTTGGCTATTGGGGGATACTTGGGGTGGGTTTTTTTTTGGGGGGGGAGCAGTGAAGTCTGTTTAATAGGCAACAGTTGACATGGAAAATTAATTGGTTCTTTTCTAACCGTGGCACAAATGTGCCACCTTCCTCCCCCCCATTTGTACAAGTGGCACGTGCATGCCACGCAGGCTGCACAATTAAGGTGAGCATGTTATGCAGCATACTCACAGGGCCACTGTGGATTTTTGAGGGGGCTGACCCCCTCCTTGAAATTTTGGGGGTGCCCTTGCACCCCCTGATGGTGCCTATGCTGTGGTACCATTTACACTATACATGTAGAGCAGTATGGTGCCACACTGAAGAGAATTCTGCAGTTCCCAGAGTGGCTGAACAATTAAAGCCCTATTCGTAGGAAACTCTGGGAACTGTAACTCTTGGAGGGGAATAGGGGGTCTCCTATCAACTCTTAGCAAACTACAACCTCCAGAATTCTTTTGGGGAAAGATATGGCTGCTTAAAGTGGTGTCATAGTGCTTTAAATGTATGGTGTGAATGTGGCCTGTATGATTCTTTGATGCCTTCATCACAGAGTGGCTGCAGTTCAAAAGACTACTTTAAAGGAGTGTTCAAAGACTGGCATGCATGGAATTTCAGATTCCACCTCTTTAACTGTTGTCTTTCTGCAAATACTGTAAACTGAATTCCTTCCTCCCTGAAAATTCTCCTTAGTTTCAAAAGCAATTTGGGTGGGACTGGACTTCAAGAAAAAACAGGATTATCCCAGACTGTGTGTGCATGGAAATTGCTGTGTGGTCCTAGAGGGGGGAGAGAAGTTGTTTTTAACCTTTTTTAAAAAAAGAAGATTGTTTTAAATTGTTTTAGAAGTTATAACTGTATTAGGATTGACATGTTTGCTGCTCTGAGCTCCTTTGGAGAAAAGTTGTGGAGTAGAAATCGAATTAATAATAAAATAAAAAATAATTTGTCTCATGATTGGAGCAGAAATCAATCCATCCAATATTATCAGTATTCACTGTTGTTGCTTTCAGTCTATAAATGATACCTAATTGATAATGTTCCCCATTTGCAGTGCATTTCCTTTATATTGAAATGAATTGGGTGTGTTGACAATGTGACTTGCTCGGTTTGTGCAGCTTTTTGCAATTACGTGAAATATGCAGGTTACATAATTTTGCCACAGCAGAGAGTGAGATGATGTATTTTTGTAGGTGGAAGACTAATTTCAGTGGAATGGGAATGGTGCTTCTGTGTGACAAACGTGGGGCGAAAAATTATGCCTTGGAATCATAGAGTTGGAGTGCAGAAATCACATCCTTCTTAAATCCCTAAAGAATGGTACTTAGGAGCACAGTAGGCAGCCATTCTGTGCTCACAGTAAAGCCTAGCTAAGGACATTATGAGGTTTTGAGGAAGCATGGGCTCCTAGGAATGCACCAGAGCAAGGTCCACCTGAGAGAATGAATGAAAAAGACACTTTGTGAGCCACAGCCCCCGGCTGACAAATCTGGTCAGCCAGGGGGCATGGCTTGGGCTATTTAAACAGCTGCATGGCTGGGGGGCTCTCCCTTCTTGCCTACTTGTGCTTCGGATCTCCTGCCCTCCCACCATATTTTCATGTGTTCACCATCTTGGCCTTGCTATGGACCACGATTGGTCACCTGTTGAGGGGGGCAGGTAGGAATTTTCTCACTTGGTAAATTGACACCAGCCATGTGGTTTTCGCCTGCCTCGTAGCAATCGTCACACCTTTGTAAGATTTGGTGGTTAGGCATTGGAAAAACCTGGTTTATGGGAGGGGAGGTGAAGGCCTTCACCTGCCCCTCCTCTTTAAGGGTATTCTCTTAAAGGGATCTGGTGTGTGTGGATCTTGTCTGAAGCCCAACTAAGGGATAAGGCCATGCCATGACCCCATGAGGGACCCTTGGGGAGTTTGCAGTTAATGGTCATTGGCAGGTGGTTGACCCTTACTGGACCACCTGCATGGCGGGCAGGAGTCAGATATAGTCATTTCTAGTCCAGTGCATAAGCCAATACCACTCACATCTGTAACCAATAAAGTTGTGGCCTTATTTAGCCCATAAACACAAAATTCTGGTGTCCTTGACATGCAAAAAGACACTTTGCAAACACTTCTTGCCATCTCAAAATTAAGGCAAATGTAACACACAGACAGACAGACAGTGGTGTCGCAATGGGGGCGGGGGGGCAGTATGCCCCGGATTCCATGTCTGCAGGGGTGACAAGTCACCCCATGGGGGCTCGCGGTGGTGCGAGAGGCCATTGTGCCGCCGCAGCTGCATGTGGAGGATCCTCCGTTCGCGGCTGTAGCCGTGAGCAGAGGATCCCGGCGCCGGCGGCAAATTGCTAAGTACAGCACATGTGTAGTGTTGCACGCATGCACTGTACGTGGCGATGCCACACATGCGCTATATAGCGGTTTGCCACTGGCGCTGCTCCAGTGCCTTACAGACGGTGCCAGGATCCCTCCATTGCCGCTATAGCCATGAACGGCTGTAGCGGTGGTGGAGGGATCCCAGCACCGTCCGTACAGCACTGGAGCGGCACCGGCGGCAAACTGCTATACAGTGCGTGTTCGGCGTCACTACGTACAGCACATGAGTGCAACGCTGCACATGCCCTGTACTTAGTGATTTGCATGCATTGTATGTAGCGACACGGCACATGCACCCTACATAGCGATGCCTGCCCCAGGTCTCACGACACCTTCCTTCATCCCTGCAGAGAAACAAAAGGATGTCATCAAAATCTTCTGTCCTTTGTGATCATTTTTGAATGCAAATTGTCATGTCTTTAACTGGGGGTGAATGGTCTTAAACTGAAGGAAAAAATTGGGCATAGGACTACTTTAAATGAACACAGCCCTGATGAAATATTCTTGTGCAAATAGTTCTGCTTGCATAAAACATTTTCAGAAGTATTGTTGTTGGCTAAACTGTAGACCTCACACATGATGACAAAGTAATTATAAACTGAATTATAAATACCACCCTCTTTTTTAAGCAGTTGTTTTGGACTGAACAAGGGAAAAGGACGTGGAAACTTTTTTGTTTTTTTAAAAAGAGGGAATGTCCTTATCTAGTTGCTGCGGTGACAGATTGGTGGGAGATACATTAGTTCTATAGCAACAGCAGAATTAAATTTTCTGCCCAATATTGAAATATCAGTACCTAATTTCCTGTATCTTCATAATAAATCACACTAATGACCTTGGATATATAATCTGGTCTATGCTCAAGAGCTTACTTAGCAAAGGATAATATGAAGGGATTAACTCCTGTGCTGGGAGTGTTGACCTAAGCCTTGGGATTTAAGGAAATCTTGATTTCTTTGTAATGAAAAAGTAGAGATGTAAGTGTACAATGTCCCGTAGACGTGCTTGGGTCTCTTGCTACAATGTGGCATAGTGAACAAATAGATTCTTTTTTAAAAAAAGAAAGAAAAGAAAATGCCTCCTAAGTATCTGCACACCATGAATGTTCAGTGTCAAGTAATAGATTTGGATCTCTATTAGCAGTGCCATTCCTCAAGAGAACTACTTTGAGGCTGCAGTCCTAAACATTCTTACTAGGGAGAAAGCCCCACAGAAGGCAGGGGGCCTTACTTTCAGTCTACCTATTTTCCATTGAAAAGACATGCAGGTCAGGTTGGAGGCTGTGGGTAGGAATCTGGGGACCACTGGTTTGTGTGTGATAAGAAGAGCCTGTTGGATCAGGCCAGAAGCCCACCTAGTCCAATATCACAGTAGCCAACTAGATCCCTGTGGGAAAACATCAAGCAAGACCCCAGCACAAGAACACTTCTCCCTCCTGTAGTTTCCAGCAACTAATATTCAGAAGCATTTCTTCCTCCAGCTACATCACCATGATAGCAGCCACTGGTGTAGCTTTCTCCTCTATGAATTTGTCTAATCCTCTTCTAAAGCCATTCAAGCTGGTGGCCATCACTGTCTCTCTTGGGAGCGAATTCTGTAGTTAAGAACTGTTTCGACTGTTCTGAATCTTCCAACATTCAGTTTCACATGACGTCCCTGAGTTCTAGTGTTATGAAGGAGGATACAAACATTTGTCTATCCACTTTTCTTCATGTCATGCATGATTTTATAAACTTCTGTCATGCCACCCCCCTTTTGCCTTTTCTTCTAAACTAAAATGTCCCAAATGCTGCAACCTTTTATCATAGTGGAGTTGCTTGATCCCTTTGATAATGTTGGTTGCCCTTTTCTTAATCTTTTCCAGCTCCCTGAACCTCAAAGACACAGTGGTTCAGGCAGCTGCATGTATATAAGCAAAGGACGGCGTCTGTGTTTCTAACCAATCCAGAACATAGAATTCCTCCCTGGAGAGCAGGGAGCAGGCTAAAGCTGAAATACTATGCACACATAGTCCCGCTGAACTGAGATTTAGTCCTTAATAAACATGCATAAAAATATGCTCACAAGACAGGTGGTCCAGGACACCTGAGAGTGATAGGAGCTCATCAACTGAAATATTAACCTCAATCCAAGCAGTGCCACCTCTGAGATCTATGACTGCTGCAGACATACATAAACCCATGATCATTGTGGCAAAAAGATGTGTTAGAGACTAGCATGGACAACCTAAAGCCTTGGGAACATATCTGGTCTAAGGGTTTTTGCCTGAGGGGGAAATCATTTGGCACACCAAGTCAATGGGCAAGCAACCATACAGAGGCAATGAAGGGTTGAACTGGTGCTGGTAGGAATTTCAGGCCTTTCCTTGCATCTCTTCTCTCAGTCAAGAAGTTGAGCACTTAATTTAGTGGCAGTTTCTATTAAGGCAAGGGTAGGCTGAGGTTCCACAAAGCAGAGCTGGCTATAAATTATGAAAAGGTTAAGGAAAGCAGCCAGACAGATGATTCCCAAAGAAGGTAATGTGTGTTTTATATGGATCTCATACGCCGTCACATGTAATTAGCTGGGACTTTGAGGAGGGGCAGATGTTTGAAGCTCTTTCCCCTGCCTTTGTGCTGCTAGCACTATTTAATCATCAGTGATTAATGGGGAGCTTTTGATAACAGTAAATTAAAGAGGGGAAAGTGCTACCATCATTTCAGCAAAGCTGAGTATATCACTATCTCATGGGCTAAACCCCATGTCAGCTTGTTTGTTAAAAATATATGTAACACTGAACCAATCCACATATAAAAGATATGATGCATTATATAGTAATTGCATTTATTACCCCAGGCACAGTTATGTTATTTGGGGAGCCAGGGAACACATTGACCTGGATCCAATGATAATTGCTATGTAGAACTACGTGACTCTCATGATTTTGCTGCTGGTGAGAGCAATCCAGCTGTGTCTATGTTTGAACCTGGAATCTCCTACATGCAAAGCAGATGCTCTACCACTGAACTATGGTCAATGATTCTCAGGTCAACATGGACTGATTCAAAAGGTACAGCAGCCACGGGCTCAAACACTTAATTTCTCTTTCAACTTGATTCTATGATCTTCTTTGAACCTGTCTGTCCTCAACAGACCTGGTGCTAGATCCCAGCTGTTGTTTTGCCAATGGTGAGATATGTTGCATTGCTTTGTAAGCCTCTGAGGATGTGAGTATAAACCACTAGTAAATAGCAAATACTTTTGCTGTGACATGTTCATAGAGCCACAACTATTGATGTTTCTCACTCAGAGGACTAGTAAAATCATTCAGAGAGAGAGAGAGAAAGGGTGCTGTCAGAAAATCAACTACCAAACCACTAATAATGCTAGTCTGGGGACCACGAATAGATAAGGAAAAAGACCACTTGGAATTGATTTCTCATTTCTTCATTCTTGTTCATCTCTCATTGGTAGGACTGACCCCAAATCTTCCTCCCCTTTTACCACTTCATTCTCAATGAGTTAAATGGAGGGGATTTCATTGATTTGGGGGCAGCAGTGTGAAGGGGATGGAATATATGAGCCTTCCAAATGACCTCAGATCCACCATTTTTATCTTCAATAAGTCCTGTGCAAAGAACCTAAAGAGCAGCCTGCTGGATCAAGCCAGTAGCCCATCTTGTCCAGCACACTGTTCCACTAAGCATGGGAGAGAGATTCAACTCATTTCACATTTAAAGGCAAACTGACTTAATTCACACTTTCCAAGAAAATGTGTGAACCAAAACACAGTCATACTTTGAAATTCACACATCTCTAGTTTTTTCAGTATGGTTCTCTGGTCAGGCAATTTGTACAAAAAATGCATACTAAGGTAAAGTGTGTATATAAATGCATGCGTGTGTGTACACATACATTTAAAGGCTAAAACACTATATTAGAGGAAGTTGCTTTGCAAAATAATGTGTATATTAGGAAAAATTGCATGTTATTTACAGAGAAATTCACACTAAAATTCTGATGAATTTTCCTGAGGACTTTCTGAAAAATTACCAACTAATCTGGAAATATGAAGAACCGAAGACTGGACAAATGAGAAACTGAGATAAGCTGAAGTTGATACATTTGCCCATCCCTAGTTCTCACAATGGGAGAAGGGAAGCCTCCAGTAAGGATTTGAGCACAATAGCACTCTCCCCTCCTGGGGCGAACAGGTGGTATTCAGAAGCATTTTGCCTCTGACAGTGGAGTTAAAACATAGCCATCAGGGTTATAGTAACCATTGTACTGTACAAGGTACTGTGCATTGCCAAGCAGTGTAATTCCAATGAAACATCTGTGCAGAAATTTTGATTTGACAGACGGCACTATTACCCTGCCAAAGCAACCTTGAGGCACCTTCATTCCTTTGACTTCCAAAATCTGGCTAGAAAAACCTTGGCTCGGCCTTTGAGTCAGGGCCCAGCCATTCCCAGACCCTGAACCTCAAATCAGCTCCTTGGAATCCCCCCAGTAAACTGCTGCAGAACCAGCAACTCCAATGACCCATTGTTCCTGAAGAGTCTCCAGACCCCATTGTAAAAAACAAACAAACCAGGAAACATAGTATCTACGGACTTCACATGAATTGCCTAGGCTTCCAGCTGGATGCTAAACCTCAATTCATCACCCCAAGGCTACAGAAGAGGAGATTATGATCTTTACTTTAACTTCAGGACCATTGGTGAAGTCCTTGAGTGGCTATTGAAGTTACTATATAGATACAGCTGCCAGGATCAGAACCTCACTGAGAACTAAGAAGTGCCAGAGCTTACATCTCCTATACAGGTTCTCAGTTTGAGCCAGGCCAATGATGAAGCAATAGCTTCCTTGAGCTGTTTGACAAGTTCCTGTTGGTGAGCTTCTAGGAGTATAGTCACACTCACTATGGACTTAGCAAGGTATTTCAGGTAGGAGTCCCACTGTCTTCCAACTGATAGCCACAAAGTATTATTGCAGGTTGTTAGTCAAATTGTGTGCTGTGGGAGTCACCTGCTTCCTGCTAGCATAGGATGGCCTTTTCCATATAGGTAAGAAACTGCACATTGGACAAGTTCTGTTGTGAGCAGTTGACACCTAATTTTGCCTCATGCAAAATTTCAGGGCCAATTGGTAACGTTGCCAGAGCAATACATATGTGGGAATTGGGGAGGAGGTGTCTCTCTAATCTTCTCCTACCATCTGTTTATTTGTTTGTTTATTGTACATACTGCTTAATCGAAGTGGAATGCATACAAAATTTCAAACAGTCTATAGTCAATAAAATCAATTAAAATAATTAAAATGAAAAACATCCTTAAAATGCCTGCTGGAACATGAAGGTATTTGTCAAGCAGCTGAAGCTTAAGGTGTGGAGGTGGGGCTGTTTGATTTCAGCCAGAAAGGAATTCCACAGAATTGGGCCCAGAATAACAGACAGCTTCTGTTGCATCTGAGCCATGGGGAACACCAAAAGAGATCCCCAGAGATCTTGGTGGTTGGGTAGTTACTTACAATGTCCTTGGTCCAAATTTCTAACAACCTAGAACTTGGCTTGGCAATATGTGTACAACCAATAACATAACCAGTGGATAAAAATAGAATCACACGCACTCAGGGTTTGGTTTTTGCTTCTATACTTCTAAATTGCGTGACAATCAGATCAAAGGAGTGTGCTTTTTCTCTTTCGCACCAAGCACTACTGACCTGTGGGCCAGCTTCTGTGTTTTTGCTTTTGCAAGTATTTTAAAGGCTTCCCTGCTCTCTCTCTCCCGCCCCCCCTCCCCCTCATCTTTCCCTGCTTTCTTCCATCAGCACACTTCAGGGCAACAGAGGCAGTTCTCTTATCTCCCTCATTAATTGTTCGTGCCACACAACTGGTGACCTGATCCAAGTGAAACTCTCTGAAGTCCTCAACCCAAGCTTCCCACTGTGGGAGGGACGTTTTGCTTGGGCATAGTTCAGCCAGGGATCTAAAACAGGAAGTGAGAAGGCATTCTTCTATTTCTTGATGCATCTCATCATGATCCTCTCGGTCTCTTTCCTTATAGCTAACAATGTGCTGAATAGTCTTGCCAACAAGCTTTGCCTCCTAGTTTATCAAAGCCTATTAGCAAACTTACGTTTGGAACATAGGAGTCTTCCTTGTACCAAGGGCTCATCCACACTTACACTTACCCTGCTGCTTCCCCCAGGAAAACCCATTGTTTACCACTGAATCAGAATAAATGTCTAACTTTTTTGTGGTTTGGTTTTTTTTTCTGATTCAGCAGTAGATTGTGTTTTTTCCCAGGGAAAGCGGCAGGATAAACCCATGCCTAGAAAGCATGGAACGAGTGGAAAACCTTTTGGACCTGTACTTTTTAGGCACAGGTGAAGCGGAAGTATGCATGAGCCCTAAGGGTATAAGTGTAGAGCTTGATGTGGTATACAGTGATACCTCGGGTTAAGAACTTAATTCGTTCTGGAGGTCCGTTCTTAACCTGAAACTGTTCTTAACCTGAAGCACCACTTTAGCTAATGGGGCCTCCCGCTGCTGCCGCGCCACCGGAGCACAATTTCTGTTCTCATCCTGAAACAAAGTTCTTAACCTGAAGCACTATTTCTGGGTTAGTGGAGTCTGTACCTGAAGTGTATGTAACCCGAGGTAGCACTGTTTTGACTGTAAGTATAGGACTGACAAATAATTAAATGTTTCCTGTTGTGTCTTAGAATTAAGGCTTTAAAAATATTATTATAATTATTACTATTGATTTATTCATCATTTTCCAAACCACCATTTGAAGGCAATTCACACACAAGATAAAAACACAAAAACAACAAATCCATTTAAAACAAGTGTAAAACCCTACCAGGTGGAAACTCATGGTAAAGACCCATTTACCATGGGTCTTTTTACCCATTTCCAGCTGGAAAAGCTTGCCAGAACAAAAGTGTCTTCAATTGTTTCCGGAAAGTGCAGCTAGTGAGTGCCAGTCATATCTCAACAGGAATGCTATTCCACAGAATAGGGGCATCCACACTAAAAGTCCTGTTCTGAGTTTCTGCAGAGCAGGCTTCAGAGATCTTTAGAACTTGCAGGAGAAACTCCGCAGTTGTGGAGGGATGTTGTCAGTTCTTCCTCTCTGCACCTCATACTAAATGCAGCCTCATCCTTTGAACACAGGACCAAACTGAAGTAAGAATAAGGGATCATTTCCAGTGTGTTAGATAATTCAGCCAACTAGGATACACACCGTGTATTAGATAATTCAGCCAACTAGGATACCATATCAATAATCACAAACACCTACTTGTTGTTTTTAAATGAGTATGTGAATCCACTGATGATCAGGTTGCAATTCACAGGCTCATGTTGTACCTTTAAGGTCATAGTTGGAGCAATAGGTGAGGAGTGGCTTCCCTCTGTGGTTCTTCTGCCGACACCTCCTTCAATTGCAGGAATCATAGATGGTGGGATGACTGAAGAGAGGAGGAAAAATGAAAACGGAACCCACAACAATTTTATCTCTTGCTTAGAGGTATAATTGTTCTCTGGCTTGCTGTCTGGGAAACCTATTTTTCTGGCATAAGCCAAATGAGTTGTTTTCTTCTTTTCTTTTTTATCTATGACAGATCTGAGTGCTTTAAATATCAATTTGCACACTTCAGAACTTCCCACATTCCTTGATAATCTGGGAAATTTCTCTGCATCTTCCAGTAAGCACCATCAATCTTGCCCAGAATACACAGACTCCTGAAATGATTTTAATATTTAATAAAGTTTAATAAACCTACTGAATAATTTTCATACAAAGTTCAAGATGTGTTATTGTCTCATTACCATGAACTAAGCAGTGTTGCTAATGCCATTAAATCATTTGTTCTTTTGATTTGCCAGAAGCATTCACATTTCAGGGAAAATTAGACAACAAAGCATGATCCTGGGAAAGGAGCTTGCTTCATTAAGCGAAAAGTTTGATTTACTCCAGTGTTTATCCCTAGAGTCTGTTTGCCAGTGAATGTGCCATTATCTTGAATTATATATAAAAGAATCTGTGATCTGTTTTAATGTGTCTCTGAATTCATGAATCTTGGCATATGCGAGTGGGTGTTGTGGATTTTAGTTTGGTTTCCCATCCTATTCTTTAACAAACTAATTATGGAAACAAAGGCATTGATGATAGCTTTCTCGAAGGAGGCAGCCCCTGCACTGTAATGACCGTGAACTTATTTTCCAAATCCTAAGGGTGTGTGGAGTTCAGGAGATGTTATTCTTAGGAGCCGCTTGCATTGCATTGTCTTAGCATTTCCATATATACTAGGGAGGTGGAGATACCCCAAGTATCCCATTTATTGGGAACAATACAGGGATGTTGTGCTTGCAAGGTCCTGCACTCTTGATCCTGCATTGAAAATGAGGTTGGATTAGATGACCTCTGAAGTTCAGCTCTAACTTTGACTTCCTGCTTACTCAGGGGAAAGGCATTCCATTTCAAACCCTGCTAAATCAGAGACAATGTGGGCAAGTGATTCCCAGGTATGAGAACTGTGGTCTTTGCACTCCCTATAGATGGGGCTGCACTCCCTCTGAAGGAGCAAGTATGCAGTTTAGGTTGCCTCCATGGCAAAGACCACCTACCACCAACTTTGTCTGATGAATCAACTGCACCCTTTCCCTGCCTCAAGGATAACTTGGGCACCATGATCCATGCACTGGGAACCTCATTTTAGACTACTGTAGTGTGCCATGTGAGGGACTTCTCTTCAGAGTGGTTCCGAGGCCTCAGATTGTGCAAATGTCATGACAGGGTGTGGAGTCATGTTCCTTACTGCACACAGAGCTGAAGATCTGTACTAGCTGCCTATTAGCACATGAGCCAGTTTTAAGGTATTGCTCATTATATATAAAGCCCTAAACAACTCTGGGTCAGGTTACTTGAAAGGCCAAGTTCTTCTTCATTGCCCAGTGAAGCTAGTTAGCTGCAAATCTCTCTGTCTTTCTGTATCATATATTAATAAGGCCCTCCCATAAACGAAGAACTATGCTTGCATTATTCAAAGTGTAGAATACAAAGCCATTATCCACAAAAGTTACATTTCTTAAAGTTTAATAATTTAATAGCTCAGACTTTTCACATAATCCTACCATTAGGCGTAAAAACAACAATGCTGCATAATATTATGGCAAACAGTTGTGTGTGCCTTGAAATTATCTCATTTTTCAAAGCAGTGTGAGGAAATACACTATTACATTAGGCTGATTCTTATATCCATTTTCCAGTGTAATGGAGAGTATTTTTTTGGGAGATATATTTATATATTTCACATATGATTTATGGTCCTAAAGTCCAGGAGTGACCAAGACACTGACTCAGAGGCATAGATGCCAACTCCTAGGGGCCAAAGCAGATATATTTTGGAGGGGATTGGGCCCCCTCAATTTTTAGAGAGTGTTCAGCACTACCCCCTGGATCTTAATGACATTGCGTGATGTCACGTTGTCTCCCCCCCCCCATCCTCTGAAGAAGCTGGTGCTGCTCAGAGGCTACAGTGTTGCAAGGTGGGGAGCCAGATTGGGTATCCTATCTCTGAGCCTGATGGTGGTAATGAGGAGAGCACTAGGCACAAGCCTTCTGAACAAGCTCCCACAGGTACAGGGTTCACAGAACCACAACCAGGACTCCCACAGACACCAATTCCATGGCCTGAATAACTGCATGTCTCTTGCAGTACCTCTCCAGTCTAGTGGTACAGGAAGTGCACAAAGTGAGGAGCCAGTGAATGCAGGGCGGGGGGTCTTGAGGGCAGAGGGTTGGCCCTTTAAGACACTCCAGTTCTCCAGAAGGGGACACAGCCTGGGAGACATGAAATGGAAGCAAAGGCCTTCATTCAATTCCAATCCCTGCCAGAGCAAGTAGCTCACTTGGAGCTCTCCTTGGTCCTGAAGCAGCTGACCTGCCTTGCCACATGGGCTCCCTCATGGGACCAGAACGTATTAGGGTTGCATTTTGCTCTGTCTGTACCCTGAAATACAATGTGAATTTAGGTTGATTTGGTGGAGGTTCACATGTTTTCCTTTGTTGTTGTTTTCAATCAATTTTAAAGATGCACTTCTGGGTGTACTACCTACAATTTAGCACTCTGAAGAGGCTCATATGCCTATAAATTCCATAAACTTTTGCCTGAAGGAGAAACTGCTCTAGACATTTTAGATTGCTCGTTATAACAAATGGGGGAAACTCTTTCATCAGAGCAGCTTGAAGATGGGAGTACAGATCCAAAGCAACTTAGAAACAGATCATCCCCCCCCATTGCACAAATACAATGTGAATCTTTGGGGCTCTGCACACCCCTATTAATTATCACTACTCATTTTAAGTTAAATTGTTTGAATTATTTGAATTTGATTATTAGCAAACTTGCAAACCTTGAGACTCATTTTGTAGCTTTTGAACCAGGGGTGGGAAATCTTATGTAACTCAAGTGGTTACTGGAGTACAATTCCCATCCTATCTCTGTGTTGATCATTACATCTGGGGCTGATAGGATTTGGGGTCCAGCCATTTAAAATGTAATTCGAAGGGAAATGAAACCACCTAAATATCTTCTTTCCCCTCTTTTACGGTGTCAGAATAATATAAAAGCAACTGCATTTTTTAGCTCATCAAGCTTTCAGCCTCATTTTGAGCCTTCATCTGCTTCCTCCTGATCCCAAAGATGAAGCATAGAGAGCATATTTTATGCTGCATTATTATTTCTGTATATCAAATGCTTCACTAATATATAGGGCGCTAATGCAGAACTTGGAATCCAAAGGGCTTTTTGATAGGCATTTTCCGTTTCCAAAGTTTCAGAGAATGGTTGTTTAGGAAATATATATCCACAGCACCACTTATATGGATGTAGGTAATGTGATCAGTGTTGAAATTAATATTTTTGGATAGGAAGCATGGAGTCAAATTCTACTGTGTGTATATGTATGTTGGGGGTGTGTGGATTCAGAGATAGGTGACCCTGATGGGGCTCTGATGAGGAGTGGTTTGTATCTGGCCACACCCATTAGTGGTATGTGTCCCCCACCCCCCAAAAAGGTTTTATATGAGGAGATTCCCCACCCTATAGGATTCCTAACATTCCACAGTGGTGAGCCCAGATCCATCCCTTCCAATTGGTCCGGAAAGCTTTAAAGCCATCCAACTTTTTTGGTAAGTAAGCATTCAAACTAACATGTGACTTGATACTGATTGATCAGCCCACTATTTTATATCACTAATCATATAAAAAAAGCAATGACATATTTCAAAATGCAGGCAGCTCTCACTTACACATGCTCAATATGTGTGTGACCATGTATGCATGCATTGCGCTGAACTCGGAAGTGACCTGGAAACATCATAAAGATGTCACTGAAGCGCCACTAAAAATGTGGAATGGGGTGTTTGCAGGCTTTTTCAATGAGCTTCAATTATACATGATTTCACCGATGCATGCAGTGCCTCAGAACGTAACCCTGCGTAAACGGGGGGCTGCCTGTATGAAATTCAAAAAGCATATGAACACTCCAGCTTCTTTGTCAGAAGACACTTCAGTTTTACTTGGTCCTGATTCCAATTGATTTTTTTTTTGTTATGTGTGAGCTTAAATTCAATGCAATATCATCAGCAGCACCCCCACTCCAAGGGTGTTTTATTGGAAAAAGATGCATAAATAATGCATCAATGGAATGAGCTACTTAGCAGATCGAAAATGCTGATGGACACTCATGACATAAGGATAAATGACCATTTTTTGAATTGTTTGAATCAAGTGAATTGTGTTTCTTTTATGGTGATGGTGAGAAATGAGGTGTCAATGCTATTATCGACTGGGTACTTTGGACAGTTACTTTCACAATCAATAAAAAGGCTTATTTTGATGTTAGTTTTAAAAGACTAGTGCAAACAAACATGAGACACAACTCTTGGCATCTGGGCTTCACTTCTGATAATGCTGATGATTCCATTGGATTACGTATCCTTTTGCCAATTGCATCTATTCATCATTAACCATGGTGGTGTCCATGGCACCACTCTGGATGGAGCAGCTACGAATGGTTTGGTTTTTTCAGCCAACCCTGCATAAAAAGGCTAAAACAAACAGAAAACAGCCACCAAAGGCACATAAAGTCTAGCTTAGGAATGGCTAATGTATGACTTTCCAAATGTTGTTGGACTTCAGCTCCAATCATCTCATCCCTTACTATTGACCATACTGGATGGGGCTGATGGCCGTTGTAGTTATACAACATGAATTGGGCCACAGATTAGCTTCTCCTCCTCTAACCTGTGCCATCCAGCAATCTACAACACATATGTTAGGATGTTCCATATCCTAAGAGCCTTGCGACTTTGTGTGAAAGCTTTATATACTCCAGCACCTTGGGTTTCTTTTCAACAGGGACCAGTCAGGTGCCTCTGGCAAGTCACAAGTGAGACATGAAGGCAATAGCCACTTCCTGCTGCTGCTCCCCAGCAATTGCTATCCAGTGGCATACCAGAAGTGGCATATAGCCATCAGGACTAATAGCCATTCATAACTCAAACCACCACAAATTTGTTCAATCCACTTTTAAGTCAATTACAGCTCATGATCACCAGCATATGTTGAGGGAGTGAATTCCATAAATCAATCATGCAGTTATTTTTTTTAAAAGCACTTCCTTTTGTCTGTGCTGAATGTACTGTCAACCAATTACGATGAACGAAATCCTTTGAAAGCCCATGATGCTTGATGATAGAAAGTCAATGGCAGGACATTCCAGGTAGTGGCAAGTAGAGTTGTCAGAGAATTCAGAGAAAAACAGAAACAAAATGGGAACTTGACAGTGTTCACTTATTCATCCCATGTTTGGAAAAGAATTCAACCCAGCAAATGCTATTGATATTCATTGTTGTTTTCTGTCCACGAATGATATGTAGTGATAAGTACTTGAAGGCTCCCCCCACAATTTGTGGTGTGTTTCCTTCACATTGAAATGAACGATGTAGACTAAAGTAATGACAACATAATTAATTACACAAAATTTTGCCATAGCAGGCAGTGAAACTGGTAAAACAGGACAGAAGCTGAACTGCAGCAAAATGGAAACTGTGTGGTATGCAATGAATACAGGGCAAAATAGAAATATTGTATCCCTAGTGGCTGGTTTCAATAACCATCTATTTCATTTTCCATGATTCTTGCATGCAGCAAGAAACTCAGCCAAGTTAACATTCCACCATAGCAGGAGGAGACTTTATCAGTTCTCCCAGCGAAGGCCTTTCCAAACGACTTCAGGACTGTAGCGAGAATTCTGTCAAAATCACTGAAGCACATCTTGACTTCTAGAGTCAAATAGTCCATCATTCCACAGGGATGCTCATTTGGGGAACTCATTAATGGCTCATCAGTTGCCACTGCTGAAAGACTTGAAAAGTAAACAGATTCCTATTTTTGAATTCTATTTTTGCATTTAATTTTTAATGAGGCAGTTTGCATTAAGCGTGTGCACACGCAAGTGTATATGAACCACCATCCGCCGTAAAGATTATTTTAGGAAACTTTTCGTCCCCCTTGGCAGTTGCAAAGCAAAGTTGATTGGCTTTTTAATGAACTCTTGCATCAGTTAGAGAAAGAACATCATCTATCAAAGTGAGGTGGGGGAGATGAATAGTTTTAAAGTAAAGATGGTGATGATTTTGTTTTTGTTTCGATTAGACCTGAAACAAGTTACGCCCAACAATAAACCCTCATCAGGTATCTATTGTATCCCAACAGGGCTTCACTAGTCAAATGACCCACTTTACAAAAGGCAGACCCTTATCAGCATTTGTGTCAAGTCTCAATCATTAGTCATGGTTCAACAGACCACATATTTCATTTTCATTTTATGTGTAATGCAGGTTAGCTCAGCACAGAATTTTGATCTTTCTCTTTTTTGGCAGCAGGGCATAGATACCTTCCCACTATGCTATGCTAAAATCCTGAGTGGTCGAAGCTGCTCCAATTCTGTCTGGGGAGTGATGGGAATATTGCGGTTGATTTCAGATCAGAGCTGAGCTAGTCCTGCTACTTTATGAAGTGCTGGATTAAGAGAGGATGGCTTGAAATTTTGCAGATTGAAAAACACGCAGACTGCTACTTACTGACCTGTTTCCTCCAATATTTGATGCTTTTTCTGCACAGAGCATTGCGAGAAAGTGCAAGCTCCCCTGGTTATCCAGAGCTTATATGATCAGTGAGTTTGCACAAACAGGAAGAACAGAGAGGGACACTTCTTTACCGAGGTCGATTTTCAGCAAAGAGGCACTAAACATAAAAAGTTACAGTCTTAGTCGCCCATAGCAAAGCAGTCATGCTCTCTAAAATTCAAATCGAACACTCAGATATGGGAGGAGGATTAGGAAAGGATTATCCTGGGGCTTTTGTTCCAGCCTTTTATTTCTACTTCTTTCTTTCTTTTACTTTTGCAGATTTATGGCTTCTTTTATATATAGCTTTTTACAGCCCTTTAAACCTCCTATTTATTGTTATCATATCTCGCTATAATAATAAAGTCTCACCAGCTCCAGTATTTCAAACGAGTTTAGTCAGAATGTTTCATAGTTCATTGTACCAACTGAGAAAGCAGCAGTCCCTCAATGAAGGATATTTTCCCTACATGCACACTGATGCAGTTGGGGCATTTGTTCAAAACCCAGTTATTTTGTGATGCCTTTGCTGGTCACTAATAGTCCATTAAGGGCATTAAAATCAACACAGAGAACCTGGCTAGCCTTAGCATTTCCTATCTGGTTGTGATGATGCAGAGTCAGATTTTTTCACTGCTAACAAGAGTGTTGCATTTCAGCAAGGAGAGCATTCTACAAGAGGCCCTATCTTTATTGGCACCCTGCCGGCTTTTGAAAATGCCCCTCTTTACACAGGCATTCCCTTGGTCTATTCATGTGGGTCTGGTGTTTTAATTTGTGTGTGGATTTATTGCACATTTTAATCAGGGGCATTTCTGCTTTAATGTTTTAACAGAATTGTTTTTATTAGGGGAAAGACTAGATATTAATATTGTTATTGTTTAGTTGTTTAGTCGTGTCCGACTCTTCGTGACCCCATGGACCAGACCCCATGGACCAGATACTACTAATATTAATATTAGTAGTATTAATAAAAGCATATTTTAATTATGGCATGTTTTAATGTTTATATTAACAATTGTATACTTCTTACATTTGTAGACCACTTGGAAGTCATCTTGGCATCAAGGAGGTCAGACATGCTCCTCACTGTTTCTTAGCATGCCTAGACTAATGTGGTCCAACTTTTTAGACCAAGTGGGCTGCAAGAGAACTTTGACATGGAACTCATGGGCTGTACACTGCCTTATCACGTGGAGGTGGGGAGGAGCAAGGCCAAAATTTTACACCCCTCCCCAGCCTTTGCACTCCCTTCCCAAAGCTGGCTAAGTGAAGCCCTGGGCTTTGGGAAGGAGACATGAGGCACTGGCTGGATCCCCAAGCTGGGGAAGTGCTAACTTGGCTTTGGGAATGTTAAGTATAATTGATATACAGTGGTACCTTGGTTCTCAAACTAAATCCGTTCCGTTTGACTCCAAAACTGTTCAGAAACCAAGGCATGGCTTTGATTTGGCTGCCTTGGGTTGGCATTTTTCTTATGAAATTATTTGGATGCATCTTTGATGTTTCTGTTTTGAAGAAAGTTCTCCAAGTAAAGTCTTAATTAAACTTAAGGGCCCCAACAATGTGCCCCCCGAAAGAAGTGAGTTTTCATGCATCCCAGGAGTGCCAGCTTGGCCCCAAGACCGTGGGTGCCTGGGGCCATGGGTACCATGCAGTGCGCATGGCCCTGGCACCAAAATTTGTGGGTGCCCAGCCCCTTCATGGGGAATTTTGTGGGTGCTTGGGGCCCCAGGGCCCCAGGGAGCCGGCACCTATGGTGCATCCAGTCACTTCAAACTATGCAACATTAATTTTTGCAATGGGGAAGGAGGCAGGAGGACTCTATGACCCTGTCAGAGCCCTCACACCTCCTTCCAAAAGCCCAACATCTTGCTTACCTGGCTTTGGGTAGGCAGAGTAAGTGCTGGGGGTTGTGTCAAATGTTGCCAAGAGTGATGCCATGGGATTGCTAGATGTCTGAGAAGTGGAGGGGAAGCTGGCCAAGTCAGTCTCGACCCAGCCTCCTGAAAGCAAGCTTCACTTGGTAGCTTGAGGAGCCAGCTGGCCAATTGGTACAACTGGCTCGATCAGAGGTGGAGAGAGAACCAGAGGACGGGACTTGAGTCCAATCTTCAAGGATGTACCACCTTCAGCACAGGCATGAACGGATGTAGATCCCAGCCCCCACGAGTGCTCAGAGGCGGGCAAAGTTCTCACACTCGGAACACGAATCATAAAAATGACTAGGCCCATATCACATTTTAGAAGTTCAGTGGTGGGGGAAGTGTCAGGAGCTGGGGCAATATCTTTGCTTTTGTCTGGACATGACTAAGAGCTGGGGAAATGGGGTTCAAAACTCCACTCAGCCATGAAGCTCACTGGGTGGCTTTGGGCCAGACACTCAATCTAACTTACCTCACAGGTTTGTTGTGGGGATTAAATGAGGAGAGGAGGTAAAACCATGTACAGCACCTTGAGTGCCTTGGAAAATAAAGGTGGGATATAAATATAACAAATAATCAATCAATCAATCAATCAATCAATCAATCATAGGTTTTGCTGATGTACCTTTTGAGCTGTGCAACCTACAGTTTGAACTGGTGCTAAGACTATGTGTGGATTTCTTTTAAGTATCTTTCAGGGTTTTCATAGCCAGGAGTCCATGTGTTTTATACAAGGGTGGGAGCAGGGACATCAGGGGCTAAATGAGGAGACTTAGAGAGTGCAATCAGGTTTGCGGGCCAGTGGTTCCCTATCCCTGGTTTATCTGAAAGTGGCTTTTATTGGTATGAACCCATTGTCTAGAAGACCATTGTATTATGTGTGTTTAAAAAAGAATGGAGCCTTAATTAAGGTAAAATGTTGATCTTTCTGAAGTGTGAAAGTAAAAAGAAGAAGGGGGGGGGAGCCATAGTAAAGAGCAGGGTTTTTTGCCATAACATTAGAGAGGCTAATAATCTTCAGATTTATTGTGGATTTTGAGCCTTTATCTCTGGAGAAATGAGCATAGAAGAATTAAGAGCAAGAAAGTGCTGTCCGTTGTAGTGAGCAATTATTCCGAGTCCTCATGTTAGGGCATTATAGGGCTTCGGATGTTCTCATTAATTCAGAACCAGTTTAAATAAAAAGATTTATTTAAAAGAGGAAGGGGAAGGCAGAAAACAATTGAAAACACATTGCCTATATTTACTCCATGTGGTAGGAAGTTCCGAGAGAAGCCTCTTGAGTTCTGTGTGGTTCAGATTTAAATGAGAACCTACCCACTTCCTGAAACAACCTGTGATCCAAAGCTCGGCTCTCCTTCAAAATGTTCACTTCTCCAAATTTTGTGATGCAGTTCCCCAAAAATGTACACAGTAATG
Organism: Podarcis filfolensis; assembly: GCF_964270895.1. Lineage (NCBI taxonomy): Eukaryota > Metazoa > Chordata > Lepidosauria > Squamata > Lacertidae > Podarcis > Podarcis filfolensis. Next base: position 36,251,389 of record NC_139611.1, on the reverse strand, counting down.
CATATATTAGGTAAAGTGTGCATGAATGTGCATATATTGATGAAAATGACCCCCCCCACACACATTATATTAAAGGGAATGGTTCACAAAAAATATTTCTTGCAAAATTGAATACAAAAGGGAGTATATTAGGAGAAATGTGCTCTAAAATGCTGGTGGGTTTTAACAACAACAACAAACTGATGCAGAGATTTGGAGAATTAAATGTAGGACAATGAAACAGAGTAGATACTAGGAGGATGTTGTAAGACTGTGATTAAATGTGTGTGTGTGCGTGTGCTTGTTGATGTGTAAGAAGGGAAGTATGTGTGTGTGTATGTTTATGCATGCATGCGTATGTAGGAATGGTAGGGATGAAAAGAGGAATTATTTTCTGTTCTACTCTGCATTTGTCACATGCAGCACTGTTTCCACTCCACTGCAGTTCATTTTCTGCCTTTTTTTTATTTACATTAAATGCAAAATGGGGGTTGGGAACTGCAAGCAATTATATATGTTTTGGGAGGGACAGAAAGCCACAGCAACAGTGAATACTAATCACATTCCCTGGATTTCTGTTTCAGAGACAGGAGTAGTAAGTAGTAAGGGAAGTTTCCACTCCAATTTCCAGTTCTGTCTCAATTCCTTGACATAGCTAATGAATGAGTGTGTAGGACATTAGCGTATAGGAGAGCACCTGGCTCACTTTTGCATTAGCATCACTCACACCCAACCCTGGCCTGCAGACCTCATGAAGGTTTGCTGAGCTCTTGCTGAAAATGCCCCCGCTCCTTGATCTAGAGATTACAATAGATGTACGCTGCCTTTTGCCACAAACTTACTGGGTCCAATGTTGCATGTTAACAGGTAGACAGCATCCCTGCAGGGATGATGATGAAAATACCATAGGTTGCAACATTAAAGCACAATATTAAAAACAGTTTGAAACAACTTACAATCACAAAAGTGAAATGGGTCCTAAAAATATTAATTCCAGGTATCAAAATAGCTGCGTGTTCACAATTCATCAAACACTGTATAATGAAGATGTCAGACACACCTCTCTAGGGACTGCCACATAGCAAGCCATCTGTCAGGCCACACCACCTCCAAGCTTCAAAGGCTGGTGGAACACCCAAGGGAATGAAGTGGTCTTTCAGATATTTGGGGCCTTAGTTGTTTAGGGCTTTGAACACATTGAATTGGGCCTGGTGACAAACCAGCAATCAAGGCAGGTGTTTTAAATGTGAGAACCCCAGTCAATAATCTGGTCACAGCATTATGGACCATTTCAAGTTTCCAAGTCATCTTCAAGGGCAGCCCCATGTAGAACACAATGAAATAATCCAACCTGGAAGTTCATGGAGTAGAGGGCCAAGTTATTTCTGTCTGACAGGGTCTGTAGATGGTGAACCAGTTAAGTGCAGACAGTGCTGTTGTATTTGGTTCCTACTTGTGAGCTTCCCATAGGCACCTGTGAGGCCAGGATTCTGGACTGGATGGGCCTTTGGCCTTATGCAGCAAGCCTCTTAGGTTCTTATGATATGATTCCAGCGCTTTAAGATACCAGAACTAGGCTCTGGCAAGATCTGAAGGATCAAGGTTTCCCCAGCCCTGTTGCTAAAACTTGCTGGAATTCATAACTAGATGTACTTACAGATAAAATATAGAACTCCACCTTTTGCTTCATCAAAGACTTACGGTTTCTTGCATGCTTAATATTCAGTATTACAACCCTTCCCATTACTGACTGTAAATAATAGCATTAAAAACCAGGCAGCATATTTCTAACATCATATCAACATAAAGTGCCTTTTAATATTCACTAAAACCAATTTAATGTGAATGAGTTTACTGATTTAATGTTTTTTTAGCTAGCAAATGTTTATTTAGTACGACTCTCTGATGTGAATTAAATAGTGTTTTAGAGCAGCAAAAGTGAGCATTTATTTATATTACAAATGATTTGAAAATGAGAAGGGATATGATGTATAAAGGGGTGGAAATTTTTATGATACGGAGTTGACCTAATTTGGGCTCTTAAACTTGCTTTTTGCTACCAAGTCACTTCACATAGGGATGTGGTCTTGTGACACCATGCTGCTTGGGTGAATATTAATCAAGTTTGCAGCAGCAAATCGAAAATGGCCATTGCTTTCTTGGATGCAGACAGTGCAGTGGTCCAGGGGTTCAAATGTCACCCTCAAATGCATATTTCCATAAGGGTCATGTATTGTTGCCATGACCACTGCTTCAAAATTTTGCCTTACTGGTGAGACAAGGAAGCTGTTCAGTAAGTCAAGGATTAAGGTTTCAGAGGAAGTTCACCGGGATAAGGTGTTGCTTCAGCACTTTGGTGTAGGTGAGCCAGTGTGGTGTAGTGGTTAGAGTGTCAGACTATGACCTGTGAGACCAGGGTTCAAATTACTAGCCAGCCATGAAGCATGGGCCAGTCACTGCCTCTCACCTCACAGGGTTGTTTGGGGGATGCAATGAGGAGTGGGAGAACCATGTACACCACTTGAAGCTCCTTAAAGAAAAAGGTGGGGTAGAAATGGAATAAATAAATAATGAATTGAACTGCTTGGCTCTGCTGCCAACTTTTCATTGGCATGTCAGTGTCCTTGCCCTCATAGCCAGATGAAGAACGTGAAACTCGGGTTTCTGTTTTTGCCAATTTTTTTGAAGCCTTGGTACCTCGGGTTAAGTAGTTAATTCGTTCTGGAGGTCCGTTCTTAACCTGAAACTGTTCTTAACTGGAAGCACCACTTTAGATAATGGGGCCTCCTGCTGCTGCCGCGCCGCCGGAGCACGATTTCTGTTCTCATCCTGAAGCAAAGTTCTTAACCCAAGGTACTATTTCTGGGTTGGCGGAGTCTGTAACCTGAAGCATATGTAACCTGAAGCGTATGTAACCCGAGGTACTACTGTACATAGGTAAGGCAAGAGCTAAAGGCACAGCAGGTGAATTGCATGTCTAAGCTCCAGTAGAAATGCTGACTCAACAAGCTTCATGCCCCCAATTTTCCCTTTTGAAGAGCAGGGTGGGCACAAGCCTTAGTGTGGCAAATGACAGGCATCTCTGGTCTGGGAAAGCACTTCTGGACATGCACTCTGCAAATAGGTTGGGCCTGTGAAATTTGTTTGCACCAGCGCTGGCAACTCCATGTCCTTGGCAATGGAGGTGCTGGCACAGTCTCTGACTTATTCTCAGGTCAGGAGGCTGCTGCTAACTGACAGGAGTGATAGGAGGGACTGGCAGTGGCCCTTCCTGAGGTGTCTCATATCACAGGGGTGGGACACCTCTATGACAACCCACTTGAACCTTCCTCAGGACCGAGCTCCTGACACTTTGGACCACTGCCCCCCTTCTCCAGCTCAGACATAATTTTGACTCCCTCATCCCTCTCAGACCCTACCCCTGGTTCTCTCTCCAACTCCCTCATATCTTCCTCCTCCTCCTCCGAATCCACCCATCCCTTCCATGACATCTCCACTGGGCTCATGACACTCAGGAAGGCTCTGATCTACAGACCATGGAAGTCATCTGGCTTCCTCCTCATGAGAAGGGATGGAAGGTGATGTGTTAAATACGGGCACCATCTCTCTGATATTGGTCTTCTACTCAGGCACTACCACTGTCTCTGCTTCTGATATAGGACCCATTTGGAGATCCTGGAGGGTTTGGATCTGGTAGTGGCACCAGTAAGGGCATATGGATTGCCCCCCACCCCCACCTCAAGCAGGGTATCTTCCCAGGCGATGTTATTGGGGTGGTGGTGGTCTGTATCTGCTGACTCCCCTTGAACTCTATGTGTACTAGAACAGGTGATAGGGTTATTTTCCTCCTCAAAGATCTCATCTGGTTATAGGCTGTTCCTGAGAGAAAGCTGGTGGAACATGCCAGGATAGTGGCAAGATCCCACTTCTGCTCTCCATGCATCAATCTATTCTGTAACTCACAACTTATGTATGCATATGCACCCTGAATATTGGCAGGCTATAGATTTCATACAGAGAGGGTATTAATGTAAAGCTTGCACACATTATATAGATGAGCTAGTCAACATGTGAATATAAGGATCAGAACCAACATCAACACCTCTGCTTCACATTTAGGGTGCATTCAGATGAGGGTAATATTGTGTTAGTTTTCCTGATTCTAATACTAGTAATTATAATCCTTCTGCTATTTTTCTAACATTCTTTTCACACTGCAGTAGTTGTTGTGTTGTGGAACTGTGAGGTTTTTTTAATCGATGTACCACCATGTCATGCTAAATTTCATTCACCCCAGTGGGCATGGTACGATACAACCGTGAACATCCTTGGACAACATTGCTGCTGTACCTGCATCTTCCTGTTTCCCCATAAAAATGGCAGAAAAGAACTGCTTCAGATTTCATCACTTTACTCCCCCCATTTTCTGGGTCCACGGGGTTACAAACAGAAGATTTCTGGAATCGATTACACATGGAAATGAGTGTTAAACTTCCCTCATGTGCTGCTAGGTTTCCAGAACTGCTTTTTGCACATGTGAAAGCCCAAATATAATGAATAAATTACCAGTTAGGGAAACAGAATAAACTGCCCTGTCAGTGCTGTCTTGGTTCCAGATTCCATCTCTAGACACGTCCTATTTTGCCTGCTGCTTGTTTTATAATTCAATCTTCCACTGGCCACTGTCTGTGTGCCTCTTGGTGTTACAATGCAATCAGCTTAAGAGCAATGCAGAATAAATTGCAAGCACCACACCTGTTTATCCATCTTTCCCATTCTGGAAGAGCAGCAACCACAAAGCCTATTGATTAAAACGCTTGGATCGGTTTCTGTGCTGCCATTTTAAGCTGAAGTGCAGGGACAATTTCTGAATAAATATCGTACGATAACCTATCAGGCATGCCATCCCTTCCTGTTTTTTTAGATATTCACATTGGTTTCTCCTTGTTCCTTACTTTGTAACCAAAAAAATGTGCACCCCCCAAAAAAAAAACCCTCATTGGATTCCTCTCTTTATTGCAAGAAAAAAAGTAGGTGTTTTAATTAATAATTAAAGTATTAAGGGCTTACAAGATTTAAAAGTTCAAGGTGTTAAATTGGTCCAGTGGACCAGCTGTCTGTCCTTGACAGTAGTGTCATTATCTTGTCACCATCCAGACCTGTGACCTCTAGATAAGTTACTTATACATGGGGGTGGGGGAAAATCTTCCTCCCATGACCTTCAGTACATGAGCCATGGATTTGTTTCCTAGGGAACTGGTAACTGAGAAAAATCTATAATTAGATCTGTGGGTTATAAGCTACATATGGGAACCGGGTGCTATGTGTTTCCCTGCAAAAGTAAAGCATTTAGATGTAATAAGCTAGATCCAAGATGATTTCAATTATGAGGGATTCATTTGAGAAATTATATCAAGTACTCTGGATTTTCTTCTCACCTTTCTCCCTACCCCAACCCCACCTCTCTATGCCGCATGAAGTTTTGTGTGGGATGATGTTATTAGGAATCATATCTTGTCGGAAACAGTTGGAGTCAGGACCTGATTGCCCATAGTGAAGTCATTGGGAGAGGATGAATTCTGTCATTTACACACACACACACACACACACACACACACACACACACACACAGCTGTGATCCTTCAGGTTTCTAGTTTTGTGGTCCTCATTCGACAAACCTCTCTGACTTGGAGATGCAAGATTAGGAATGTGAAGGCAAAATAAGGCACTGTTATGCATGTTAATACCTCCAAAGTATTTCTGTCCTCCATCTGTCCTACATCAAGGACTTATCCTCATCTCAGTGTATTTATCCTCATGACAATTTTGTTAAAGTAGATTTACGATGTGGCATAGAGATAACAACATGCCCGATCCTACCTGAGATTTGAACCTGGGTCTTAACGTTGTGTCAGAAGCAGCTTTCCAAGGCTTATATTTTCAAAATGCTATGGTCTGTTGTAGAGATTTTCTGATTTTTTCTTCCCTTTGGGTTTTGAGCTATATGATTAGATAAATGCATTGTTATCCTCGCTAGTTTATAAATGCTAAAGAAATGCAGGTTTAACTCCCCACCAAAATACCCATGCAAGCTGTGCAGTGGGATGGTTAGTGCATTGGACTAGGACCTGGGAGACCAGGGTTCAAATCACCACTTGGACATAAAGCTCATTGTGTACCCGTGGCCCAGTCACTGTTGTGAGAATAAAATGGGGGGGGGGACATGTAAGCTGCTATGAACTCCTTGGAGGAAAGGTGAAATATAAATCAAATAGTGAAGGTCTTGTGAGATTTTCATCCCACAAATTTTGCATTGCAAAAGGCGTACCTTTATGTTGGTTTTCATGTAATTTATTTGAACTACAAACTTTGCAAACCCTAATAGTGCAGCAACAACAACAAAAAAGTGTTTGGCATGTGTGTAGATTAGTGCTACTCCATGGCCTTGGATATCTGTGCAGATTATTGAGCATTGCTGCAAATGAGGCAATGAAAATTCGCATGTGGATATGGCTACTGTTTTGATTTTAATTGGATTGTAAAGGTAAAGGACCCCTGACAGTTAAGTCCAGTCGCAGACGACTCTGGGGTTGCAGCACTCATCTTGCTTTACTGGCCGAGGGAGCCAGTGTACAGCTTCTGGATCATGTGGCCAGCATGACTAAGCCGCTTCTGGCAAACCAGTGCAGCACACAGAAACGCCGTTTACCTTCCGGCCAGAGCGGTACCTATTTATCTACTTGCACTTTAATGTGCTTTCGAACTGCTAGGTTGGCAGGGGCTGGGACTGAGCAACGGGAGCTCCCCCCGTCACGGGGATTCGAACCACCCACCTTCTGATTGGCAAGCCCAAGAGGCTCAGTGATTTAGACCACAGTGCCACCCGTGATGGATTGTATTCAGATTCAAATCCAAATGAGCATTACTTAGCACAGATACACATGCAGATTTGGAACAGGAAGGCCAGATTGTCAATCTATACTCAGGCATGAAACTCACTGGATGAATTTTGACCAATCCCTCTCTTGGGGCTCATCCACATTCTCCTTGGACTGAACAGTTTTCCCTTTGCCCCTCTCCTTTCCCAGGGAAAGCCTACTCCTTATCTCTAAAATGGTGCAAACTTCAATCTGGTGAACACCTGAATTGCTCATTTGCTTTGATTGAACACTAAAGGATGGTTTTCCTCGGAGGGAATGCAGAGGGACAAGAGGAAGTATGGTATTCATAGAATCATAGAATCTTAGAGTTGGAAGGGAGCCACGGGTCATCTAGTCCAACCCCCTGAAAATCATAAGCTCTCACTCAATCTAACCTGCCTTGCAGGGTTGCTATGAGGATAACTTTGGGAAAGTTGGAAGGGAGAACCATATATTCCAGTTTTGAACTTCTTGGAGAAAATTCTGCTGCATTTGCAACAAGAATAACAATGTGTTGCAAGAAGGCCTAGCTGCAGCTGTGCTGTAAACTTCAAAATACCTCTAGGGAAGCTGGAGAATTTTGTTCAATCTGCATTTAAAAATGAGCTGACCTAATTTGCACTTACTTCCTGAACTAATATGGAGACTGGAATGCAGTTTTCCTATGAATTGTGCTGTTCACTGAGTTTTGCAATGCAGGAAACTCCCCATTTACGTGCATTCAAGGCACGCACATCACACCACCTGTCCATCCCCCAAACGTAAGAATGGGATATAAATGCAGTAAATAAGTGATGCATGTCTTCATTCAGCCACCATTTCTGCACCCTAAAATGCAAAGCTTTAGCCTAACAATCTAGTGTCTCCTCAGTCATACAGTGGTACCTTGGGTTAAGAACTTAATTCGTTCTGGAGGTCCGTTCTTAACCTGAAACTGTTCTTAACCTGAAACACCACTTTAGCTAATGGGGCCTCCGACTGCCACTGCACGATTTCTGTTCTCATCCTGAAGCAAAGTTCTTAACCTGAGGTACTATTTCTAGGTTAGCGGAGTCTGTAACCTGAAGCGTCTGTAGCCTGAAGCATCTGTAACCCGAGGTACCACTGTACTCATAAATAACTTATCATTCAGATAACTCCCCAGAGTCTTTTCTGTTCACCCCTGTTGGTATAAGTAGAACTGAAAAATGACAAGTCTATCTAGGTATTTGATGCCAGCCCCTAGAAATGTAAAATCCTAGGTGCCCTCTGATGCTTTTGTCTGATAACTGTTTAAGTGCTTCCTATATTCCTTGCAAGGGAGGAGGATGGGAAGAAAGCCAGAATAAGTTGACTCTGCCTGCCATTAGCTGTTCTGTCCCACCAGCTTCGGTGGTTACCAGCCGCCACGGTTATGGGGTGCTGTGAAAAAGCAGCATCTTCTCAATTATTTTGTTTATTACCGTTGTGGGAACGCCATTTTGATTTTCTGCCTGAGGCATCAATGTGTCTTGGCCCATCTCTGTTGGATATATAGCCCTAAAGCCTGCAGGAAACCACAGCAACGCTTTGAGGAGCTGCATTGCCCAGCAGATATACATTTTATTATTATTATTCTGCACTTAAAATAGTAAAATTAGAGCAGCATTTCTAGTCACATGCATCTCCCAATTAAAATTGACCCTTGGGGATTTGACATCGAATAGAGGATGGGGAAGAAAAACTAATTAAACCTGCAAAAGGAAATATAGCAAAAAGTTAAGAGCCAGACTTAGTTTTCTTTGCTGAATTAAATTGTGCCTGTTTATTTGTTAGTGTGCAACTTTTCTGCCTGTCAGAAAAAAGGAAACATTTATTACAGTAAAGAAACACACAACCAAAACCAAAAAAGTGCACTGCAAATACAAACACACCTACACACACACACACACACACACACACACACACACATTCATAATCTGTACTGCTGGATTCCTGAAAAAATTATGTTCAAGAGAAAGGAGGTGTACATGATTATTGTTGTTCTGTATCTATTTATCTCTTTTTGAATTACATGTTTTGGTTACATCCACGCCAGAGTACTGTAATGTGACTTAAAGATGTTTTGGACACTTTGTATAGGGCAGAATGTGGCAGCTGAAATGCATGTTGGCATTGGGACTGCATTACACTTCTTCTGTGGTGGTACCACTGGCTGCCAATTTTTTCCCAGACCCCATTTAAGGTGCTGGAACTGACCTTTATGTCCCTAAACTGTTGGGGACCAGGCTATCTGAAGGATACCTATATAATACCCACATGAAGGATACCTTTGAGTTCAGTTTCTTTGGTCCTGATCTTTGACTCGCCACAGAAGCTGTCTGGTTGGAGCACACCATAGGCAGGACCCTTTTTGGGTTGGCCCCACACTGCTGGAGTGCCTTCCCAGGGAAATGGACATTGCTCCTTTGCTGCTGATTCTTAGAAGGTGCTTAAGGGCTCCCCCCCCCCCTTTTGATCTGCATTTGGATAATTTTATTGAGCTCTGTTTATGCTGATATTTTTAACACCTTTTTAGCACTGATGTTTTGTGCTATTTGATTTTTTTTCATCATCTGGGATTGTTGATACATTTAATAATTTCAATGATAATTTTATTATTTGTACCCCACCCATCTGGCTGGGTCTCCCCAGCCACCCTTTGTTTTACACACACACACACACACACACACACACACACACAAAACAATATTTCTCATTATATTTATAATACTTTTTGTTATGGTTTGCTGTTGCAAATGTAAGCTGCCTTGTGAGGGTACAGATACACTGGGAACAGGGATAGAAATCTCCAGAACAAATAAATATATAGTATATAATCCAACCCTGTCAAGTAGGCGAATGTTGCTTTTAATTTATACTGTGTAGACTTAAGGTCACCCCCCACCATGCATCTAAAACACTCTTACAGCATTGTATCACTTTAAGAGCCATGACTTCTCTGAAAGAAGTCTGGGAACTGTAGTGTGTTAAGGGTGCTGAGAATTTTTAAAAGACCCTTAACTAACCATAGTTCCCAGGATTCTTTGAGGGAGTTGTGAGTCTTACAATTGAACGAGATGATGTGGGTGCCTGGAATGTGTAGAGCAGGGGTAATCAATGTGGTACCTGAACTACAATTCCCATCATCCCTGACCATACTGCCTAAGGTTGATGGGACTTATAGTGGGCACATGTGGAGTACACCATCTTGGATACCCTTGGTATAGAGCTTCTGTTAAAATCCAGGTACTTTTGTGTTGGGAAATGGAAAATTATTTTGAGTGCAACCACATACCTGCCTCTGAGACTAAAGGATGTGCAGGAATACTTGGTGTTTGGGGGGGGGGGGTAGACAGTTATTAAGTAACATCACCTCTGTGGTTGCTAAGCTGGAATAATATTGTCAAAAGCAAAATTGTTGTGGTTATAAAACTACACACACACACAAATCCTCTCCTGGGGATATTGTGGGCTGATGTTCCCTCCGCCTGGCTCCACTTATCTATTTCTTTCTCACTCCTTGGAAAACGCTCTGTGATTTACTTCTGTGATAAGATCAGAACAGCTGAGGGATCATACTGTTGAAATGAGCTTAGCTGGAAGGGACATGGTAACACCTGTTGAAAAATGGTGTTGGTGAATTTCTTCTGGCCAGAATTCACTGAGTATAAGGGACTTCTAAGTATAGTTGCCCATTTGTTTTATACTGCTTGTAGGAGTTTATCAGCCTTCGAATGCCATTTGCCTTAGCTTTGATTTCCCTTATGGAGAAACCTCAAGGGATGCAGTCTTTTCCTGCTTCAGAAGTGCTCCTTTTCCTGTTCAGAAGATTTGAATTAGGCCTGAATCTCACAAGAACATTTATTCACAGGGGGTGTTGGAGAGGGCAAAATGGGCAAGGAGCCAAAACCAACCCCTGCCCAGATTTTTCATAGTGTATTTTGTGGAAGCAATGTAACTTCTCTTGGCTGGGGGGGCACCTTATAATCCCCCCGTAAGTCTTATTGGAGCAATGCCACATCATGGCACAGAACAGCCACCTGTAAACTGGTGCCCTCCAGATATTTTGGCTTACAATTCCCATCTTCCCCAGAGAAGATGGCCAGTGGTCCAGGATGAAGGGAATTCTTGTCCAAAACATCTGAAAGGCAGAAAATCAGGGAGTGCAGGAACAGAATCATTGCAATGGGAATTATGGGAAGAAATTGGGTTTGTTTTCTCCACCTGGCTTGGGGCAGGGCCTGACAGGCTCCATAAAGGAGTGCTGCTGCTGCTGCTGCTGGGCAGAGAGGGCTCCGTTTTTGTTTTCTTTTTAAAATTGCTTTTATTTTTATCTATGTCATTTTAGATTGTGATTGATATTAATGCTGTATTCTTAGTTTTTAGCTTTTATGAATTAAGTGGAAACTGCTTTCCATTTCGTTGTGTACTTTCTGATGTGTTTTATTTATTGTTTATGACCTTCATTAAGTTGGTGATTATGTAATTCTTGTCATGCTGTAAGCCGCCGAGCATTGTTTTAACTATGGAAAGGCGGCTTACAAATAAAAGGATGATGATGATACACTGGGATAATGATGGTGAAGAAACAGGGATGGACTGTGGCCAACTAAGCCCTACTCAGAGTAGACCCATTGCAGCTAATGTCCTTTAGCTTCAATGTGTCTACTCTGTGTAGGGCCAGCATTGGATACCATTTGATGAAATGTTCTAAAGATGCCAGAATGGTGTTGCTCTCTTATTTATTTCATTTATATCTTGCTTTTCCTAAAAGGAGCTCAAGGTGATATACATGCCTCTCCCTATCGCTATACTATCCTTGTGTGGTAGGCTACTCCGAGAGCTGGTGTCCAAGGTCACCCAGTGAGCATCATGGGCAAGGAGGAATGTGAACCCTAGTCCCTCAGGACTTAGTTTGACACCTTAACCACTATGCCACACTGGTTACTATTACCTGGACCCTTAAAAACATGGCATTTTGATTTCTGCCAATCCCCCCACAACTCTACACTCTTCGGTGTTATCAAAACAGGAGTGCCAACACACTGTGGGAGCAGATAAGCCCCGTCCCACATAATTGATCACATGATATGGTGTGTGCGCACACCATTTGAATGGCAATGCCCATCAACTTTGGGGGTGGGGTAGGGTGGCCCCCTCAAATATTTTATTGGGGGTGGGTGAAGGGACCTCAACCAAAGGAGCACACATTTTGAATTGTGTCAACATTCTATAGGCATTATGGTTTTCCCCAAAGGATTCTGGGAGCTGTGGTTTATTAAGGGTGCTGAGAGTTGTTAGAAGGCTCCTATTCCCTTCCCGGAGTTACAATTCCCAGAGCAGTTTGACAATCACTTCCTATTCACAGAGGATTCTGAGAATTGTAACTTTCTGGGAGGAGTGGGGGCCTCCTAACACCTCTCAGCACCTTTAACAAATTGCAACTCCCAGAATTCTTTGGGATAAGTCCTGTCTATTTAATGTGGAATTATATATGAATGTCACCTCAATTAGAAGAGGTCCATATTTCTGTCATTTTTGGGAGCACGTAGCTCCCTCTTGTGGCTAATTAAACTTTAAACAAAGTATCAACTTAGAAAGACCTTCTTCTGGGTAATTGTCAATGTCGTCATTCCAGACTTTAAAAGAGCAGGTGCAAGGATAGACTCAGGGATGGGCAGACATAATTGGATCTTGACTCTTGTGCTTAGTTTTCATTGCAGGTGTTTTGCTCTGAACCATATCTAGGAGGGTTTTTTAATGTTAACTTTATTTGCAAAATTTGGAGGGAGAATGACTAGAGGCAACAGCAAGCTTTTCAGGGGGATCTGAATGACTGTCCTTCAGAGCAATAGAATGACTTCCTGCAAAACAAACTCCTTTGTCTTCTGAAGCACTCACTTTGACCACATTCACTTCATACATTTAAAGCACTATGATACCACTTTAATAATAATAATGGCTTTGTCCAAATAATTCTGTGAACTGTAGTATATAAAGGGTGCTGAGCACTTTGATTGACCTCTATTCCCCTCACAGAGCTACAGCTCTCAGAATGGTTTATCAATCATACTTTCTTCATAAGAATCATACTCCTGTGAGGAGGAATAGTGTTCTCTTAACAATTCTCAGCACCCTTAAAAAAAACTTCAGCTCCCAGAAGTCTTTGGGGAAACCATAGCTGTTTAAAGCAGTATCATAGTTCTTTAAATGTATAGTGTAAATGAGGCCTTGAAATGTTGAGAGGGTGCTGTGGACAGCAGTCAGAACCAAGACTTCCTGAAAACAAACTCCTTTGTCCTCTGAAGTGATCACAGATCTCTCATGTGGAAGAGCTTTGCTGTTCACTTCTGACACCATGTGCAGAATTCCCTCTTTGTTTTAGTGAATTGAACAACTCTCCAGTTTCCAGTGAGAACCGGTGGCGTTGCTTGACCCAAAATGCAGCAACTGTACACTTTGCACTATTTCCTTCTTGGCAGTGCCACTACCACCCTCAGATATTAAGGGGATGGTTTTCCAACAGAAGGCATTATCTGTAGCAGCTGTAGAATTCCCTCTCCCCAGAGGCACACCTGGGACCTTTATGATGTAGCCTCATTGGATGCTGCACACACACCTTTTTACCCTCACATGGGTGGGTAAGAAATATTATGAATAATAATAGCCAGCACCACCATTGTATATATAGAGGAAACAATATTTCTTACATCATGAATGTTGCCTCATATTATGGATAGATGAACTGTATTGTTTTATTGCTACTGTTGTTGCAGGTTTGTCATGGTCATTGGCTAGAACAATAAACTTATATTGAATTGAACATCTTTAAAGAGACATGGCAAGAGTCATTATTATTGTTTAACTGGCAGCTAACATTGATGGCAAATCTCTCTCACACACACACACTCACCTCCCCCCCCCAAAAAAAAACAGGGAGGGGGCACATCGAATTAGTGTCTGCTAGGTTCTGTTGGCATCAGGTTACACCTAGGATTCTGGGGGAAGGCAGGGAAAGCAATGTCCTGATCTCCATTGCTGAAAACATAAACCCCAGCTGTTACCTAGACCTGTCTCATGCCTTATGTGAGGCCCCATCTGCACTATACATTTAAAGCAATATCATGTCACTTTAAAAAGTCATGGATTCTCCAAAGAATCCTGGGAACTGCAGTTTGTTAAGAGTGCTGAGAGTTGTGAGTTCCCCTCACAGAACTACAGTTCCAATACTACCCTAGGAAGAGGGATTGATTGTTAAACTACTTTGGGAATTGTAGCTATGTGAGGTGTAGGAATCACAATATAGGCATGCTACAAGATGATAAATTGTTCCTAATTCCTTTTTGCTGCTTCCTTGGCTTGTATCCTCACTACTGTGTTTGCCTCATACAGGTGGTAGACAATGACAGACCAGAGGGCTCCAAATTTCGGATTTTTGGGAAAGGTGTGGACCAGGAGCCAAAGGGATTTTTCAAAATTGTCGAGAGCACAGGAGAGGTCCTTGTGACACGGTCTCTGGACAGAGAAGCAATGGCCACATACCAGGTAAGTCTCCATGCAATGTATTTGTGTGTGAGTGTGTGCGCATGTTGTTCTCTCTCTCTCTCTCTCTCTCTCTCTCTCTCTCTCTCTCTCTCTCTCTCCCTTTTAACTTGTGATTGCCTCCAGACTGTCACATTTTGTCTGAGTGATTCAATCACATACCAGACCTTTATGTTTGTGCATTTGAAGTGGATTTTAAAAACTTTGTCATCCTAGCACAATAAATCCACTTTTTAAAAAAGAAAAGAAAAAGAAAGAAAGACATTTTGTGGTTTGGAAAGTGATGGGGAAATGCATTAGAAATTGTGAGATGAATGTATGGGAAGGTTTATAAACCCTTACAAGCAAATCAGGATGAATGCAGGACAAATGCTGATTGTTCTGTAACCACCCTGCCAACAAATCAGGATGCATGCTCAGTAAATACTGGATATAATGCAACTTCTGTGTGATCTTTGTGCAAGAAAATCAGGATGGATGATCAATAAACAAGTAACCTGGAGGGGCTCTTTATCTTCATGGGATGTTGCAAAAGTTATGCTTTATGTTTCTTGGCTTCAATTTGCTGCTTCTTCATAGTGTTGTAGATAGTGATGTAGAAAATTCAAAACAAGTGAAGTGATGAGGCTGGCCAGAATATGTGAATCTTGTAGGGCCTGGGCAGAAATTTGTCCCCTTTCTGTTGCTTTCCAAGAGCTCACTATGCAAAAATTCATTTATCAGAACACAAGAAATTAGTACCCAAACCTCACTATATGCACTGCAGAATCAGTCAAAACGAAAAGCCAGACTTTGTCCACCTCCTTATTGGTGTTTTGCTTGTCAGTGCCAAACATTTTAGGATAGAAACCATGCAGGGAGGAAGAGATCAGAAAAATATATATTTTTCTTTTGTCTCTCTTCTGCTGGTTGACTGCAGCCATTTCAAGAAGGGTGGTGAGAGTTGGGACAAATCACAGATTAGAGATATAGGAAACAATGGCAATTGTCAGCTTGTTATGCAAACACTCCCCTAACAAACAATTTCCTGGGTACACATTATGTTCAGAAAGCAGGACCTGTGGGTATTTACCAAATATCAAACCAAGCAAAATACAGCTCCTTCAAAACTTCTCTGAATTCTGTGGTATGGACAGGAATTGGAACATATCAAGGGTTTCAATGTGTCCACAAATGCCACTTTGTTGACCTCTGTTCTAAAGACAGTAGCACTGCCTGTAGAACCAAGGCTGCAGTACCTGTAGTAGCAGGATCAGACCATATATAACAAGGCTGTATGGGCCAGAAAATAGACAAGAAAGGAAGAAGGTATTGTCAGAAAGTAGGAAGGCAAGTTACAACTTAATGGTTCATCTCACCAACAAACTGTATAGGCTATAGATCAGATAGTTGCAGAGGTTGGGTCTCTTGATTCTCATGGCACAGGGAGTAGGAAGTTAGCAGTGCCTGTTATTCAGGGCTCCAAATTCAAGAGTGTAGGCATGTAACACTCCTTTTAGGTGTCAAATCCTGTATGGCCAAATAGTTGGGCAGCCTTCTCTCGTAGTAAACCAAAGCATTCCCCATGCTGGAACGATTACAGCACGTCTTCAAATATAACCCCAATTTATTTCCTTTAGAATAGTCTCCCCATGCCCTTAAGCCTTGCAAATCACATAAAACAATATATATTGCAGCATGCTAGATGAGCCAGAAAGGAGATGCAAATGCATCTTTTAATGGGCTGCAACTCTTTCTGTGTGACCCGTGATAATTCTGGTGCTCAGCAGGCCAGCCAGAGTCCCGTTGAGCAAGCTGCAGTCAAGAAGATCTGCAGAAGGAGAATGCTCAACTTGATTAGTCAGTCTTTGGAAAAACAATGAACTGGAATCAATGAAGATGTATTGTGAAGTCAAGAAAGCAGCAGGGTTCTGTCCCCCCTTTGATTTTTCTTGATACATGAAAGTATTTGAGTCTCTTGCAAAGTCTTGGGAAAGTTTCTTTTTTTTAAGAAATGCTTTCCTTCGTTTGGTGCTTATGAATTATTTTAAGAGCACAATGGAGATGAAAAATAGGAGGAGATGACTCTCCATGGAAAGATATAAATATTTTCTGAACTGTCAGTGCAGCAGAATAGAATCCTGGTATTCTGCAAAGCTGGAAATGATAAGTGGGTCATCTGGTTCAATGCAATAGGCTTGAGAGATGGGCCCAGCTCATTCAAATTACAATTTTGACAGAGAACTTCCTGCGGTACATTTTTTTTTCTCCAGCAGAAGAATGATTTGCCACTTGTCTGGAGCAAGGAGCCATTAACCTCAAGTAAATGGCTGAGCTGGAAGCCTTCTAGGTAGTGTCACCATTAACTTCTGCCTAAAACAAAATTTAATGTGAACTTGGAAGTTCTTGCTTGAGCAAGGAACTTTGATTTGACTACAAATCCCATCGGACCAGCCAGCATGACCTAGTATCAAGGGTAATGGGAGTTGTAATTCAAAAGACCTGGCCGGCACCAAGTTGGGGAAGGGAGAATTAATGTGTAGATGTTGCAGCTTTATCTTTTAAAAATAAAAACAGAGACAATTGCATTTAGAAAGAAAGAAAGAGAAAGAAAAGGAAGGAAGGAAGTAGCACAGATTAACTAATGGAATTAGCTCCCACCTTTTCATTTAGACTCTCACAGACTTGGTCATTCACAAATTATTCTTCTAGTCTGAGTAAACAGCTTGCAAATCAATTCAATAAACAGAAATACTAAATCCAATTCTGTAGATGGAAGGCTATTAATACATTAACCACCCAATGTTTGTGACAGATAATTTATGGCTAACAATCAGGCTCCAAAGTCATTTTATTTTCCCCAAATTGAAAATGTGTTTTCGTTTCACGGAGTGTGCTCAGCTTAAGCGGGGGTTGAGGAAATCCCTTAATTACTACAAAATATTGTTCCACATAATATTGTACAAAATATTGAAAACAAAATCCCTTGTTTGGAAGAGCAGTTTTGTCTGGTACTTTCCAAAACATAGTGAAAGTCAAGTCTGTCTGCGTGGGAACCAATATTTATTTTACTTACTTGTTTGCTTATTTCGTATATTTATATGTCACTTTAAAACTGAGATGCTTTCAAAGTGGCTTGCAACAGATGCTAAATAATAAAAAGTCTTTAAGCAGCCATAGGAATGGCTGGTGAACCTTTTTCAGGCCAAGGGGCTGCTCAACCTTCTGGGTACCACATGCCAGGGATGTTGGAGATTTCTGAGTCCTGGGCCCTTGCAATATATGATAAAATGTGATAGCCCAGTGGCAGAGTACATGTTTTGCATGCACAAGGTCCTAGGTTCAACTCTCAGCATCACTAGGTAAGGCTGGGAAAGTCTCCCTGTCTGAAACACTGGAGAGATGCTGTCAGTCAGTATAAACAACACTGAACTAGATGGACTATTGGTCTGATTCAGTATAAGGCAGCTTCCTGTTTTCCTACTTTCCAAGACTTTCCTGGGTGTCATTCATCTGTCACATAAAGTAGGCTCCCACTACCATCATTATTTGATTTTTATTCTTTCCCCTCCCCCCCCAACCTGATTTTAATAATCATGTTCAGTATCCCAATTAATCTCTCTCAGAGAAACAGGGGTGCTTTCTTGCTTCTCTGACGGAGCTGTGGGCTTAATTGGTCTGAACGCTTCCTCTTATGTGTCACTATCTAAAGCTTGGGATCCTTGTCTAGGAAGACAGCCTGTCACCGCAAGAGAAGGAAATAAAATGAAACGTGGAGAATGAAAGCTTCTTAACAATTGATTTCACATCCGGCACTTGTTAAACATTTTTCTTAGACAAATTTAAAAAAGAAAAAGAAACCTTTCATAATCTCTGTTTTGTTTCCCTTTTCATAAAGGGGGAATTGCCTAGGTAAATTTTGTCAGGATTCCAATTTTCATGATGCTGGCTGAGTGGCATTATCAAACTTCTCCCCACCCACCTACCTTGCCCCGATGTCTTATGCCTGCAAAGTGTCAGTTTCCGATTGTGTTTGGTTTCAAAGTATTTGTGCTCTGAAAGCAGCTACATAAAAGATTTGTGACTGGCTGCTATTATCTCCTTAAAAGCTGGAGTGCTCCAAAAGGCTGGCTCCCCACCGCCTAATTCTGACTCTGGAGCTTTTAGAGCTGACAAGTCTCAAGCTTCTGATCAGAGTATTTTGTTGTCATATAGGCCCCACAAATTAGTGTGTTTCAGGAGAAGCTTGGGATCCCTTTGGTAAGTAAATGCATGCCAGTTTTAAGAGGGACAAAGTGGGAGAGCGCTATTGCCTTCAAAAGAGAATGTAAGAATAGCCCTGCTGAATCAGACCAAAGGCCCATCTAGTCTAGCAACCTGTTCTCTGAGCTTCAGGCATTTTGCATGCCTGCAAAGTATATATTCTGTCACTGAGCTCTGGCATTGTTCTGAACCAGTATTTTGGGTTTGATAATGATATAAACACATAGGAAGAGCCTTGCTGAATCAGGTCAATGGCCCATCCAAGCCAGCATAGGACAGCCTCAAGCAGAACCCAAGCACAAGAGCCCTCTCTTCTCCTGTGGCTTCCAGCAACTGGTATTCAGAAGCATGACTAGTCATAATGCAGAGCACGTCATCCTTATCATCCATGAATTTGTGCAGTCCTCTTTTAAAGCCATCCAGGTTGGTGGCACAGTCTCCTGTGGGAGCAAGTTCCATAGCTGAATGCACTGTATGAAGAAGTAAACAGCATTTCCGTGCTCTCTGTTCCACTGTGCCAGAAGCGGTTTAATCATGCTGGCCACATGACCTGGAAAGCTGTCTGTGGACAAACACCGGCTCCCTTGGCCTGAAAGCGAGATGAGCACCACACCCCAGAGTTACCTGTGGCCGGACTTAACCATCCAGGGGTCCTTTACCTTTACCTATGAAGAAGCACTTTCTTTTTTCTGTATTGAATCTTCCAACACCCAGCTTCGTTTATATTACTCTTACCTTTTCTCTAAACTAAAACATCCCAAACATTGCAAACTTTCTTCAAAGGAAAGTCACTCCATCCCCTTGATGATTTGGGTTATCCTTTTCTGAAACTTTTCTGACACTACAATATCCTTTATGAGGCGAGTTGGCCAAAACTGTGCACAGTATATGCAATGTGGTTGCTCCATAGATTTATAGAATGGCATTATGATGTCAGCAGTTTCATTTTCATTTTCACTTCATTTCCTAATGATCCCTAGGGCAGAATTTGCCTTTATACATCTCTTGCACACTGATCCAGCAGAATGTTCATTCCGTATAACAATTAAATGGGACTGTAGTGTTCAAAGAAAACAGTATACATACCTCTGAACACCAGTCCCTGGGGGACATATAAGGGTGTTGATGGTTTTTATCTTTGTGACATGCTTGTGGGCTTTCTGGATATAAGCGGTTGTCTACTGGGTTAAGCTGGATGCTGGACTTGATGTATGTTTGGTCTAATCCCCCAAATATCTGCCTATGTTGCCGTTCCTGTTCTGTGGAACAGCATCCCTTTCAAAATTGGACAGGCACCTACTATCTGCACTTCCAGAAGATATACTTGTTCCAACAGGCTTTCCCAGCTGAAATAATAGGTCCTTGTCTATTTTGTATTGTTTTAGTTTTAAACTTATCTGCAGTTTTCATATTTGTGTGTTTCACTTTTTTCTGTTTACATCATACATCACCTTGAGACATGCCCAGTATTGTGTTTTGGGCGGGAGGCAGGGCACCCAGTTCCTCACATGTGCATCTGTAGAACACAGAACTTTGCAACATGTGATTGTCATGTACCTTACTTTTGTGGTGTGGGGTCTTGTTAAATCATTTTATGTACAGGCATCAAAATATGTAATCCAGTAAATGTCACAGAAGAATACTTTTGCATGGCAAAAAGGATTATTTAAGCAAAAGCTGGATTTTAGCAAAACAGCTACCTAAATTATTATTGTAAGGTATTAGACTCACAGCACACTTTTCCTTCGGAAAAGCTACCATCCAGATCAGAGGAGGTCCAGTCCCATTTAACTTCAAAAAATGCATCAGATCTTTCTACATCATTAAATGGGCCTTGGTGTGCTTTCATGTTCTCTGTCACATTTGGTTATGTAATATAATAAATCCTCTTGCTGTTTTCTCATCTGTTGCAAGGCGAAAGAGGTATTTTACTTTCTACCTGCAAAAGAAATATCCCTCTGAGGCTTGAAAGCCCATGCATGCCAGTGTTCAATTTCCATGCTCCATTTCCACATCTGTTAAACAAAATTTTCTTTTTAAAAATCTGCACAAAAATTGTGACTTTTTGTGTTAATTTCTCACAATATGTAGTCTTTTTTGCTTTTATTTGTATCATTTGGCTTAATATTTGCATTTCTGCAAGTGATTTCCCCCAATATGTTGTAGTTTTATACAGTATTGTCGCTAACCTGTTCAATTTTGTGTAAATGGTTTGGTTGGGGAACTGAGTCACATAATTCAATGTGTGAATTTCAAAGAATAGAGGTATTCCGGTTTACTTATTAGTCCAAAAACTGTGAATTGGGTAGGTCTGCATGAAAATGTGAAGTGCACACATTTTTCCCCCATTCTTCCCAGTATTACATAACTTGTGCCGACAAAAACATGTATCCTCCCCTATTTTGTCACTGCATATGAGTTCCACCAGGAAGCTGGGTTTTGCTGAAGCGAGACAGAAAAAGGGGGGGAAAGAGCCCTGGATATGGCTTTAAGAGCTAATGCATTTAGATCAGTGGTTGAGTCTTAAAATGATTGTCACAGGATGCAAACAACCAGAGTAAAATACATAGCAGTCACTGAAGAAAATGGATTGAGTACATAAAGAGAATGGGTAAATGAGAAGGTTAAATGGTAGCTGGCAACTCTTCTGTACAAACTGTTGCAGAAATTGAAATGTAACTATATTCGAGGGAAAGTAGAGCTCCAACTTTATATGGACAGCCACAGAGACAGCCCACAGGCCTGCGTGGAAGAACATTGTTAAAATCCAGTGCATCCTGTTCTGCCATCCTTGTTTATTAAGTGAGAAGCAGTTCCCCACAGTTGTGGTTTTAACACACATATTAAGGATGTAACCTGGGTGTTTCTTAAATTGTGATTTCTGATGTTAGGATTGGTTTATATTCAGATCTTTGTGCAAAACCACCTTCTCTCTGAAAAGTTTTGTCAAGTCACACATGTTACACAAAGGGATCTTTACTGAAGCAAAGTACAGTCATACCTCTTGTTACATTTGCTTCGTCCCACGGCAACCCGGAAGTACTGGAAAGGGTTACTTGAGGGTTTTGCTGCTCGCGCATGCACAGATGCTCAAAATGATGTCACACGCATGCACAGAAGCGGCGATTCGCGACCCAGAGACGCGGGTTGCGTTCTGCGCATGTTGCAAACGGTGCTCCAGAATGGATCCTGTTCGCAACCAGAGGTACCACTGTAACAACAAAGATTCAGCTTCAGGCACAAAGTTATAACAGCCCCGGCAGCCAGGTTGTTCATCAGCGCAAGATGATCTGAGTATATTACACCAATCTTGGCCTGACTGCACTGGCTACCAATTAGTTTCCAAATCCAATGCAAAGTGCTGGTTTTTGACATATAAAGCCTTAAATGGCTCAGGACTGCAATACCTCAAAAACAGCCTCTCCATATTAACCTACCTGGACTCTGAGATAATCATGTGAGGCCCTTCATGCAAGAGAGGTCTGGAGGGTGGCAACTGGAGAATTGGCCTTTTCTGCAGTGGCTCCCCGTTTGCAGAATGCTTTCCTCAGTGAGACTCGCCTGGCACCTTCATTATATATAGGCACCAGGTGAAAATGTTTCTCTTCAACCAGGCATTCAGCTGATTAACATTCAATGGCTTTTTAAATTTGTTTGTGGGATGGAGGTTTATTGATTTGTCTTTGTTTTATTATGTATTTTGAATTTTTATATTGTGAACTGACTGGTGGCAACTCATCAGAATTCCAGGCAGTGTTCTCTCCCAGCCCTACCTGGAGATGCTGGGGATTCAACCTGGTCCCTTCTGTAGCCCTTTCTAATGTGACTAATGTACATTCTCAAAATGCTTTCTAATACAGTGAGGTGGTGCAACAGAATACAGATTCTAGCTTATGGAATCTGAATTGCTCCCTCCCGTGCTGGAATACCTTGGGAGGTGTACAGCAGTGGCCATGCCTTGCATGCTGCAAGATCTGCAGGTCAGAAAGGGGAATGCCAGAACACCTTGCACAGGAGACCCCTGTTTATATCTGTCCAGAGCTGGCCTGGAGTTTGTTTGAAAGTAGTGACTAGCTGAGCCTGCATCCCTCTTTCTGTAAATACACATGTTGGAGAAGCTAGACTTGGCAACTTACATAGTGACACGGTGAGCTTATTGATGCATGGAACTACTAGCAGAACATTAAACTGCAATCTGTTCTGTACAGAGACTTCTTCACTCTGCAAACTGATTATCCAGTCATTTAATTCCTGGGCACTCTTCTTTGAACAATGGAGTAAATTGCTGTAACACCTAAGCAGAGAGAAAAAACACGTGTGCCCACTTAATAGCCTAAACAATGTGTCAATATGCTGAGGGGGTGTAGGGAGAGCAGTGATAGATGTGCCATTGTTTTCACAGTTAACATGTTTTTAATAGCAACCATTAATCTGGGTATTAAAATATGATGGGTCCCTACAAAATTGTGGGAGGGTGTGGGAGGAATGCAGTAAGTTTAGGAGAAAACATGCCACTAACAGAATTGAGAAATTCAAGGGCATGCCTCTGGGCCTCATTGTTTTTCTTGAGCAGTAGCTATTGATCAATACAGTGCTTACTATGTGTAGAACATGCTTTGAAGTTCTGGATGCAAGCGTCTATGTAATTTCCCCAGCCTCTCATTGACTGAGCTACCTGAACTGAAATCTAAGAGGCAACTTAACTCCTAAATCCAGGTTGGCAAGGTTAGGAAATTGATCAGTTGAATTCTGAATAATAATAAAAATACCATTAACAGGGTAAGCAGGGAATATTTCCTAGGAAACTTGGAATTAACATCAACCCCAAAAGTGGTGGGCGGGGTGGGGATGCAGCCAGGCTTCTGAAAGAAATGTTCATTCCGTCAACAACATAGTTGGCAAAAAAAGAAGACGATGGAGAAAACTTTTTCATGTCCTCTGGTAATGTTATGCATTTTAGCAAAGATGTAAAAAATGGAAATAAACTGTGACTGCTTCCTCACCACTGCCCCCCGCACCTAATTCTGTTCCATATATACAGACAAAATGTAATTTATTTTAGAAGACAGGAGATGCATTTCAAGGGGGGAGAATGTACTACTAACCACCGCCATTGGCATTATTTAACTTTGCAAATGTTTTACACTGGAAAAGGGCATTAATTGTGTTGATGTGCTTTGTGCAAGGCAAAGTCAACAGAATATATGCAGTTCAAGGATGCGGCAGTGGTGAGAACACAGCCAGAGCCAAGATTCATGCCTTTGATAGAGATTAGATCACAGGCATCTAAATTGTTTAGGTGGTCTTCCACTTCCCTATTTTCAGAGGGAATTAAACTATGTCTTTCTTTTAAATAACCATAGATCAATGGGAATAATGAAACAGGCTGCTGCCATCATTTATCTCTTGCAGAACTTTTGGATGAACTACAGTGGGTGGTGGGTGGGTGTTTGCATACACATGCAGCACATTATTATCAAAAACAATTTCTATACTGCATTTCATTTTGCAGCACCCTACTTTCCCCCTATATAGTGTGGGCTTCAGCTAGTTGTATTTTGGGGGGCTGAGTAGGAATTCCCTGGTTGGCTCTTGTGACTTCCTGTTTCTGCCTACTTCACACTGTAGAACATATTCTCTTGAGTTGGCATTATTTGGCTGATTGACATTCAGTTTGGGCAGGTATGGAAATGTAAGATCTGAATTTACTGCAATCCAGGGGCATTCTGCGGGTGATCAATCACTCAGAGCCAGAGACTAGGTGGTAAGTGGGAGTTCCCTTGGGACCTGGCCTATGCATCACGTTGAACATTGGACAGTGGCTCCTTAGCAAGGAGAGAGGTTTTCTCCCCATCCTTGGCTGGGGAACACATAGTCTGCTAGTTTCCATGTCTAGGGAGTGAAGGATGCTTCCCTTGTTATGTAAGCAATTCCCCCCGCCCCCATCTGTAATTTGGCAGATCCTCTAATTTGTTACTTTTTAATAAACATAACCTTTTTAAACATTGACTACAGTGTCTTAAATCTTCTTTATGGGTGTGAGGGGAAACATTTTGTCTATCATATCACTTGAGCAGTGTATGTTTTTAAAAATATTTTTAGCGCTGATTAGAAGGGACAGATGTAGGTCACAGATAAAATAACAAGGAACCAATGAAGTTCTTGCATGTATGATGCACCCTGTAGCTCCAGTTAAAAGGATCTCTGGTTGCTGGTGTCTGCCCGAGTTCCCTGGAAAAGCCACTGCCAGGTGTAGCAGTTAACAATGGATTAGCTAGATGGGCCAGTCATCTGTTTCAGTGGAAATAGCTTCATATGTCCATTCAAATTCTCCTTCAGGAAATGAAATGAAACATAGAGACACAGGAAGCTGCCTTATCTGAGTCAGGCCATTGCTCCATCTAGTTTTAAAAAAATAAATGGTAAAAGTTTTTTAAAAAGATTTTATTGAAGTAAAACAAATCTATACAATAAAAATAACTGAAAAACAAGATTTTGTTTACTGAATCTCTGGGACCATCACCTGAAAGCTCTCAGCTATCAGGAACTCTTGACATGGATGCCTCACAATGGAAAACCTTATAGCACTTGTGACGCTCACTATGGTATAAAAGTATACGGGGTTTAGCATTAGCTGGAAAAATGACTCATAAATTTCATGTTGTCAAAGGCCTGGAGGACCCTGAAAGGGTCTATATAACAAATACAGATAGATACACAGTACTCCTTCTCCGAATTACAACATTAATTTTGGTTTTCCTAATGGTCGTAAGTACTTTACTCAACTGATATTAAGTCTCTCAGGGACAGACTGCTGCTTTATTTTATTTTATTTTTAATTCAGTATTTCCTACACTCACTGGCTGTAGGTCTTTAGGTTTTCGGTCAGGGAATGCTTCCATCTCTACCTGGAGATGCCAGGAATCGAACCCGGGACTTTCTGCATGCATATCAGTTACTTTGTCATGAGCAATGGCCCTACCATGTCACATTGGGTGCCCCAAATTGGTGTCATCATTGAAAAGACTTCAATTTTGCAGGAGAAGAAGGTGTTTGTAGTTCACAATTAAATTAACTAATATTCAGTATTTTTCAATCCACTGTTTTATACAACACATGTGGGTAGGGGTGGGGTGCAATGTTCTTGCTTTATGGGACATGCACTCCTTCCAAACCTTTGCACATTTCTGAGGAAGCGGGGAAATGAGGTGCCCCTCCCCCTTTCAGAATTGCCGTTATCTCGGGCAACATTTTTCATTAATCTCGTTACTAAACTAACCCAGCTTCCCTGTGGAAATTAATTACTATGGTAGCATCAGGAATTTTAATTTCCATAATATACCAGTGAGATATACTGCTGTTTCTTTATATATGATCACACAGCGGGGCAATAATCTATTGTAATGAGCTTTATTACAGAGAGAAGGGGACAACAACATTTAATTAAAACCAGTATAACATGTTCTGAGAAGTTGCTTTTGAGTTCCCCGTTGCCTTTGGTGGGTCCAGATTTGGCAGTCTTAATTTGCAGCATTAGCCTGATGACTTGGGCTGTAAGCCTAACTGCCCCTGCTGCATGGTGGCAGGGGAGGAAGAGGAGGCAGGTTACTGAACTGGTGCAGCAATGAGACCCAGATTTGGCTCGATGTTGGGCCTCATGACAGCAGCAGGGCTGCCTTGTTCCCTCCCTAGCCCAACTTCACAGCTCTCTGCAAGCAGCAAATTCACTTGCCCATAGCTTCAATGGGTGAAAGGCGAGGTCTATGCTTTTGGGATGATGCAGAGAAGCTGGTAGGGTTGGATAGAGGGACTGCTCTGCCTAGAGTTGGAAAAACCTGTTGATTTCAGTTTCTCTCTGTTTCTATTCCACCTGCCTGCCTCCCATCTTAAGATAAATTATCAGTTTGAAATTATTTCTATTTTAAGTCTGGCTGGAAATTCATCAGCTTCTCCCCCTAGAATATACAGTACATTTTCAAATGCAGCTCTGCCAAGGAACTTATTTATTTATTTATTTATTTATTATTATTATTTGCCATTTCCTCTTATAATGCATTTCAATTATACCTTCACTGATGTATTCACACTTCTCAGAATTTTGCAGTGCAGTTATTCAACCAAGTAATATGTACAAAAATATGTGTATTCAGGCAAAGTGTGCATAAAACTGCATAATATTGGTTGAAACAACAAACAAATATTATGCATTATAGTAGGGAACATTGCTTTGCAAAAAATAAAAATGGGTATAATATACAAAATTGCATACAGACGTGTATATAACGAGAAATTTGTAGCAAAATGGTGGTGAATTTCCGTGAGGATTTTTTTAAAAAAAGAGCAAACTGATGTGGACATGTAGAAAACTGAAATTAAGACTGAGAAACTGAAATTGACAGATAAACCCTTTGCTACTTACGAAAGAGGGCAGACCATCTTGGCAGATCCATACCTTGATTTTTCTATGAGTTAAGTACTGTAAAGTCTTCAGGACTGGGGTGAAAAATAAAGAAGGAAATCCACATTTCTCAGGTTCTTCCTGTTTCCTGCATGGCAGCTTATTAATGCCCATTTTAAAAATGCAAGATATGAAAGTAACTGTCAGGGAGATGACATAAGTTGCCACCAAAGACCATAAATGCCATGAAGTCCATTATTTCTTATTTCTAAATGAAAACGTGGAAATAATTTATGAGTTCTGGGGTGGGAAATTGCTATCAACCAGCATGCTGCGTAGGGGGTGCTCCCTTGAATTCTACTCTCATGGTTATCTCTTGCTCTCCAATTGTTTGACTACTATTGTTCCCCCCCACATAATTGTAAGGAAATTCTCTAATAAATTCTTGGTGAAAATTAACTGTCAGTTAGTACTACCAAGAATAATAGTCTTTTATTAGAAGCATGACTATTATGTGGTGTACGGTAATTTATAATATCATGTTTTACCAACCCCCGTAGGATTTTTCTTCGGTTTTTGCAGCTGTTTCCAGAATATATTGGTTACTGTAACATTATGGCTTTGGGTAATAAATGCCATATACTTTCCCCCTTGCTACCTTCCCTCTTATTTTCTCTAAGAATTTGGGTCTAATTTCAAAGGGTTTCAAAGGGTAAAAATGTCCCTGCTTTCAATTTGTTATGATTTATGTTTTCCCCCTTTATACTTTTACATAAGGGTGTTCCATTACGGTGAAACACTTGGATTTCCATCTTTCTGTAATGCAATGAGTTTGGGACACACAGGTCCACAAAGGATAGTTTTGTTGTTAGTTTCCCAACTTTCATTGAGTGAAAATGTTATGCTGTCATGATACATGTCATGATAAAATACATTGTTTTATTTGGCTTCACATATTGGGGGAGATAATTTCTCTCGGGTTTTGAAGTACTAGATGTTACTGGGACGAACTGTAGTATATAATGTCCCCCTGCCCCCCTGCTCACCAGCTACAACGCGATGCAATGCTCTTAAGGACAGGACAGCTAGAAATAATGGATGGGAATTTCAGGGAAGCAGATTTTGCTAAATACTAGATGATTCTTCCTTGTGTTAAGAGCTGTTTGGCAGAATGCCTGGTGTGTGTTTGTGTTGATAGTCAGTTCTGAGGATCTTTTTTATTTCTTTATTTCTTTTTTGTTTGTTTAAAGCATTGATGTCCTAGAATCCATTTTCAAGCCATTGGCTCCTTAACTCCAGTTCCCCGTTACATTGATCAGTTTGCTTTTGATGACCTGGAGTGAAGCCCTGACAATTCTTCATAGAGACAGTGATGTGGAAGGGAGCAAACTTTGCCCTAAAACCCATCAGGCCCAGCCAGTATGGCCAATGGCCAGGGGTTGTTCTCCAGCTAAATTAGTTCCCGATCTGTTTCTGAGCTAAGTCCATGATCTTAGAATTAATCCACAAGACCAAAGAAAACTTGGAGTCTAGCTATCTGAAATAATTCCTCTCCCTGCGTTAGTTTACCTGTGCCTTCATATTGTGAGAGGCATCACATCGTTCCACTACCATCTAAAATATATCGGGTGGTGATACAAGATAGAGTTGTATTTTTATTGATCTACTGCTGTTTCTCATTGTTGATGGTTTTAATAGTTTTATTAGATACTGATTCCTTGCATTATATTTTATTGTTGGTCTTAGTACTGTTGTTGGGACGCGGGTAGCTCTGTGGGTTAAACCACAGAGCCTAGGACTTGCCGATCAGAAGGTGAGCCGATCAGATGGGGTGAGCTCCCATTGCTCGGTCCCTGCTCCTGCCAACCTAGCAGTTTGAAAGCACATCAAAGTGCAAGTAGATAAATAGGTACCGCTCTGGTGGGAAGGTAAACAGCGTTTCCGTGCGCTGCTGTGGTTCGCCAGAAGTGGCTTAGTCATGCTGGCCACATGACCTGGAAGCTGTCTGTGGACAAACGCCGGCTCCCTTGGCCAATAAAGTGAGATGAGCGCCACAACCCCAGAGTCAGCCACGACTGGACCTAATGATCACGGGTCCCTTTACCTTTTTAGTAGTTGTTACTCATCCTGGGATTTATATGAAGGGTGGCTTACTAATATATGTAACTAACCAGAAGTCTGCAGGCCCTAATACCTGGTCTAAACCATACAAAGATGTACATCTGGCACATGAGAATATAAGAAAAAGAGTTGAAATATGTTCATTTTGCATCATAAATATAATGTGAACCATTATTTTTGCAGTTGAGGCATAGGAACATATGAGGTTGTCTTACATAGAATCAGTCTGTTGGTCTCCCTCCCTCCCCCACCCCCATATTGCATCTAACTTAATGTTGTCTACTTTACCTGGTAGTGATTCTCCAGAGTTTCAGAGAGGAATCTTTACCAGCTGCACCTAGAGCTATGACCCTTCCACATTATCCTTTCTTTGGGTCAAACCACTAGTACCTCATGATACATTAACTTCAATGTCTAGCATAATTCAAGTTAGATATATCAGAGTAACAGAGTCTCCTGGAATATTGGTGTCAATGAGCAAACTCAGTGTTGTTCTGGAAATCTATTTTGCAATCCAGGCTTAAAATTAGTGGGGCAAAGGGAAGGGTGCTTTGCTTACAAAATGTCCCAAGTTTCAATATCTGATATAGGGATATTGTACGTTGTCTGATACTGAGTCAGGTTGCATGTCCATCTAGCTCAATATGGTCTACACTGGTCAGCACTGACTTTACAGACTTTCAGACAGAGGTCTCTCCTAGCCCAGATTGGAGATGCCAGGGATTGAACCCGAGGCCTGTGTGCTGTGTCCCTGCCCCTTAGATCTCTGTAATATCTGGACAGTTACAGTCAGTCAATGTAGACAATACTGAGCTAGGTGGACCAACAATCTGGATCAGCTTAAAGCAGCTTCCTGTGTTCTGATGTAAACCATTGCCACAGGGGTAAGCTACCACCAGCTCTTAATATTCTGTGACACAGAAGGGCTTAAACTTAGTGTTCTCTCTTTCTCTTCTCTCTCTCTCTCTCTTCCTCCCCCATGATTTCAGATCAGACGAACACAGCCCAGTTTCTTTTGTCTTGTAACACAATAGTAATTCTCAGTGGTTTCTCCACTCTGCTCAGCTTGTCCCATTGAATTGTCTTTTGTCTACTGATCTACAGTATCCCTTTCCCCTTCACTGAAATTGAACTTTTATGGCCACGTGAAATTGCTTACTGAAGAAGGGCTCCGTGAAATGCCCCAGTCCAATCCTTCCTTTTATATCAAAGCTAACAGCATTAAGCTTTGTAAGTTAACCTCATTAATATGCTGAGTTCTTGCTGAACCTGCACACGGGACATGAGGCATGAGGTGGGGAATTCAGTTCCAACACTAAAGAGAATGACTAAATAAACTTTGATCTTCATGTTTTATGCAGAAGAAAGGGAAAGAAGGAGAAGTGGGGTTTCTTGAGAGACGGATTGAAAGCCTGGCTCCAGTGGAGCAATATCTGTAACAAATCAGAGCTGTAGATTCATGTATTCAGGGAGCAGCATGCCAGTGATCCTGTTGGGAAGATATAACCTGCAGGCTTCAGCTAGGAAGATACTATCCTTGACCCTTCCTCAGATGTCTAAGTAAGTGTGAATGTGTGGTAACCTTAGTTTTAAGAATGAGTTCAAAGGCTGCCGATATCTCATAAGAACATACAAAGCGCCATGCTGGATCAGGCCAATGGCCCATCCATCATTCTCTTCTCACAGTAGCCAACCAGATGCCTACTGGGAGCCTATAAGCAGGACCTGAGCACAGCCACCCTCTCCCCACATGGGATTCTCAGCAACTGGTATTCAGAGGCATGCTTCCTCTGACAGTAGGTGGAGAACGTGGCCATCATGCCTAGTAGTCATATTTTACAGCCATATGAGTTGGGGGCCCTTGCTAACACTTGTGGTGGTTAATTCCACAATTTATCTTGTTATTATTGTTATTATTTGATGTATTTATTTCTTGACTTTCTCTCAAGTTGGGGTTCAAAATTAAACTGTGGTACTGGCTATGTTCTGAATATCTGATACCCACTAGAAAGGCTGCAATGCTATTCCTATTTGCCTTAGAGTAAGTCTTTTGAACTGAATGGGACTCACTTCTGAATACACATAGGGCTGTAGTGGAAGTCAGACACCATGCCTGCTTTCGTGACATGTAAATAGGGCAAACAACATCCAGGTAGTGGACTGGTATATAAGTTCAAGTTAAAATTTAACTACTCATCCATCTCTTCAATGCTGTTGTCCATTTTCCTCTATTCAATTTCCTCCTTTGTGTCTCCTGTGCTGAATTGGGTTCTTCTAATCATGGAAAGTGTCCCAATTTCTCTCTTTAAGTACTGTTTCTTTTGTCTACCCTCAGTGCTTTGTCAGCGGTAGAATTTTTAAAAAAGTTTTACTCAGTTACGGTATTGATGAATGCCTAAACCTGTTCTCTGCTCAATCAGAAATAAAGCTCTCATTGATTTACAATGAGAAGAACTGGCCAACAGCAGCAATAAAATGAAATGTTTTTAACAATTTACTACTGTGCCAGCTCTCTCCTCCTGAGTGTTGCTTACAGTGATACTTGAGTCCTCCCATACTTGGAGGTAGAGCATGACTGCTAATGCCCAGAGAAATTGCTCTCAACACAAGTTTTATTAGATTCATAATGCTGTATCTTTCTTGAAGACCCCAAACAAGAGGTGTTCAAATGTATTGCTTAGCCTGCAACTTGTTTTTAAACTTGAGGGTTCACGCGATAACATTATGAAAATATTTACAGAGTATGAAGATCTAAAAGTGAGAACATGTGCATTAAATATTTGCCATGTGCCTTACGTTTAGAACAACCTATTTTGCTCATAATGATAAGCCATGGTTAATGTTAATCAACCATAGTTAAAACTGAAGTGTCTGGTAGACAGTCACTTAAGCCTTGGTTTATAACATTGCACAGCAGCTGAGCTTTGAGAACAGTTTGAATTTTTCCCTGCTTTTTAGACACAGTTCTGTAGGATTGGGTCAGCAATGGCTCCCTTAATACAGTTAAGGAGGAGGTCCAGGTTCACATGTAATACTAAACTACGGTTAACATTAACCATAGCTTATAAACTAGCTACAAACCTTGAATAATAAGTAAACTTTAACCATAGTCCATAGCTGTAGTTAAAGCACTGGGCTGGCTTCATGCATAATATTACAACATGATTTAATAAACCCTGGTTTAGCATCAGGTGCAAACAAGGCTAATGAAAGCTATGGAAGGGTAGTGGTGTTTAACGAGGAGTTAAACTAATTCAGTCTTAATGCAAGACTGACCAAACCATTTGTATTCATGATAAGTACCTCATCAGTTCTATATTATCTCTAGTTGAAGCCGATGCAAAAGATGAAATGTATGCAGCCCTCCCACAGATCTAAACAAATTGTCATCATCATGGCTTACCTGCTGTGAATGGAGAATTGATTCACAACTGCTTTAGGTACACAATCACAATACTATGCTTGGCATAATAGGGTCTTGCAGTTATCATATCTCTCAATTTACTGAAGACACCAGAAAGTGACTATTCAGTTCCAGTGATTAGAGGCAATACCCTGCAGACAGCTTTCGTGAAAAGAGTTTCTTCTTAAATGATAATAGTTAAGGAAATGTTGCAATATGGGCAAATTGTGACTTGGTCAAAGGACCAGAATTTCACACTCTGCAGGGAGGTTGGATACACTTAACACCAATTGTATAAAGTTGTAAATGTGCTATTTCTCAACAACGTTTAATGAAATGTTTTCTTAAACAGCAGAAAATCAAATTGTGACACACACCCTCCTGAAAGCAACTGAGTTCTTTCATTGAGGATATTAAGTCTTCCCAACAGGCAGTACTAAGGGGGGGGGGAGGGTGTAGTGGTCTTTACAAATATTTGTTTGGGAAGTTCAAAGATGGTAATTTCAGAATCTGAGCAGCAAATCAAGGCCATTTGGGCAGTCTCCTCCCATCACTTCCATAAAACCAAAACACACATGCACAAGTTCTCTGACAATGCAGCTACTTTTTTGCAATTCTGCCTTTCTGTGTCGAATGCTACCATTTCAAAACTACCACTTTCAAAAGCAGAAATAGAGGACATATCTCCCCCTATTGCAAATACTGGAAGATATATTTTTTTAAAAATAAAATAAAAATATTTTTTTTGAGCAAATTTAACAAATCAAATTCTAATTCAATATAACAAATTACATTTTTCTCCCCCCTCTTTCCCTCTCCCACCCTCCAGCGACTTCCCTCAGCTCCCCTCTCTGATGTGTTTATACATATTATTCTCTGCATGTTATAAAACTGTACATATAATTGCCTTGTCTATCATATGTTCTACAGTCATACCTAGGGATAAATACACTTCAGGATAAGTATTTTCGGGTTGCGCTCCGCGGTGACCCGGAAGTAACGGAGCGTGTTACTTCTGGGTTTCGCTGCTCGCGCATGTGCAGACGGTCAAAATGACGTCACACGCATGCGCGGAAGTGGCGAAACACGACCCGTGCACGTCAGATGCACAGACGCATCTTACGTTCTGTTCAGGATGCAAACGGGGCTCTGGAACGGATCCCGTTCGCATCCCGAGGTACCACTGTACTAATAAATTTGTGGATGTTTATTCAAAACCTGCCAAGGAGTCCAAATCCTTTTGTTGTCTTTTTAAATAATTTGTAAATAGTTCCCATTCTTCCTTAAAGTCACAGTTGTCCTTCTCATGCATAACTCATCAGTTTTTCTTGCCATTGTTCTTTTGTTGGGATTTCCTCAGTCTTCCATCCTTGTGCTAACAAGACTCTTGCCACTGTTGTAGCACACATAAATAAGTTTTTTGTTTTTCTTGGCAGGTCTTGTCCTAAAATCCCAAGCAAAAATGCTTCTGGTTTCTTAACAAATGTCATTTTGAACATTTTTTTTTCAATTCATTACATATCATCTCCCAAAATTTGTTCACTTCTCTACATTCCCACCACATATGGTACAAAGTACTTTCTTTTTCTTTACATGTCCAACATGTATTTGACCCGGTTTTATACATTTTTGCCAGCAAATACTGGAAGAATTAATTGCTTCCTTTGATTCACTTTGCATCTGCAGAAGCACTTTTACTTGTTTTGTGCCTCAGATACACTTTGTGAGTAAATTTCACTGACTTCAGAAGCACTTCTGAACAGGCAGCTCTACAAGGGAAGCGTATATATCACACACACTACTTTGTTCTGATGGGGTGGGTCTGGAGCAGGTCTAACATCAGGGTGGTGTGGAAACATCTGTGGTTTCATGGGAGAAAGGGTATGGCCATAGCTCAGTGGCTGGGCATGCTATGCATGTAGAAGGTCCCAGATTACGGTAACTTCTGTACATCTCCACTTAAAATGATAGAGTTAGACGGTCATCCAGTCCAATATAGGCTCTACAAACACCTCTGCTTGTGTTTTTGAAGAACCACTGGCAGTCAGTGTTTAACTTGTTTATCTGTAAGATTTCTAACCTGCTCTTCATTAAAATAATTCAGAATCTTTCAAGATATATCTGGCAGGGCAAAAAGCCAAGAATACAATTCAAGTTACTAACAGATGCGAAGGAAAGAGGTGGTTTTGCCCTGCCGGACCTGAAACTATACTATGAAGCGTCTTGTCTCTGTTGGTTAAGGGAATGGATAAAACTAAAAAACAATAAACTGTTAGATTTAGAAGGATTTGACAACAGATTTGGATGGCACGCTTATCTATGGTTGGAGAAGAAGAAAAGTCATAAGGGTTTTGAGAATCATATTTTCAGGAGTTCCATAATAGAAATATGGGACAGGTATAAAAATATACTGGAGCCTAAAGTCCTACACTGGTTGTCTCCACTAGAGGTTATGAGTGTAAAGAAAATTAATATGAGAGGGAATTGGATTACTTACGGAGACTTAGCAATTAAAGAGGGGGGGGAATGGAAAATGAAGCCATATGAACAAGTTAAAGACTATGTGTTTGATTGGTTGTATTATTTTCAGGTAAATGAAATGTTCAAAAAGGACTTTAAAGAGAGGGGATATATAGAAAAAGAATTGAAATTTCAAACAGAGATAATAAATAATGATTTTAAGATAATGTCAAAAATGTATAAAATGTTACTGGAATGGCAAACAAAGGATGAGGAGATAAAGTCGGTTATGATACATTGGGCCAGAGATTTTGGTTATAATATACAATTGGCTGATTGGGAAAAAATATGGAATGAAAATATGAAATTTACTGCATGTACGGCGTTAAAAGAGAATATTATGAAAATGGTATATAGATGGTACATTACACCGGTTAAGTTAGCAAAAATGTTCAAAACATGTAATAAGTGTTGGAAATGTAAAGAAAAAGAAGGATCATTCTTTCATATGTGGTGGGAATGTAAGAAGGTAAAAGGTTTCTGGGAAATGATATACAATGAGTTGAAAAAGATGTTTAAATATACATTTGTAAAGAAACCAGAAGCCTTTTTGTTAGAAATAACAGGAGGAGAGATAAACAGAAGAGATTATAAACTTTTCCAATATGCAGTAACAGCGGCAAGAATATTAATGGCCCAAAAATGGAAACAAGAGGAGCTACCGACCCTTGAAGAGTGGAGAATGAAACTTATGGATTACGCAGAATTGGACAAAATGACTAGGAAAATTAGATATCAAAGGGATCACAAGTTCATCGAGGACTGGGCAAAGTTTACGGATTATCTGAAAAACATATGTGATGAACAGACAACACTAGTGGGTTTTAAAGAGGTTTTGTGATAGTCGAAGGTGTATTGTAAAAAAGAAATAGAGATGAAAGGATAATTCAATTGGCAATATTATACATAGAAAATGCGTAAAGATAGCAAATATGGATGATTGGTGGAGGAGCTGGTGGAAGTACAAAAATTGGAAATTTGAGAACATGGTTGTGTTGATCAATTTGTAAAGGAAAAATTGAATAAAAATTTATTAAAAAATAATAATTCAGAGTCAGGATATATAATAATAAGCATAAATAGATGTAGATTATACTGTACAATATGAACCAGTATTCTGAGACCATCTATGGCTGATTCATTGTTAGAATTATTTTCCAAAGGGCAAAGTCCTTTTCTGTTTATTTTCTAGCTGTTGCAAGTGGCATATTGGAACGAAGCACCCAATTTCTTCATACCTGTAAGATATAGTTGGATTTATTTTTATTGTGGAGTAAAATATTCCTGCATTGCACAGGGTTGGACCAGATGGCCTTCAGGACACCTTCCAACTCTACAATCTCATGATTCTATGATCCCTTTGGGACCAAACTGTTGTGCCTCTTTTTCAGAGCAGCAAGTATATTAAGCCCTGTGGGCAACAGCTTCATTTGTAGAAAGTGTGGGGTGGGGGCAGGGGCTTTTAAAAGATTTAATAATAAAAGAATCTTGGGATTCATAGTCATTCAAGCCTAACATAGTCACACTTCTTAGTAGCAAAAGAAAAGCAGCCGATGACCCAGAGATGAGACCCCAGGGCAGAGGTGAACTGATACCAGGTGTTTGCAGACAAGAGGACTTCATTAACAGGCGTCTTACGTCTTGCAAAGCAAAAAGAAGTAAGACGTTTTGACAATGGCGTGGCATCCTTGTTATCTCAACTGAGACCAAAGGGCAACAGCAGGCGTGCTCCACCCTTTACATGTGGGTCTGCTGGGGAAAGCAAATAATAAAATCATGTTTTAAAAAGAAAGAAAGAAAGAAAGAAAGAACTTCACGTTTTGCGAATGCCATGAATCTTGTGGAAAGGGGGGGGGAGAGAGAGTGAAATTCCACTTAACTGCATAAAACAGGGAGCTCAGCTCAGATTATATTTATTTCTTGGATTTATATCCTGCCCTTTGTCCCAAAGGAACCCATGGTGGCAAACACATTCACTTTTTTTTAAAGCAGCATTCTAAAACAATTCATACATTCTATGAACAGCTTCAGTTAAAACATTACAAAAAAACACTTTCAGTTTAAAAAAGCATTATATACCATCAACAAGTAATGATTTCTTATTATCTATTAAACAATATTTAGGAACCTCTTGATTGTAATAAAACCTGTAAGTGGTTTTCAAGAAATTTCATGTAGCTTCATGCCTATTGATAATATCTGCTTCTATTTCATTGTAAGTGGTTGTAGGAACAACACAGAAACATAGGAAGCTACTTTATACTGAGTCATACTCTTGGTGCATCTAGCTCAGTATTGTCTAAGCAGCTCCCCAGGGTTTTAGACATCTCCCTTGGAGATGCCAGGCAGAGAACCTGGGACCTTCTGCTCTGCCACCAGGTGCTATGCATCCTTCTTCCTCTGTGCCACACGGCTCCCACAGAGGCACCCCCTACCTAGGTTGTGTGGCAGCAGCAGGTTCTAATGAGATCTCACGAGATTTGGGTGAGGTCTCATTGTAAGAGGAGGGACTAGAAAGTCAATTCCAAATGTTGGGCAGTGAGAGGGAAGAGACTATGCAGACAGGAGGCATTGCCTTTGTATATCAGTTGCTGGGGATTCCAAGTGAGGAAAGCACAATTGTACTCTAGCCCTGCTTATAGGCTTCCACAGGCAAAACGCCCATCCCATCCAGCATACTGTTCTTATAGTGGCCATTTGGTTGGCCACTATAAGAACAGTATGCTGGACGGGATGGGCGTTTTGCCTAATCCAGCAAAGCTCTTATGTTCTAGTCACTTTCCTGTAATCCCCATAAGGGGGCCAAAGAAGACTGATGGGAGTGATCTAGAGGACATTTCTACAGCAGCTATGGCATTTGACATTCACACCTATTTTCATTAGCCTAAGGCAAACATTGTTTTGACCAGATAGTGATGAGTTGAGATCTGGTTCTCTGTAACTTGGTATTGACTTGCCAGCATAGTCCGGGAGAATGGAATTGGGCTCCTAACTGGAAATTGCCAAGGATTTGGACTGTGCTGTCTGTGTTCAGTTGTACACCACTTTGTGATGTTTTATATGAAAGTGGGGCCTATTTATTTAAATAAAAGGCAGAGGCCCACTTAAGCGCATTATGTAAGAGTATCTTATTGTCTATTGCAAACATAGTGCTGTCTCTCTCTCTTATCTGTCAGAGGAAAACATGGGAGTGGAAATAAATTTTATTATTATTATTACTCTATCCTATTAAAATATATTGTGATGTGCAGCTGGCTGCATATAGGGTCAATGACTGTGCACTGAAATTATTGTGTGTTATTAGTAATTATAAGGCACTCCAATGCACTATAGTATAATGCATCACATATAATAGATCACCCATGCTGTGAATAGAAAATTGATTCAGGTCTGCCTCAGGGCATTGTGGTTATTAATGATAATTCACCATTTGGGTGCCCTGTGATTTTTTATAATCATTTACATAGAATTTTAATCTGCAAAAGGGCAGATTTATCCTGGCTTTCTTTAAAATCTGATTGGTTGCTGATGGTTCCCATTTATGGTTGTGTGAGCAAAGGCCCCTCCAGACTGTGGCTTGTGTGTATATTCTGCATCATGTCATTGATGCAATAATAGTGTATTTGCGGTGATTTTATACTGAACCATCCACACACCATTCCAATATATTAGTTTTCCTCTGATGCTTCCCCAATGTTATGACATTGTTGCTGTCCCCAGGGCATTCTTCTGCAGCAGTGCAACAAAACAGTACAAAAAGAAAGAACAGAATGTTTTCGGTATGAAAAGTTACAGGGGTTTAGCAGAAAACTATGGGAAATGCACTGATTAGGAAAAAGGCAGGATGTCCAGCACGAAACCTTTGAAGGCACAAACAGTATTGGATGTGGGATCACTTATAACTGCCCTGAAATCACTGTGAGCACGAATAATAAAGAAGGCACAATGGAAAGCATATATGGAAGTGCCCCATTTCACCAAAATAGGAACAAGTAAAATGATATAATGTAACCATGATGGGGTACCATGTAAAAATGCTTTCTCTCTCTCTGAAATATGGTGGACCCACATTGCATTTCCATTGTGCGCAGTGGCCCCTTCAATGTAGGTTTTAGTTTACTGAGCAAACATTTGCATCTTTCCTGTTTACCTTGTAAAGTGTTGAAGCTATTCCATCAGTGTGTCTCTCTTTCAGTCATATTTGATTAATCAGGTAATCATACTGGATGCCGTAGTTATTACTGTCAGATAATGGATAGCATTTGTAATTAACCATTCCCAAAGGACCAGGAGAGCTAAACAAACAGGAGGGTCGATTACCTAGAAGGAGCAAGTGGTACATTAGAGATTATAGTTATTATAGCAATAATCATCGCACAATAAGACAATTTTAATTTGAGGAGCCATCTGCACTATATATATATATATATATATATATATATATATATATATATATATGTGCATGCATGCAGGATGTGGAGTGTTGATTCCTGTTTCCATCTTATCAGACTCTGGCGAGGGGGCAGGGGATTACAATAATTATTTACATAGACAAGTGATGAAGAAGTCAGCATTTCCCCCCCCCCTCTGGTGACAAGTTTCCCTCTGTAACATTAGATTGCAAACAGAATGTTTCCTTACATGTTTTTGTAGGCTCCTTACAAAATGTTACATGCCGCCCTCACCGCCCCTGCCCCCACATAGATCATTGTAGGATATGCACACACAAACCAACAAGAAAGTCTCTTTAATGTTTCAGCAGGATACATAAGGTTTTAAATAGAGGTGGTAAATGTCTGAAATGATGTTCTCCATCCTTTGGACACCTGCTTCTTTGGTCTAGGCTCAAGTTTTTTATTCAGTTCACTGTGATCTGATGTTATTGACTTGGCATGGGCAAACTAGGCCCTCCAGATGTTTTGGGACTACAACTCCCATCATTCCTGACCACTAGTCCTGTTAGCTAGGGATGATGGGAGTTGTAGTCCCAAAACATCTGGAGGGCCAAGTTTGCCTATGCCTGTTATTGACAGTTCATGGACTGTCATGGACTCAGAAAACTCTCTTCTATTTTCACACAACTTGAAATTCTGTGATAATTCTCAGCTCAAAAACAACAACACTTAAATGAGTATGTAAGAAAACATACTTCATTTTTTTATGTAGTCATCTGAAAAAAACAGCATATTGATAGACCACCCCCATATAAAATATCAAGACAGTGTACGATAAATATACTGTGGTTAGAGACTGGGTAGGGATTCAGTTTGGTTAACTTTTTAATATGAACCAGCCTAACTGGTGCTTTCCAAAACAATTATGAACTGAAAGACAGATGTTCTTCAGACATACATTTCTCTTGTTTTTGAGTAGTTTCCCACTCCATCCCCCAAAAAACTGCTAACTTGCACAAAATTAAATAGATTTTTCATATTTATTTAATAAAAATTATAGATCACAGCCTCATACAAAATGTCAAGGTTCTATCAAGGAAAATAAGCAAGTAGAATAAAACAAAAAAAATAGGAAAATATAATGAAACACAAAATAATCATAAAAATGACTGGGTAATCTAGAAAAGGTTTAAACAACTGAATAGATAGCTATCATAAAAAGGTATTCAAGAGACTCCTGAAAATTACCAGTGAAGATACCTATCAAATCACTGCTGGGAGAATATTCCACAGCATGGGACCAGAGACTATGATAAGGCCACATCCATACCATACATTTAAATAGCTAAAGTGCTATTAAAATCAGTCATGGCTTCCCCCCAAAGAATTATGGGAGCTGCAGTTGCTTAAGGATACAAAGAGTTGCTAGGAGGCCCACATTTGATTGTCTCACATTCTGTTGTTGTTGTTATACTTATATATCACCTGCAAGTGTTTGCCTGAGAAGTGTGAGCTTTAATAATATGGAAGGGATGTGATAATCTCATTTTTTATTTTTATTTTTGTCTTTTCACCTTTAATGTATCTGAGGATCTCTATTGAGATCAATGAAAGTCTGGCAACCATGTAATTTTTACCTAAGCTCCACAGTTAACTGGCAATCCTTCATCTATTCATCTAGGCTCAAACACTCAATATAGTTATCAGTAGAGACCAGAAGAACCTCCTTCCTAACCTCCTTCCTAACCTCCTTCCTACTAAAGGCTAAATCCAGTCACCTGAAGTAAAAAAGTAAAAGTAGCTGTGGTGTACAATTGTGACTGGGGTGGTGCTGGGACAGGGGGAGGTTTAACTTGGGGAGCATACAGAGTTCTTAGGGTGGAGGAGAATTTTTTCAGTTGTACCTCCCTTGGTTTATTCCCCTGGATATCCGGCAGTTTATTAGGGCTGGGTGGAGTGTCAACCAATCAGGAGGAAGCGAAAAATTAATAAGTTAGAACCTGACAATGCGATGTCCGATAAGGCTTGGTTACAGCCTGGATAGGACTTGGATAGGGGTTTGATAGGCAGGGCAACCCAGATTATTTCCCAGAGGGGAAGGAAAACATCCTAGAAAGAGCTGGAAGTGTTTTACAGTGGTACCTTGGGTTACATACACTTCAGGTTACACACACTGCTAACCCAGAAATAGTGCTTTAGGTTAAGAACTTCGCTTCAGGATAAGAACAGAAATCGGGCTCCGGTGGGGCGGCAGCAGCAGGAGACCCCATTAGCTAAAGTGGTGCTTCAGGTTAAGAACAGTTTCAGGTTAAGAACGGACCTCCGGAACAAATTAAGTACTTAACCTGAGGTAGCACTGTACTGGCTTAGCAGAACAAATAGCCATTATAAGAGGAATCAATTTAATTAGAAACAGGTTTAAAGTGGAAGTTTTATGTAAACTTCTTAATCTCTTCTGTAAAGTGATTTTGACTGAAGCAAAGTATTGTAGTCATTAAGCTTTAACCCTCATTGAATGTGTTTAAATAAAATTTCAGGGTTTTCTTTTCCCCCAATGTTCCTCATCCTTACTGTGATCCTCTGGCTGAGGGATAAGTGGTCACAGGTTTTCCTTTCACATTATTAAGGATCCTTGCTGTTGGATACAGTGGTACCTCGGGTTAAGTACTTAATTCGTTCTGGAAGTCCATACTTAACATGAAACTGTTCTTAACCTGAAGCACCACTTTAGCTAGTGGGGCCTCCTGCTGTTGCTGCGCCGCCGGAGCACGATTTCTGTTCTCATCCTGAAGCAAAGTTCTTAACCCGAGGTACTATTTCTGGGTTAGCGGAGTCTGTAACCTGAAGTGTATGTAACCTGAGGTACCACTGTATTAGTAAATGCTACCATATACAGAGAATCTGTCAAAACAAAAAAAAAAAATTTCTTTCCAGTAGCACCTTAAAGACCAACTAAGTTAGTTCTTGGTATGAGCTTTCGTGTGCATGCACACTTCGTCAGATACACACAGTGTGCATGCACACGAAAGCTCATACCAAGAACTAACTTAGTTGGTCTTTAAGGTGCTACTGGAAAGAAATTTTTTTTTTTTGTTTTGACTATGGCAGACCAACACGGCTACCTATCTGTAACAGAGAATCTGTGTTACAGATATGGAGTGTCTAAGTTTCAAAGCACCAAAAAGCTGGCCATGTTACTTATATCCCATCTTTATTGAGGGAATTTTCCACATAGGGCAG
Organism: Podarcis filfolensis; assembly: GCF_964270895.1. NCBI lineage: Eukaryota > Metazoa > Chordata > Lepidosauria > Squamata > Lacertidae > Podarcis > Podarcis filfolensis. The sequence continues at coordinate 36,208,630 of NC_139611.1, read as the reverse complement.
TGGTCAGAATTTCCTGCACAGCAGTACACAAGATTTTTTGTTATGTGGATAAACATACTTCACATGCTACTCTGGTAACTTCTGCTTCAGTTGTAAGGGCACTTGTTGACTTGAACATATGACCTCCATTCTTGAGGTGGCTAGTTCTTGTTGAGATTGATAGGGCAAAAAGCAGGAAGACCAAAGGTAGGCAGAGACAGAACCAATAACAGTTGGAGACAACTAGGTTTAGCCATAATCTCATCCCTGCTGAGTTCTACAAGGGGGAAACAGAGACTAAGTAATAGGAAGAGGACAGCCAGGACCTCCCCTTTGGACTAGTTGTAGTGTCCAATTCCACCTAATGTACCAGCCTCCACTATGATGCATTCCACATCACAGTAGACAGGTTCTAACAGCCATGACATCAATCCTCCCTCTCCCTTGGAGTAGGCAAGGTGGGCTGTCAATTAGAGTCAAAGTTCAAGAAATCATCAACGGCACCACAGTAGGAAATAATAATAAAAAGGCATATCACATTAGAAGCAGACTTTAGAATGCAACTTCAGAACCACTGAGTTATAAATATGAGATCATACTCACAACTATGCTCTGAGTGGCATGCACTTCAAACATTGCTTTACATTTGTATACACATGATTGACACTAATGATTCTAGAAGAGATGCTGCTTTCTATCAGATGCATAATTTGTTTTTGGTTGCTTATAACACAGAAACACAGTGCCACCTCACTCAATAGGCTATATGTTTCCCCTGGGAAGACAGTGATGGAAAATGACTAGTGAAGGAGGTTTGCATGGGGTGTGGCAGCTAAACTCCATGCAGTAACTGTGCTTAATAAGTAAGGAAAAGAACTAGTGAGCTATTTGTGATGCAACATATCAAACTCTAGGTGTAATTAGGACATGAGAAATGATTGGCAATCCTACACTAGTCCTCATCCTTCCTGTTATCAACTTAAACGTTCTCTTGTTAGGGTTGATAGATCTCTTGGGACTCAGCAAAGCTACATATTACCATATTTTTCCATCTATAAGACACCCTCATGTATAAAATGCCCTCTTTTTTGGGGGACTCAGATTTAAGAAAATGGGGGGAGATGTATCCATGTATAAGATGCCCCCTAATTTTTGACATTATTTTTAAGGGGGAAAACCTAGTCTTATACATGGAAAAATACGGTATGTTAACTGCGTAGCTGTGCCATTAACTATGGGATTATTTTTAAACAAAATTACAAGCATGGGAGCCCAGATTCAAATTGAAGCCATGGCTTGGGGCTGGGGCAGGCTATACTTTCTTGTTCACACTGTGGCCTTGATCTGAATTTGTCTCCTTGCATCAGTGTTTTGCATGGGGCGGGGCTCTTAGTGCAGTGAATGGGAGTTCAAATAGTGTTTGGAGAGAGAGGTGGAAGCTTACAACTGTGGCAGGGAATGACTTATCACCCCCACTTTTTATTTTTGGCAGGGTGGTTGGCAAAACAGCAGCAGCTGTAGCAGACCTAGGCCACCGTCTTGATTGAGGGCAGGGTTATTGTGTGAGCAGACCTGCAGGTATAGTGTGTAAGCCAGAGGAGATGTTTTGTTGTCTGGGGTAAACAACAAGATGGCGCCACCTCTTCATTCCACATACAGAAGCCAATTGGATGCTTAGCTGAATCTTACTTCAGTGTGGGTGATAGAGTCCTCCACTGCACCAGAGACAGCATGACAGATTGAGGGGGGGGGCAGCAGAAGCTATGTGGTAACAGAGAGGGAAATTGATAGGGTACTCAGAATGAACAGCTGAGGGCTTCTGCTGTTGCACCCACAACGTCTGCCTCTTCAAGTGGTTGTCTCACTTTGCCTAATGGTTGTAACAGCCCTGCTAGATTCCTTCCTTCCATTGAAAACATCAACATTTCTTCATACAGTGTTAAGTTTTATTGATTTTTGCCTCCCCTCCACATGCACACTTTCCTTCTCCCAGGCCAGTTAGTAGGCAGATGGGAGTCTGATCCTTTAAAATCCACAAAACTGAATTAAGCCCATGCCTTATGAGGTTTCCATTCTTCTCTTTGCTGCAGTTAACCTTTTATGTAAATGACCCTAGTTCGTCAATAAGTGCTCAGACTCCTTAATCTGTTTGTATATCAAACTGGGCTTTGACAGTAGGAGGCCAATTGCAGACAAGGAGAAAGTAATTCCACCACAGAAGGTCAGAAATCAGTGCTTTCAGTTACTTTTAACTGTTCTCAAAGGTTTAGTTAATGAGGGAAGCCAAAAACATCATAATGGGTAAACAGGTGCTGATTTGATTCTCCACTGGCATTTTCAGATCACCATTATTATTTTAAATACTCACATTAACTTTGTTTTGACTGAGGTTGCCCACTTTCAGCAAAGCTTCTGAAGGGCAAAGGAGTTTTGAAATGCCAGATTTCTGAGCATGGAAAGCTGATTGTATTTCACGCTCAAAGTAATACTCCTCTCCTCTCCTGACGCATTGTGAGTGGATTAAATTTCCTCCACTATTAAAGAAACCTTTCATCTGTATATGTAATATGAACTAAGAGTGCTGTTGACAAGCCTTTGTAAGCCTCCAGAATCGTTCAGCAGCCTAAAATACACTGCCCCCCAAAAGTGGCTTAGATTTTAGAGTCAATAACGGTGACATCAGTACCCACAGTTGGGCAATGCCTTTATGAAGGCCATAAATGTGAGCATTAGAGGTTCCAACAGGCATTCCACCCTATCTTGGGGCTTTACTACATGCCTGGAAGTTGATGATGTTCTTCAGCTCATCAAGAGAGGGAAGGACATCCAGCTCTTCCAAGACAGGCAGAGTCTGGATGCTGTCAACTGTTGTGTCAGTGATCATGTTTTATGAAAAGTACAGCTCTTGATAGGGCTCTACCCATTGCTTCATCTCCTTGCTACAGTCTTGTGATCATCTCTCCAGACAAGGTGTTCAGCAGTGCAGTTTTTCCCTTCACACATTTTGCAAGTGTTGCTGGTGTCAGTAGAAAGTAGCTAATGCCACAGAAGGCAGAATCGGGATTCAAGATGACCTTAACAGTTGGGAGAACTGGGCTAAAACTAACAATATGAATTTTAATAGGGACAAACATAAAGTTTTACGCTTATTCAGGAATAACCAGCTGCAACACTGTAAGATGGGGGACGCCTGACTTGCCAATAGTACATGTGAAAAGGATCTAGGGGTCCGAGTGGAACACAAGCTTAACAAGAGTCAACAGTGTGATGCAGCAGAAGCAAAAAAAGCTAATGCTGTTCTAGGCTGCATCAACAGAAGTATAGTGTTGAGGTCAAGGGGAGTAATAGTACCACTCTATTCTGCCTTTCTCATATCACACCTGGAGTAATGAGATTAGGTGCCACAATTTAAGAAGAATATTGACCTGGAACATGTGCAGAGGAGGGCAACAAAGATTATCAAGGGTCTGGAAACCAAGACTTATGAGGAATGGTTGAGGCAGTTGAGTATATTTATCTTGGAAAAGAGTGAGAGGAGATAAGATAGCCATCTTCAAATATCTGAAGGGCTGCCCCATGGAAGATGGAACAAGCTTGTTTTCTGCTGCTCCAGAGGGTAGGACTCAAACCAATGGATTCAAATGACAAGGAGGATGATTCCAACTAAGGTGGTGAATTCTCCTTCATTGGAGGTTTTTAAACAAAAGTGGGGTGGCCATCTGCCAGGGGTTCTTTAGCTGTGATCCCTGCATTGCAAGGGAACAGACTAGATGACTCTTGGGCCCCTTCCAACTTTACAATTTTATGATTTACACCAGGCATAGGCAAACTCGACCCTCCAGATGTTTTGGGACTACAACTCCCTTCATCCCTAGCTAACAGGACCGGTGGTCAGGGATGATGGGAGTTGTAGTCCCAAAACATCTGGAGGGCTGAGTTTGCCTATGCCTGATTTACACACTCATGTTGCCCACCACCACCCCGGATTTATGAAAGGTGCTACAAGGCTGTTGTTTATGGACTTTTAGGAGACTCCATAAAGGACAGCGGCAAAGGACTTTTAGGAGACTCCATAAAGGACAGCTGCATGTTCGACCATAATCGACCATAATCTCAAGTGTGGAAAGGAAGGAATATGCATATTAATTGGAGGGGCAGGGGAATGCAGTTCTTCATTTCGTTAGCAAGACTCCTTGAAAAGGCAAATTATTTTATACATCAGCTATGTGTTGGAACTGACAGATGAGATTAATATGCTTCTTAAATTACCATTACTAGGGGTCAATTAATAAGTGAACCAACCTTGTGAATGTCATTCCAAGAGACCAGTTACGGGTCCATAATGGTCCCTGTCAAATTACGTAAATTTGAGAAAATGAGAAAGCTGTCAAATAAATGGCAAGCCAGGATATACCTACTAATTGCATTCTACATAAGGTAAATGAGGGTTTTTTGTGCTTGTTGGTAGGAGGTTCATGGAGGATGAATCCATTTAAAATGGATTTATACACTGAATTTGGCGGTTCCAAACCAATCAAGCTTTGCCCACATCAGTCCATTCCTTGCATCAAGCACCTACTCATGTCTGAGCTGTACATGCAGTGTCTTAAAAAAATATATGAAACACCAGCCTGACTAATAACTTTGAAAATTATATGCAACCCAACCTCAAACATTATATGCAAAATATGAATGAAAGAATCAAGCCTTATGCATTCTTGAAGTTTGTAAACATATATGCTGATAAAATCAATTATTTTATCTTTTCATGTGCTGGTTACTTTATGGAACAGAGTGTATATGGATGTAAAATGCATACTAATATACGGTACACACACAAACATGTTAGTAATGCATATAATATGCACTAATTTTTCATATTTTTATAGGGGGAAATAGCTTGCTTCTCACTGAGATCAAGGAGTGAGATGGGAATGAGGAAAAAATATGTGTGAATAAATTATGCATAAAGATTTTTGGAAAGTTTAATCTCTAGGCATATTTATTTATTTTATATATTTCATGGAATTGAGTGTGTGTGTGTGTGTATGTATCCTTCAAATTGAGGGTTTTGTTTGCAGGGGGCCCGGTGTGTGTTGGACGCCTGCAATGTCATGTGCAATGCATGGTGCACATCACAATTTCAGCACCCAGTTCCACAGAATTGGCCTAAAGTGAAATTTTGAAGTCTATTTGGATGTTTCTGCTTGTTAATATCTGACAATTTTTCACTAGACTTATCAAAACTTTTTTTTCTTAATCTGTTTGTGTTTTGGGAGGGGGGTGTTTGGTGTATGGAAGAACCTCAAAATTCTTCTTCAAATGAAAAATGGTAGCCATTCAGAGATGTTACTTATTCAGAGCAATTCAGATATGCGGAAGAAATTTGATTCAGTTCACATTTAAAAGTCAATTTCCCTGATTTGTACTTTCCAAAGCACAGGCAGCCTTCAAAACCTGTGCTTCTCTGGATTTTACAACATAATTCTCCATGTATTTTTCTTTTGTACCCCAGCACTCATCCTAGAGAAGGGCTGCAGCTCAGCTGAATAACATCTGCTTTGAATGCAGAAGGTCCCTTCCCTGACTCAGTTTCTCTCCATCTCCAGGGCTAGGAGAAAACCCTGTCTGAAATCCAGGAGAGCCACTGCCAGTCAGCATAAATGAAATTGAACTAGAAGGACCAATGGTCAGTGTAAGGCAGCTTATGTGCTCATCTTGTGGATAAGTAAAAAAACATTGGACAAGAAAGTTCAGCCTGACAGTACTTCAGAACCTTTGCACAAGTTCTGCTATATAATCTCGTGCAGCTAGGTTTTTTTACTCTCACTTGTTGCTTGAGCTGCAGACTCAAATCTGAACTCTTCTCACCTCAAGTTAACTTATTTTCCTAGTTAACGTTTCTCCTCACAACCTGCCTTTGTGTTCATTCACACCTCAAATCACCTCTGATCCTGTGGCCAATTTTCTTCTCTTATTTTGGTGGGGTGCTTTGGAGACCTCTGCCAATTTTCCCTCAAAAATTCACAGCCACAGGGATGAGTGTAATAACAAATATCCTGTTCTTTTTATTGTATGAACTGAAGAGTAATGATACTATCTCTTCGGTTCTCTTGCCAGCTCCCTCCTGAGAATAAACTGTCACCCTGAATTTCCCTTATGCTCACTCTCTTCAAAGCTAATTACATGGTTGCTCCAGAGAGCCTCAAAGACCTAGCTTTGTGTCCCCACTTCCATTTTGTGTAAATGTTGAGCTTAGTTCACCACTATGGCCAATTATTTTATCTTTGTACTTAAAAGACGCATTGAAAGCAACACATGATTTTTTTTAAATGTGTTCAATAGATGGAAGATTACAATGGCTATTATAGCTGACCAAATGTGGCCTACCGAATTAATATCAGGAAGGGATCAATAAAGAGTTTGTTCAGTCTACTTTTTGTAGCAGACCAACTCAATTTGATGACCCCAAACTGGCTTTCATATTGGAGCACGATGCTTGATAGGATTTCACATTTCTACAGATTTTGCAAAGCACTTTTAGTGCACAAAGGCTTGCACAAAAAATATGTACCGTATGGTGAAAAAATGCTTTGGATAAGTTTTTTAAAAAATGCCTTTTAGAGAAGATGGGGACAAAAATGCACACAACAAGGAATATAATACAATATAAATGCACACTTTCCCTGCAATCTTTTGAAAGATCCAAGCAAAACTTTGACTAAAAAAAATACTAAGACAATTACAGACAATACATTAAAACAAACTTACATAAAACAATCCAGACTACATTGAGAGAAAAGAAACTATGACTGAATGCCAGTGAAGCAGGATATGGACAAACTTAGGCAGAGATTGATATCAGAATCACTTATATTATACCTGGATCTTTAATGATGCTGATTCACCACTTGTTCAGAAGTTTCACTCACCTTTGCACTTGTTTTATGAGTGTGAGACTTCACTACACTGGGTTTTAATGAACCCAAGCTTCCCTATTTACTACTGTAATGTTTAAAACAGATTTTAGGCACCTGTGCTTCCATAATTTTTGACTGCCAGCAATTCACTGAGAAAACTTCCTTTGAAAAGTGTGTGTACTAGACAGGCATTAATTAATTGCCTTCTGTACAGTGTTCTCAAGGTGATGTATAATCAAAACAATTAAAAACACAAATAACACCAAATACATGTAGAACAATTGTAACACAATGCTAAATTGAGACTCATATGAAATATCCATTTACCCAGGAAAGTCAGTTGCACCAAGAATTCCTTCTATCATTTCAGAAAGTGCAAAATGTGGGCATCTGTCATAGCTTAACAGGATTGCTATTCCAGAGAACAGGGAATATGTTTTTTAAAATGACAAATAGTAAAGTCAATCTGAATGTTTCAGTCAATGAAATTTTGGGTGGCTTTGAATAAGTGAGAGATGTTGTGAGAGGACTGTTGTGGTTCTTAGCAAACTTAAAAGAATACAGGGTTATCTGTTTTCTTCCTTCTTATTAGTGTAACTTACTTAAACCTAAAAGCCTCTCCAAGAGGCTATGAAGTGATACACACTTCCATAGCAAGGCAATGTTTATACAGTGGTACCTCGGGTTACATATGCTTCCAGTTACATACGCTTCAGGTTACAGTCTCCACTAACCCAGAAATAGTGATTCAGGTTAAGAATTTTGCTTCAGGATAAGAACAGAAGTCGTGCTCCGGCGGCGTGGCAGCAGCAGGAGGCCCCATTAGCTAAAGTGGTGCTTCAGGTTAAGAACGGACCTCTGGAACGAATTAAGTACTTAACCCGAGGTACCACTGTATATCATTGTTTCCAGGGGCTGGTTGGAGAAGGGAGGAAGGAATGATTTCGTTCAACAACTTTTAATATTAAATTGAGTAGTGAAAGCAAACAAACTATATTGAGCAAGGAAGGAGGAACTCTCAAAAAAGAAGAAACTTTCATTACCTGAGGGAGACAAGATTTGTACAGCCTTCAAAAACCGCTCCAGAGAACTCTGCTCTGCCCTTTTTTGCTCAGCCTTGGGCAAGGCATTAAGAATGGTTGGGTACAGGCAAGGGAGGACTGAGCTGAAGGCTGTGTATGCCTTGTCTCCATCAGGAAATCTAAGCTCATTGCCTTGGCCTCAGGCAGTTGGGTGGAACTGAATAAGAGATAGCTGAGTCATCTAGGGCTGGGAGGTTGTATGCAGTGTTAGAAACTGAGATATGAAAGCTAGGAGCTAAATGGCACCTTAAACCTAGGTTATGGGTGCAACAACAGAATGTCTAGGCACGCTTTTTATAACAAGAATACAAAGTTGAAAATGAATGAACTGTAGTTAAAATATTATGTTCATTTTTCACATAGTCTAGTCCATGGGTAAGCAAACTAAGGCCCAGGGGCCAGATCCGAACCAGTCACCTTCTAAATCTGGCCTGCAGACAGTCCAGGAATTAGCATGTTTTTACATGAGTAGAATTTGTCTTTTTATTTAAAATTCATCTCTGGGTTATTTGTGGGGCCTGCCTGGTGTTTTTACATGAGTAGAATGTGTGCTTTTATTTAAAATGCATCTCTGTGTTATTTGTGGGGCATAGGAATTCATTCTTTCCCCCCCAAAAAATATAGTCCAGCCCCCCACAAGGTCTGAGGGACAGTGGACCAGCCCCCTGCTGAAAAAGTTTGCTGACCCCTGTAAGTCCTTCCCCTGCTCACCCCCCAAATATTCTTAAGAGGGCCTCTTCTCCAGTCTTCAGAGAATAGCTGGAGATGGGGAGGCTGAAAAAGGTTCCCCTTTCCTTCCACTCTGCAGTTTTACTCTGAAATCTTAGGTGCAGTATTGCACCCAGAGCTCAGAAACCGCTCACACTAATGAAATTCCTGTTCACAAAATGTGCCTAGAACAATGGGAGTTTTGAACACTGGTTGTATGACTTCAAATGTTGTGTTGCAATGAGCAATGAATGGTTTTCCACCTTGAAGATCCTGTTTCCCACTCTAGATGGGTTTTGTTGTTGCTGTTGCATTTATTGCCTTAAATGAGCTTGCTCTGTTAAGTTAATTCCTTCCATTGTGCAGATTACCTGCTGTCAAATCCCATTTGAAGGAGCATCATCTAGCAATGGGATCACCAGGAATATGTCACAGTTTAAAGAGTTATGAATCTGTAGTCTTTAATGAAATTTGTAAAGGTTTCCTCATGTTTTCCTAGCAGCAGAACTAAATAGAGGTGACTGATTTCATGACAGTTTTTATTGTACACGTGCAAACATTGCACTTCCAGTTCAGTTCTGTGATTGTAGTTTCTGCAGGAATGTTAACACAACTGATCTTAAAATTATCTGTGACTGCTGGATACCAAAGAGACAAATATACAATGGGTATATTTAAAATAATAGTTGTTTGAGTTGTTTGTGTTGGTTACCACAGATCAAAGGTAGGGAACTCAGAATTCTGATAAAACGATAAAGGAACCAGAAATTGCCAAAGTTCACTTATTCATCCCACATCTGGAACTGAAATCACTCTAGTGAATAGTGAATACAATCTGTATTCACTATTGCTGTTGCTGTTTGCCAACCTACCCATAAAGAAGATTAAAGAATGGTGAAAAATGTTTCTATTGATTCTAAGTAGAACAACATAGAGGATCTGCAATAAGCAAATTATATTTGATTAAACAGGAATAGCTGAATCAATGTATTGTCCAAGCATAGAAGCTCTCTAATGCGAAAGAGTTCAGCTCCCACCCATCTCCTGGGCAAGTTTTCAGGCACCACTTATGGCCCTGCAGCAAAGGATTAGAAGGAATTTTTCTTCTTGCTATGAGCGCATTGGGTATGTGAACCTGACAACGGCACTATGACCCCACTGACTCAGTGTTAACCCCATTGTGCTTGCCAAGCCTAAAGGGCACATTAAGGTGGAATTCACAATAGAGTGCTAATGAAAATTCATGAGGATTTCTTTTTTTAAAAATCGCAAACTGATGTGGAAGTGTAGTGTGGAGAACTGAACTGAAGATAACCCAGAATTGACAAACTCACCCAACCATAGTGGTAATTCCATGACCACTAAAAAGATTTCCAAGTATTGTTTCCCAGTCTTTGCACAAGACTTGTGCTGCTACATATGCTGGCTATGTGTAAGGGTTTTTTCCCACCTTCATAGTGTCCTCCTGCACTGTCTTCCAACCTTTTATCAGGAGCCTGGCTTAATTTTATCACTAAAAAGGCACTTGTTATTTGCAAATGAGGTACTGAAGAGCTCTAAACTATTGCATTTGTCAAGGAAGTAATATAATGCACATACATTCCTTTGCTCAAATTGCACTGAAATATGACTTGCTCAGTCTGCCTGTTTTATTTGTTACTACTGCACCTGTTTGGAATATAGATATTAGTATAGATATATATTTTAAAAATGAAGAGAGTATGTTGTGTATATATGATATATATTCACACACACATATATCGAATTTATTCCTAAACCATTTTACCTGCTAGATGGTGAATCTATTTACTGTCAACTGTAATGAGTGCTCATTTATATCAGGCTTTTACCCAAGTGGCATTTCTGCATGCAACTGGTCTGCTTTGTCAAATAATGGTTATAGAGTTGATGTGACGGGGCTGATTATGAAGCTTGGGGATTAAGATGTAGCTACTGACTTTCACTAGTGGATTTCCCAACTTCAGTGGGTGTTGAAAATGAAATTGCTAGTTCAGGCTTCACCAGCCTGGTTAATGCCCCCCCAGATGTTGCGGAACTGCAAGATGTTTCTGGATTGGCAGAGTGATGCCCAAATCTGTTTGACAGAAATGTTTGTGGAGTTTTTCTGGGTTCAAATAGAAATATAAAATGGGGGTGGGCAGGAAAGAGTGTATGGTTTTGAGAGATGTTTCTTCAGGGGATGGGTTTAAAAATTGTTTGGCATTCTTATTGGGAACACTATGCATAAGTGGACCAGGCTCCAAAGGATAGAAGTGTGTAAAATTATGCATGGCATGGAGAAAGTGGATAAAGGAAGGTCCCCCCTCTTTCAAAGGGGGTACATTCTGGGATCAAATCAGAAACTGCGGTGGCTTTTGTAAATTTGGGACTGTCTCTGGAATCAGACACTTGGAGGGTCTGATTCTGAACTCTACAATTTCTGTGTGCTGATATGAAGGCGAACTAACTCTCCGCTTAAAGTGGTAATTGTTCCATAGAGGTAAAGTAAAGTAAAGGGACCCCTGACCATTAAGTCCAGTCGTGGATGACTCTGGGGTTGCGGCGCTCATCTCACTTTACTGGCCGAGGGAGCTGGAGTTTGTCCGCAGACAGCTTCCAGGTCATGTGGCCAGCATGACTAAGCCGCTTCTGGCGAAACAGAGCAGAGCATGGAAATGCTGTTTACCTTCCCGCCAGAGCGGTACCTATTTATCTACTTGCACTTTGACATGCTTTCGAACTGCTAGGTTGGCAGGAGCAGGGACCAAACAACGGGAGCTCACCCCGTCGCGGGGATTTGAACTGCTGACTTTCTGATCGGCAAGCCCAAGAGGCTCAGTGGTTTAGACCACAGCGCCACCTGCATCCCTGTTGCATAGAGGTAGCTAAGGTTAAAGCCATAACAGTCAGAGTCAGTGTCTGCTGCCTAGCAATCACACTTCCCCCTCTGAACACAGCAGAATTGCCTCAGGCAAAACAAGAACTCTTTTGCTATGTCTGTCATTGTCTCTGGCTCCACCTACTGTTGGCTTCCCTGCCTATTGTTCTGCCAGTCCAATGGGTACCAGTCACCCCGACAATGCAGGTCACCAAAGCTGAATGCATGAACCTGCACATGGGCATACTGTGACGGTCAATACATTATGAAGAGCATTTCCAGGTGATCTGCTCAGCTGAGCAGTGCATTTGAAAGCAAATGTGCCCTCTCTTTTTCCCTTGTGAAGAACATTGATCAAAGGAGGAGGGAGTAACAGCATCCTTTGATGCTTTACTACATAGGCGTGCACTGAGAGCCTTCTGAAAACTCTGGGGTGAAGAAGTCCTTGAAATCTCACAGGCAGCAACCACTTAGCCATCCATTCAGCTAATTTGGGGCTCATTGGCAAAAGCATTATTTCTTTGCCAATTAATGCAGAAAGGTGTCCTGTGTTTCCTAGATTATTTTTTTGAGACAGAAAACAGATAATGAGAAAAACAGAAGCCTGTTAGCTGTCCTGCTTTGCTTTGAAACCATCTGCAAAGGCTACCCACCTTGAAATCTATGCACTTCTCTCCATTGCCCCTGGCTCATCATGATCAAAAATCAAATCAACTGTAGGAATCAATGTATGACTTGCTCTGAATCCTCACTGCTAAAATACTATCCTCACTCCGCATCATTCTCAAATTTGCCCCTATAAAGGGAAAGGAGAAAAGTTAAATTAACTATACTTAGTATTATGCCTTAATCTGTTTAAAGATCCTGGTAACAATAAGTTCTGTTGATAGAATTATAAAAATATGTCGCTGAGCATTGTATTGGCAAAAGAACTGAACATAATAGGGAATTCAATAGAGCTGACTGTAGACTGAATCAGTAGAAACTCATTTATTTAAAAGTAACAAGCAAAGGGAACGGGGGATGGTCTGCTACCCAAACTTCCAGGCAGAGAGGGCAAAGAGAAAAACTAGAATTGGCATACTCTAGCCTTTTTATGATTATTTTGATAACAACAAAGATTGAGTGTTGGGACAGGGTTGGCAACATTCCCAGTTTAAATGTGTCCATTTAGAACAAGTTTCTGGTTTCTGGTTGAAATGGGAGATATCAACTATAGCTGTAATGGATGCATTAGCAACAAAATATCTGGCATATGGCCCCTTTAAGAGAAATAGCTATGACCCAGGAGTACAGCTCCTAGATTGCTGACTCAAATGGCCAGGCTGAAGAAGTTGAGTCACATTCACACCTTGTATTTAAAGCACCACTTTAAACAATCATGGCTTCCTCCCAAAGAATTATGGGAGCTCTAGATTGTTACGGGTGCTGAGAATTGTTAGGAGGACCCTATTCTCTTCCCAGAGCTACAGTTCCCAGAATGGTTTAATATTCAATCCCTCTACACTACGGGAATTGTAGCTATGTGAGGGAAACAGGAGTTTCCTAACAAGTCTCACCTTCCTACAGCTTCCAGAATTCTTTGAGGGATTAAACCTTATTGAACACATTGCAATTTATTACTGAGAAAGCATGCAGAGGATTGTCCTTAATCAGTTAAAACTCATACAATTAATCTCCCAATATTAATTTGTGTGATAGTCCAAGCATTGAGTCTCTGTGCTCTACCAACTGTGGGTGGATCTGTCAGTTTTTACTTCCCTCAGTTTCTCATTTTTGCAAACTTAAATTCAGCTCTCCATATTTCCACATCACTTTGAATATTCAAAGTCCTTTTGCATATTCATTATCTCTCATTTCCCGTTACATACACAATGTTTGCAAATATTTTCCTCAACATCTGTATTTTCCTGAACACATTTTTGTGTGTTATTTTCACTAAAACATCCATTTTTTGCACACATTACCCTAGTAAATGCATTTCTTACAAACATCACATGGCTGGAAAATTCATAGAAGTGTGAATTTCAAAGTACGCCTGTGTTTCAGTTTATGCATTGTTTTGGAAAGTGTGAAATTGGTAGGTTCTTCTTTAAATGGGAACTGGATCAAATATCACCCTATTATGCACAGCAACTTTGTTTAGAGGAAAACAGAGTCAAATAATTATATATTACATATATTGCTCTGTGTGTGTTGTGCCACTGCTCCCAAGAAAGTGTTGCTGTTGTTGTTGTTTTTAATAAGCTGACTTTTCTTCCAGTTCTTCTTTGCTTCTTTTGTTAGTAGCGATCAAAACATTCTTGGTAGGGATGGAAAAGAGATAAGCAATAATATGGATAATGAATTTGGAACCTGTTTTTACTTACAATGCCTTATGTAAAAATCTTCATTTTGTAGATTGCAAGTTGAATTTGTAGCAGCTCCAAAACCAATAGCTAAGCCGGAGCCATCATTTACAGCTGATTCAATGTTTTGTTGTTTTAATGAGTTTTTCATAATTCTGTAAAATTGCTGAGGTTTTGAAACTCCCTGAAGGGTTTTCTTCCCAAAATAAATATAAAGATCTCTTAAACATTTGTACTGTAGATTGTGGAATGCAAATAAATTGTGTTTGTGTTTGTTTTTTAATGGAAAAGCATAGTTAAGCCACAGAAACAGAACAGATACAGTGCATAAAAGGTACATATTGTAACATTTGCAGTGAATATTTCTCTAGGAAACTATATTTCATAGATCTGTAGCAGGATAGAGCAACTCCCCTATAAATAAAGGTTACAGAGTTTGAGACTCTTTTTTTTACTTTAGAGAAAAGACAAATAAGAGGCAACAATAGCAAAAATCATTCATGGCATCGAGAAAGTGAATAGAGAAATTTTCCTCCCTCTCTCATGACACTAGATATTGTGGACATCTGGTGAAACTGAATGTTGGAAGAATCAGAACAGATGACAGAAAGTGTTTCTTTACACAGCAGAATTCATTCTCACAAGATGCAGTGATAGCCACCAGTTTAGATGACTTTAAAAGAGGATTAGTGAAATTCATGGAGGAGGAGGTTATTGAAGGATACTAGCCATGGTGACTCTGCCCTGCCTGCAACGTCAGAGGCAGTGATGCTTCTGAACAACAGTTACTGGGAATCACATATGGGGAGAGTGCTCTTCAGCATCCATTTTGCTTGAGGACTTGCATCTGGGTGGCCACTGTGAGAACAGGATGCTGGAATTAGATGGGCCATTGGCCTGATCCAGCTGGCTCTTATCATGTTCTTATGTTCATTTCTAGTTATACTAAGAAATGATGCATCTTAACTTTCAGCATTGTTAATGAGGACTAGAAAATGTTCCTTTAAAGGCCAAAATGAATGCTAAACAAATTGGGATTCCCAAAGCACTATGACTCTTAACCAGGTGGTATGTATGACAACAGCCACATGGATTTGGACCATATGATGTTCTTCGATATGAAGCCTGTTAATGGGTATGCTCTGTGTTTAGAGAACTATACAAGTTAAACAGCAAGAAGGTGCTGCTGCATTCAAGACCTGCTAATCGGCTTCTCAAAATTATTTGGCTGGCTGTTGCAGAGAACTGAGTGTTGGAGTGAACAGATCTGGTCCAGTAGGGCCCTTCTTGTGTCCATAAGTTCATATTTCCATATATTGTGGGGAGGGAAGTATATATCAGTGGTGTGCACAGATCAGGGGTGTGCATCAATTATATGGGTGGGCCACATAATGCAGCAAAATTAGGTAATCTTTATTGGCCAAATTATCTATGGTGTCAATAAAACACACCCCACACCTGTGCCAAGTCAGATCAGGGCCTCCACAAAGCATCCTTTATATCCACTATTTCTTTACTTTTCTAATGATTATATAGCTGTGCATTTTTATCGATTTTTATTTTTCTAGGTTCATGAGCTTTGCAAAAAGTGAGGCTGTCCTAAATGTTGCCCATGAAGCACTGGAGAATTCTGGATTTTGTTTTTGTTGTTAAAACACAGTAGTGGAGGATTTATTTGTTTTTTTAAAAAGTTAAAAGCTTTCACCAAATGTGTTACTTTTAAAAAAAAATCCTACGTTGTTCTTCTTTAACAACAAAAGCAAATGCCATCTCTCTTCAACATTTAAAAACAGCCTCACATTTTAGGGCCTATCAGAGGACAACAACAAACTATGACCCATCCATCCCTTTAGTTCCCCTCCAAAAGCCCCTGTACCTATTCGTCTACAATTTGTCATGTTCATCTAATCTTACTCCACATAGCAGGCAATTAGATGTCCACAACTGCACTCTTCCCACTTGTGTTCTCTGCAATGGATCTGAAAATAGGAATGTGTCTTGTCAGCTCAGTATTGTCATCTAGCTCAGTTTTGTCTGTACTGACTAACAGAGGCTCTCCAGGCAAAAGTCTCTGCCAACCTTAGCTGGAGATGCTGCTGTCTGAATCTGGAGCTGTCTGGATGCAAAGCAGATGCTCTGCAACCGATATACCACTTCCCCAAGCTGATCGCAATCCCATCGCTGATCTCACCACTGATAGTGGAGGTAGTACACAGCCAGCATGGCTAGTCATCACCAATGGCTTTATTTTCTATGAATTAGTATAAACTGGTAAGGGATGTCCTTTATAATATTGCCCTCATTCATCACTATGTAACAGATACTTGAATTTCTCCAGGCACAACATTATTGTAAATGGACAACGCCTGGTGCTCTGGGGGAACAGAGATATTTCTGAAATATGGGTATCACATTCAAATACACAAATAAAATGTGTGATCATGGGGGGGGGCGTATTCATTTCGATAACTCTCTAGTGCTTAACATTTGCTGGAAATAATATCTCCCCAGTCAAACATGCAAGAGATAAAACATGCATAATAAGAGGTTTCTATCTAAAAATAAGACACTTGTTCAGTCTCTTCTGCCTTTGTGTATTATGGAATAGAGGGAAAGGAAGGGGAATTTTTAATAGCCTCTTTAATCTCAGTGCAAGCACCTCACAACACCAATTTATGAAATGCTGAGCTTTCTTTCTCTCTCTCTCTCTCTCTCTCTCTCTCTCTCTCTCTCGAACACACCCTCTCACACACAGATTCAGCTACATTAATAAAGAAAATGAGTTTTAAATGTGTTATAACACTGTGACACCAGATGGCGCTGTGGAGTTCCATGTTTTAGCAAAGTGATTTCCCATTATTAGGTTTACAACACGTTTTGCTGAAATGCTTTTTTTATGTGTCTAGATCCAACCACATTCTGTTACATGTACATTACCTGAATAACAATTGATACAAACATAGGAAACTTCTCTATTCCCATTTTGACCATAGGTACATCTAGTTCAGTATTGTAAGCACTGACTGGCATCATCTCTCCAGAGTTTCAGGCAGGAACCATTTCTAGCCCTACCTGGCAACACCAAAGGTTGAACCTGAGAGCTTCTGCATGTGAGCTACAACCATTCCCCTCTGAAATCTGCAGATTTGTGCTTCCCTGTTCAGGACATGGGAAGCTACTTTCTCTTATGTCAGGCATCCCCAAACTTGGCCATCCAGATGCTTTGGGACTACAATTCCCATCATCCCTAATCACTGGTCCTGTTAGCTAGGGATGATGGGAGTTGTAGTCCCAAAACATCTGGAGGGCTGAGTTTGGGGGTGCCTGTCTTAAGTTAAGGTAATTGGTCCAGTTGACATTTACATTGACTCTTTGCAGGCTTCCCATTGGGACATCTGGTTGGCCACTGTGGAAACAGGATGCTGGACTAGATGGACCATTGGCTTCATCTGGCATGCTTTTCTTACATTTTTTTAAATGAATACTGGGCACTAGGCGAGACGGTGAGCAAGAGGAATAAATAAGCGTTACTGGGGCCAGAAACAGATCTCTCATACAAGGGGCTACTAGTCTCCTCTTTGAGAGCAACCCAGGGCAATGAATATTTGGGAAATAGAGCTTGCTAGCCTACTGCATCCTTCCCAGGAGATGAAATAATCCACGGGGGGTCTTGAAAGTGTTCCGACTCATTTGTTTATGCAATTAATCCATTCCTTTCTCAGTGTGCATGATATTTATGAGTTATTTATAGGTTCACAGTGAACCCAACTGGGAGCGAATTAGGTCAGAATTCTAATTCCTTTGTTAAGAGGAATGGCTTATTATCTCATTCCAGTCTGGTACATTGTGTCTGTGTGGGGGCTTGGCTGTGCAAGGTTG
Organism: Podarcis filfolensis; assembly: GCF_964270895.1. Lineage (NCBI taxonomy): Eukaryota > Metazoa > Chordata > Lepidosauria > Squamata > Lacertidae > Podarcis > Podarcis filfolensis. The sequence goes on along the minus strand of NC_139611.1, from coordinate 36,190,836 downwards.
GAGAGCTCAATATTTATTTTTTGGAAAGGGACTATCTGATCCCATATGTTACTACCAGAACACTTAACCGGAACACAGTTCATTTCACGTGTGTGTATAATTCTCACTTTGAATTGAATCCCTATCCTGCACTGCAGGTCAGGCGCCTATAAGTTAACTCAATACAGTTTTGTGTTTGGAACTAGTTCACTTCTAATTGGCTCAATACACAGTTTTGCTTTTCTCCTTCTTTGTACTTGTTAGCTGCATTTTAGGGGGTTGGTATTGGCTTTGTAGTATTAAGGATGGGGGAGGAATTCAATTGAGTTCATGCTTAAAGGTGAACCTACCCAATTTGCACTTTCTGAAACAATACATGGACCAAAATCTACACTTTTCAGAATTTTGCAATGCTGTTTTCCAGCCATATGTAAAGGGAAAGGTATGCATATAATTGCACAAATTCATGGAGAAATTCACACAAAAATATGGATGAATTTTTATGAAGACCCTTAAAAAACATGCAAACTGATGGCAATGTAGCACAGGGTGGGACATTGTTTTATATGATAACTCTAGTGGGCTATAAAGCATTGTGTTACAGCTTCTCCCAAAGAATTCTGGGAGTTGTGGTTTCTTAAGAATGCTAATTGTTAGTGGGCCCCTATTCCCCTCACAGAGCTACAATTTTCAGAGTGGTTTCACAATAAATGCCTCTTCACAGGGAACTCTTGGAATTGGAGCTCTGGTTGGGGAATATGGGTCTCCTAACTACTCTCAGCACCCTTAACTAACTACAATTCCCAGGATTGTTAAAAGGAACCTATGAGTGACTGTCTCACTCTACCTAATAGTATTGCCACTACATAGCTATGACAATCTCCAAACCCCAATGTGGACACCTGCATACTGGCCATGCTCTATGCGCAGGGCTGGAGAAGCTGTGCAACATCAATGGGGTGGGGGTGAGGACTTTGACTCAATGGGACATCTGTGTATGGTGAATGCATGAAAGGTGCTTTAGACTCTTTTGCTTCCAGGAAATCACGGAAGCTGGTATTCTACTGCAGTATGTAGTATTTCCCCCACTGTTTTAATTGGCTCTCTGTGTGTACACGGCCATGCAAATGTGTGCGTGAGAGTGCATTAGGAAGTCCACTGCAGGCCACTAGGCCAGTGCTTTTCATGTCATTAATCAGGTCCTCCCTGCAGGCTTCTTGTGCGACTCTGGATACATTCAGATGTGGGGAATATTACATTAGTTTTCCTGATTATAATGCAAGTGCTTCTGTCACATATCTGAATGTTCCTCTCAAATGGCAGTCCTTGTTGCATCATGGAATTGTGGCTTTTTGATAGAAATGGTTTTGAAGTCTGTGGCGGCAAAGAGCCATGTGACAATTTCTACCTTCTAAAGTAAAATCCTGGATACAACTAAGGAAAGGGGCTTTGAGTTCTTTCTGTCTAGAATAGGGCAGAGCTGATAATGATACAGATGGAAGTGGCAAAGCTACACCTCTCTACTCTGTTGGTTGCTTTGGATTTGATCTGTGAGCCACTAGATTAGGTCTGTGAGCCACTATTTTTGTCCAAATACTTGTCTTCATATCACATATATAGGAGAAGCAGTCTATTTGAACAATAGCTTCATGAGAACAGGAAGGATATTCCCCAAAGCCCACAGATACAGCAATTCTTTACTTGCTTGCTTTTAAAGATTACTGTAGCTGTGAAAGGTGGTCAAGGGTGTGTTTCGGGGGGTGATCTGAACGTGCTTTTTGAACAGGAGATGCAATGAGGAAAGTTGATTTCTCAGGAATGTTTATTAGCCAAGAGTGAGACCTTTCTGGAGGGAATGATTGATTGCCGTGCAACATATAGCATGAGCTACATCAAATTCTCAGCAAGTGCAAGACATAAATTCTGGATGCCTGGTGAAAGGGAGCCACTAATGGGCATATATCTGAACCAATCATGTTACACCACTTGCACTAGGAGAACTTCATTGGCTCCCATTGTGCATCTGGGATCAATTCAAGGTGGCAGGTACAGTCTAGGTATGAGTGGGGTAGGGAATTTGGATTTAAAAGAGAACATATACAACCCACACTTTCTGAAGCAGTATGAAAATGGAAACTCATGTTTCTGTTGAAACTCACTATCCTCTGAATTTTTCAGTCTAGTTCCCCAGCTAAGTACAGTGTACAAAAAACGCTTATAACTGAGCATATATTAGAGAGCATAACATACACAAATGCATTATATTAAGAGAAATTATTTTGCAAAAAGTTGCATATTAGGCAAACATACATACCAAAACATGTATACTGTGAGAAATTCACATCAAAGTGTTGATGACTTTTCATAAGGATTTTAAAAAAATGCATACTGATGTGGAAATGTCGGAATGTGAACTTAAGAAAAATGAGAAACTGAACTGACAGATTCACCCATCCCTAGCCCAATTCCTGAAGTCCTAAATGGCTTGGAACTTGGATATATGGAGGAGGACCTTCTACTGTATAAGACATGGGAAACTGTTATCCTATGTGTCCTGAACCCCTGGACTACTTGGCAGCAAGTTGGTACGTCAAATCCAAAGTTTCAAGTCTGAGGGATAATTCATACAAGCAACTTGCAAAGGTCAGGAAATGCAATCCAGGGTCAATCAAAGTAGCCAGGTCTGAAGACCAACAGTGAGGATACAGTCTAGAATCAAACCCAAAGCATAGTCCCATAGAGGTTCATTCAACATGGGCAGTTGAGCAGACACAGCTCCTCAGCTCTGCTGTCCTTTTGTAATTTGCATGCTGATTGCAACATCTGGGCTTGATGAGGCTTCTGACCCCCACCTGTGCCAAGCCTACTCCAACTGAGGAATCACATGCTTCCTCTCAGAGTTAGCAAGCTCCACCTGGCCAGCTAGGAAGCTGGGCTTGGGGCCCTTGCCTGCCTCAACCTCTTAGAGTGCCACTCCCATTGCTCCCTGCACCTCAGCGACTGCCTTGTTGTGGAGACAGGGTCCTGCTGCTCTGGTTCCTGTGCACTGACCTCCATCCCCTCACCAGCCTCCATTACCCTGTGAGTACTTTCTTCCCCATGCCCTGCTTGCCCCAGTGTGCCCCAGTCCTGGCTACACCTCTCATCAGAATCCTCTTCCTCCTCCCTGTCGTCCTGCCAGTTCATGACATGATGAATTGGATGCAGCCCACGAGTTCTCCCCATCTGACTTACATCCTCCCCTTCTCATTCTTTGTCCCCTACCACCACAATTAGACTTAAGGGGGGGAAAACCTCCTTTTGAAGACAATCATTGTTGTTTTCCCAAGCCTAGACACAGGGCCCAGAGCCATTTAGCATTGCAATGTGTGTGAGAGAACCCCTTTCACACCAAAAATGCTGCCTGTGACATTTAGGCTTGAGGTAAGGCTTGAGGCTGAGGCTGTAACATGAAGGCTTTAGGCTGTAGTATGAAGCACTTTAAAAAGAAACAACAGCTAAATTATCACACAGGGTTAGAGAGATTGCTGTTTGATGTGTGGTCCTGTATTAAGTATATCTTTGTATTATGTAAGTAGATGTAAGTCTTAAGTGTGCGTGTGCCATTCTATCAATTTTTGTGTAGTAAGGATTTGTTTGTGTGTATCCATGCGTGTGTGTTGTTGTGTGAGTGTCTTGATGTGCCAACTTTTGGAATGCCGCCCTCAACAGCTTTGAACTGTGGCAATGTAGGCCTCAGACAGATAAACATTCCTCACTCCTGTCCTGTATAAATCTACCTGAAAGGTAACATCCAGTGCTTCCCCCCCAAAAAAAAAAATGTTTAGGGGTAGTCTCATTTTGACTTAAGAAAATCGCCATTTTATAGTTCAAATCATGAAAAATAAATACAGTGGAAGTTCAGGTTGCGGATGTAATCTGGGACAGAGGCACATCCACAACCCACAGTGTTCACAACCTGCAGCGCCGCATCTGCGCATGCGTGTGATGCGATTTGGTGCTTCTGCGCATGTGCAAAGCACGATCTAGCGTTTCTGTGCATGTGCGAGCGGTGAAACCCAGAAGTAACCCTTTCTGGAACTTCCGGGTTTCCTGTGATCCATAACCTGAAAATGCATAACCCGAAGCGTCCGTAACCCGAGGTACCACTGTACAGTAAATGGACAAAAGTATATTCACAAAATGTTTAGGGGTATGCGTACCCTGCATACCCCCAGAAAAAAGCACTAGTAACATCTGTGTGGAGGACTCATCTCTGAGACTCCCCATCTTCAAGGATGGGGTGGGTTGTGACTGGCAATAAGGTCTTTTCAGAGCCCTCTTTATGGAATCTGCCCTGTATCAAATTCAGCTGGAACAAAATCCCACAGGATTTTTCCTTGTTGCAGTGGGTGAGCTCCTTGAATTTACTTTGTTTTGTACCAGAATAGAACCCCAAGAGCCAAGGGTGAAAGACATGTAATTAGAATTAAAGAACTGGGTGTCTCTGAGCATACACTCATAATTTGTTTTCAGTTTTATAACTAACACTGCTTTCACACAGAAGTCTACTTGTGACTACTCCAAACTTCATTTCAGCAGCCTGATCTGCCTTGGAAAAGTCATGTTGTTTTTGCTATTATTAAATAATTGGGCATCATCCAGTGATACTGATCTACTGCAAATGTTCTCCACTCTGCCCATCCCTAGTTTAGGAGCTTGATCCACTGTGTTAGATTGAGCCATACTTGGTATGGTGACTTCTGAAATCATTACAAGGGGCAGAACAGAATACTCTGGATAGAGGCAGAATATAGTTGCAACAATTCCCTCCTCCTCCTAAGAGTCTATTTGTGCATCTCCACTACAACCTATCTTTCAATTTATTTTGTGGTTCAGTATGTTCCCCTTAAGTGTAATTATGCTTGAAGGAGAGAGAGGAGGGGAAAGAAAAGACTTATTCTAAGCAAATATTCACTTCATTAGCATCAAATTGTGTTCCCCCTTTTTCCTTCTTTCGTTGCTTCCTCCAGCAAATTTGGCAATTCAATTGCAAAGTGCCCAATGGGGATCTCAGCGTGAACTCTTTCATTTTTCTTTCAAATGCTTATGCTCACAACCATCCTGCCTTTAGCACAGAGCTCAACCATCCCAAGTGCTAACCTTGCCTGCGGCCTTGTTATGGCGAAAATGCTGATGTCAACATTTCCTTTTTATCTTCCTCCTCCTTTGATGCCCAATAACAATCTGATTCCTGTTAACTTTCTCTTTCCCTTTACTTATACAGTTCCAGGTGGAGATCACTGATGCCAGTGGCAAAACCATAGAAGGCCCAGTCCCTCTAGATATCATCATTATTGACCAGAATGACAACAGGCCTCTCTTCCAGGAAGGACCTTACATTGGGCATGTCATGGAGGGGTCTCCAACAGGTAAACTAACTGCAGACATACTGCAATTGCTTATAGGTTTTGTTTCTCTGCAAATTTTATGCATGTTTATCCACTTGAACTCAATGTATTCTGGTTGACCATGATTGACAGGGCTCATTTGACACAGGAACTGTGAACCTGTGGCTCTCTGCAGATTGCTAGACCAGTGACTCTCCACAGATGTCACAGGACCATTGGCCATGCTCACTGGGGTTGATGGGGGTTAAGAGTACAACAACACCCGGAGGGCCAGATGTCCCCCATCCCTAATTTAAACTGTGTTTCCGTGCACTGCTCTGGTTCGCCAGAAGTAGCTTAGTCATGCTGGCCACATGACCCGGAAGCTGTATGCCGGCTCCCTCGGCCAATAAAATGAGATGAGTGTTGCAACCCCAGAGTTGTCCGCGACTGGACCTAATGGTCAGGGGTTCCTTTACCTTTAAGCACAAGGAACGATGGAAGGGTGGATAACAGATATAATACAAATAAAAGGAAAAGGCAGTATATAGAATGCAATCAGTAACATGCTAAAAAGAACTGCCAGTGTCTGTTGCCAGTGTCACATGGAAAACATTTTTGTCCCCTGAGTTCACTTATTCTATAATTTTTTTTTTTTTTTTAATATGGTTGGGAATGGTTTCTTGTGCAGGATTTTTTTTTTTTTTTAGAATCTAGATGCTCCATTTGAAAAGTGTGACTTTGATTTTGAATTATTTGGTGGATACGTTGTGCGTTTGTTGTAAACTGACGTAGTCATAGAAATGTAAAACTAGTTCATTGCCATTTTTGCAACACATCTGGGCTCTCCCACTGAGACTGTGACCACTCCTGAATGAAAAATGACTGCTGTATTATTATTTGGGGACTGGCTTGATGTAAGGTAGTGTGCCAATATCCTAGAGATGCAGGAAATTGTTTTCAAAGATTGCTAATGCACTTCTTGCAAAGCAAGACAAAAGTTTGTACTGTAAGGAGGGACATAAAACAGTGAGATTGTGGTGTTGGCTACAAATGTAGTAGAAGTGGGAGAAATCTGAGGAAGCACAACAAGGCTGCAGCACTTCAGATTGTAAGTTGGAGGTGCCTTGTTCAAAAGCTTTCCCAAATAACACACATACATATACGCACATGCACACAGTATTCCTGGAAATTTTGTTAGCATATCAGTCACAAACATAGTGGCCTAACATTTTTATAGTGGCTGGCAATTTTATTTTATATTATTTTTGGTAAAGAATGGGCACATAAAAAATGGCACCTGCTCTCCCTAGGAAGTTTTCCTTTAGCACAAATGTGTCTTTGAATCCAAACTACTATTGTCAGGCATAGGAAACTTTTGGCCTGCTGGCCATATTAGGCCCAGTTCCTAATTTAGCCTGCAGGCCTGTTTTCCCCAAAACACTCCCATCTGCCCTACACTAGATGTAATGTATGGCTGGGCAGGTAAAGATACAAATACAGAGTGCACTCCATATTGTTCCTTGGAAATCAGGCCTCAATGACAGCAGCATTCAGCACATCAATGCTAACACTGCTGTGACTGACACCTTTGGCCAGTTTAGATAACAAAACTGTGTTTTCAAATGTGGTGCACATCTGAACTGAGCCTGAAAATGGACAAAATGGGGCTTGCAGTGAGTCCATTTGAAGGCTTTGTCAGCACCAGTCAGCCTTCAGAGGGGTATTACCTCCATGGCTAGTCGCTGTTGATAGCTTTACCATCCAAGGATTTGTCCAGTTTTCTTTTAAAGCTACCCAAGTTGGTGGCCACCATTGCCTCCTGTGGGAGTGAGTTCCATAGTTCAACTATGTGCTGTATGAAGTACTTTCTTTTATTTGTCCTGAATCTTCTAACATTCAACTTCATTCTTTGTCCATTAATTCTAATCTTATGAGAGAGGGAGGGAAACATTCCTCTACCCACTTTCTCCATGTCACACATGATTTTATAAACTTCTTCCAAGCCACCATTTACTTGCCTTTCCTCTAAGCGAAAAAGTATCAGTTGCTGTAGGGGAGTTGCTCCATCTTTTTGATCCTTTGGGATCCCCTTCTCTGGACCTTTTCCCAACTCGGCATCACTATATAATTGTGTACGATCAACCATATTGCCATTTAAACATCCCATTCTTCCCACCCACCCTGATTTTTTCTTTCTTTCTATTTTTCATAGCAAGAGGGTTTTATAGGAAATAAATTTCTTAGCAGGACAGATGTTCTGGCTCTTTTGTTGTGTTGCAAAATGATTCCGTGTCCCCAGTGATCAAATGTCTGGGTTCCTTAATTAGGGGAGAAACTATAAAAGCTGGAGTGATATTAAACTTTCTTTTTAAGCAAAGATAAAAATTGCTGAAGCCTGCAATGGAAAGCAAAGCAAATTCCCATTAGTCAATGTGACACCTACATTATTTTTTTTAATGAATACGCTGGTGCAGGGGAAGCCAGTGTGGTACCCTGCAAATGTCAGTGGATGCAAAGGGTGGCACTAAATGCTAGTCCTACTCAAGAGTAGACCTATTGAAGCTAATGGGCATGATTAACTTAGTTTCATTAATTTCAGTCGGCCTATTCTGAGTGGGATTTAGTTTATATACTTTACATGTGTGTCCTGTATTTCTGTCAATGAGCCAAAGGTGGCATACATGGTTCTCCCCATCTCTGTTTTATCCTCAAAACAACCTGGGAGATAGGTTAGGCTGAAAAACAGTGACTGATCCAAGGTCACCAAAGTGAGCTTTGTGACTGAGTGGGGAGGTAGTAATGGTCACCAACTTAGGTGGCTTTAAAAGAGGTGGCTTTTGTCTTGACATGGAGACATGCCAGGTAGAATAGACCCCCGTCACTCCTTGAATGGATGTACACAGCATATTCAGTCAAATTGAAGGCTCTTCTTACATTCTTAGAATTTTTCACTGCTCTAGAAGATGCTCCAGAGTGCATCTGTGGTGGTTGGCTATTCAGGACAGCTTCAGATGGAGCCAAGCATTCCTAGCTCTCCCCTCAGTGGTTCCTGACGCAAACTGATGCAATTTCTTTTGTGTGAATGAGATCTGCATTGTAACCTGACTTCTTTGCGATTGCCACAGGCGTACATTTTCACTAATAGCACCATTAAAGAAACTCTGAGTTCTGTCCATGAGCAAGGACAAACCCCCAATTTCCTTTCTTCTTTACCGGAGAAACAAAATTATAGATAGCTAACTCTCTAGAAGGACACTTTGTTGTGCCGGAGGACTGTATTCATAATGATCTAGTGAGGATGTTATCATATCACAGGTGAATGTGAGAGGCAATTACTGGCTGCACTTCACAAGCAGAAGCCATCCACTGTCAACAAATGAGCTTAGCGAGGGGCCAGCTAGCCAGACACTTAACAGGCGTGCTGGCCTTTTGGAAATTTCAAAGCTGACGAAAGCTGCTGTTTTCTCCCTACTTCCCTCACTTAGGATTGCTTAACAGTCATCACTAGGATTCTATTTCATTTGCTTGAGTCAGTTTGCACCAGTGATTCCTCATATGTTTTGACTTCTATCCGCAGCTTGGAGCAAATCCTCCTAAGCCCAAAATGTGGTGTGTGGGGGTTTTTTTTAAAAAGAGTGGCTGGTTAAAATTGCTTTTGAATCACATTTAGAAAAGAAAAGAAACATTGGCAACTTGTTTTTCCATTAAGCCATAATAACTCATGTATATTGCATTCCAGCTGAGGAACCCCCAAAGCAGAACTGATGGAAAGTGCCTGTAAAGAATTAGCAGGAACAAAGGGGCATTGAGAACAGCACATGGCATGGAATTAAGAACAGTAGCCTTGAGGAACATTTAGTATCATAAAACCATCATTTGCAGAACTGGATGCAGAAACAGAGAAGGGGCTTGTCTAACGCAGGACATGCATTATGGATGACCACATGCTAGGAGGTTGTAAGCTGCTGTCATTCATGGAATATGGTTTCACAGAAGCAGCCTCCTCATCAGTGGTGGCTGGTGTCCATCTGGACTGGTAAGGCAGAAGGAAGAGAGGCCATCAGCAGGTGGAGGTGGAGCCAATAACAGGCAGAACTAGAGCCAGTGACAGGCAGAAGCAACCAATTCTAGTTTTGTCCCCATTTTCCTTCCTGCTGAGTTCTACAAAGGGCAACACTGAGGCCAAGGAGGAGGAGCAATCTGAAGGCAGTGCTGCCACCCCTGGACTGGATGCAAGTAAGAAGGCAGGCAGTGGGGGGCTGGCGGAGGGCAGACTGGGCACTGCCCATTGGCCCTAATGGACCACCTTGCACTGTACCTCTAGTCACATGCATCATAGAAGGCTGCCCTCTTTCAGTTAATCTGATACTAGCAGCAGCAGCAGCAGCAAAATCAAGGTTAGCGTGGAGATGCATAGAAATGAGATCTTCATCAGCAGGGTGCAGGAATCAAAAGACATTAGGCAAAGTCATCAATACCAAAGTTCACCGGGGGAAATGGGCAAAGCTACAGTTAATTCTTCCCCCATTGTCCATTCTGCAGCAATTATTGTTTGATGCTTATGTCTCCTGGGTTATAATGAGAGTTGGTCTGCTGTTGTGTTGTTTGTGTGTGTGTGTTTGCATGCCCAATTCAGTTTTGCTTGTGATCATGTCTGGTGCGTAGGCAGGGGAAAAATAGGGCCACTTAAGCTTTCAAATGACTAAAATTGCATTCAATTTGCTGAGCACGGCAGGATCTCTTCTTGGCTATGACCTGTGATTCTAACAACCTCAGGGAAACTACGGGGGTTCTCTTAAGAGCTTTCTGTAGTCAGCAGATAGAATAGACATGTTTTTTTTCCCCTTCCCTTTCATATACAAAGCACTTCTAGCAGAAGAACCCATTTACAGACAATTTTGTTTTCCTTACTGCTAAGTACATCCATAAGTGTGTCCTTGAATAAAATCCAAGGTGTTCCAATTATTAATCCACTACAGCCAATACTGATCTTCTCCCACCTCCTGGGCCTTTGCATGCTTACTATACATGCACAGACAATTGACTTCCATACCTGGTTTTGTGTTTTAGGACAGAACATGAATCTAAATCAGGAGCCAGCATGGTGTAGTGGTTAGAGTGCTGCTTTGGGCAGCAGCTACTGAGGGTATGGTGCCATTGTGAGCTGTCTGGAGGACAAGAGTTGAGTATACCATGTGGCTTCCCCTGAGCACCTTAAACTAGTTAGCTACCCCCAGGTGCTTTGATGCTGTCCAATCACTGATGCTGAAGTAAGATTCACATGTTGGGCTAGTTGATATCTGTATGTGGAATGGAGTTTGTGTTTACCGCATGCATCATAATGTATTGACCTGGAACACAGGAAGCTGCCTTACTCTGATTCAAATCATTGGCCCATCTAGCTCAGTATAATCAATACTGATTCTCCTCAAAGTTTCAGGCAGGGGACACTCCCAACCCCACTTGGAGGTGCTGGCAGTTGAACCTTGGCCCATCTGCATGCAAAACAGATGCTTCACCCTTGGCCCTGGCACTGCCTGACCTACTTCTGCAAATACCTTCATGCTAAATGTTACATGTTCAATACTCAAAGCAATAGTATTATTTATAGCATTCTGCCTACAGAGTTTTGTGAAAATAAGCAACACCCTGATTGATCGGTGGAGAAAACCTTGTAATGATAGTTACAAGTAAATTACAGACATGCAATTAGACTATTGCTAGCTCTAATGATCTTAAATTAAAACTGTGAATAAAAACATTCAGGGCAACATCAAAAGCAAATTTGTGTGTGTGTGTTACATACTTCACAGTGAGAAACAAATCAGTATAAACTCCTTTTGATGTTGCTTGCTTTTAAAGACCGGAGGGGGTGAACTTGCTGTGCAGTTTGGGTATGAACTCAAGAATTATGATTGATACTAAAGGTCCAAAGGGAAACCCCCAAAGTAAATCTTGTCTGGTTCTTGACTTGCCACTAGATTCAACTTGTTCATGTAGTTCAGAGGTGGCCAACACGGTGCCTTCACAATCTTGTGGATACGGTTTCCATCATCTCTGACCTTTGCTCAGATTAGTTGGGGCTGGTGAGAATTGAAATCCAGTATCATTTGGAGGGCACCATGATGGTTATAGAATCATACAATTATAGAATTATAAGGTACCCCAAGGATCAGCCACTCCAATTTCCTGCAGTGCAGGAATCCCAACTAAAGTATCTATGATAAGACATCCAACCTGTGCTTAAACATCTCCAATGAAGGAGAATTCACCACCTTCTGAGGGCATCTGTTCCACAGTTGAATAGCTCTCACCATCAGAAAGTTCTTCCTAATGTTTAGTGCGAATCTCCTTTTTTTTGTAACTTGGTTACAAAGCTGTTGGTACAGGTCCTACCCTCTGGAACAGAAAAAAAACAAGCTTTCTCCATCTTCCATGTCACATAGCATTTCTCCTTCTTCTCCATACAGAGGATTTACCATGTGCTTGTTCTTCCTCTTGCTTCAAACATAGCCAAATAAACATTTTTGATTATTTTTAACCTCTCTTGCAAGCCTCATTCTGAGCTTTGGCCTGCCTGACCTTTCCCCCACAACTGTTGACTGACATGTATACTCTCCCTTCATGTTTTCCCATTTTTATACATCCCTTCTTAAATCTCAACTCATCTGTAAGCTCCTTATGCAGCTACACTGGTTTATTTAGATGCCTCTCACTTTTCATTCATTTGTAGCTTTCATTTGTCTAGCTTTATTTGTATGTTGGGCATATTTCTTTTGAGATGTTGGTTCATCCAGCTGTGATTGGCACAAGCTCTCCCAGTCTTAGTGAGAGCTCACTCTCAGTACTACTTTCTTAGATCCTTAGATATCAGGAACTGTACCCAGGACCTTCTGTGTGAAAAGATGTGCTCTTCCACTGAAGTATGTCATCATCCCCTTATTTTAATCTGTCTTACACAGCATCAGAGCATTGATCCATCTGACTGGCAGCAAATCATCCATGCCTTGGTTTTCTGTCTTCATTGTCCTTTTAATTGGACATTGCAGTGATTGAATTCAGAATTCTGTGTCCAGGGCAGCTGTCAACCAGCTCCATCTGCTACGCAGGCTGAGACCCAACCTGCCCGTGGACTGTCTCGCCAGAGTGGTGCATGCTCTAGTTATCTCCCGCTTGGGTTACTGCAATGCGCTCTACGTGGGGCTACCTTTGAAGGTGACCCGGAAACTGCAACTAATCCAGAATGCGGCAGCTAGACTGGTGACTGGGAGTGGCCGCCAGGACCATATAACACAGGTCTTGAAAGACCTACATTGGCTCCCAGTATATTTCTGAGCACAATTCAAAGTGTTGGTGCTGAACTTTAAAGTCCTAAATGGCCTCGGCCCAGTATACCTGAAGGAGCGTCTCCACCCCCATCATTCAGCCCGAACACTGAGGTCCAGCGCCGAGGGCTCCCTCACTGAAAGAAGTGAGGTTACAGGGAACCAGTCAGAGGGCCTTCTCGGTAGTGGCACCCACCCTGTGGAATGCCCTCCTGTCAGACGTCAAGGAAATAAACAACTATCTGACTTTTAGAAGACATCTGAAGGCAGTCCTATTTAGGGAAGTTTGTAATGTTTGAAATTTTATTCTGTTTATAATGTTCTGTTGAAAGCCGCCCAGAGTGGCTGGGGAAACCCAGCCAGATGGGCGGGGTAGAAATAATAATAATAATAATAATAATAATAATAATAATAATAATAATAATAAAAAATAAAGCCCTGCATTCATTTTCTACTGTACTTCCAACATATCTGTAACTGTTGGAGGAAGTATGCTTCTGAGTATCAGTTGGTGGGATCACAAGTGGTGAAAGTGCTGTTGTGCTCAGGTCCTGCTTCGGGGCTTATCAGAGGCATCTGGTTGTCTGCTGTGAGGACTGGACAGACCTTTGGCCTGATCCAGCAGGACTCTTATTATGGTCTTGTATTCTTTGTGCATTTGTGATATTATCTAGCAAGCCAACAAACCTCTCTGCATGGAAAACAACACCCACCCACACCAAGGAGAGAGGTTCTTTCCTAGCTGTGTCTTTGCATAGGGTCATTTTCAGGGGGTAATCTTTTGGGTGGGGGATAGAATAACAGGTGGTAGCCATCAATACTTAGAAGGACCACTGCAGCACTAAAACTGATGGCAGAAATAGGGGGTGGGAATAGAGCTAGTAGTGGTACTACTACTATGTTTTATCCCAACTTCTGATGAGCTCAGTGTGACATGTATGGTTCTCCCTTCTCTCCATTTTACCCTCACAACAACAAATGTGAGGTAGGTTAGGCTGAGAGGTGGTGAATGGCCTCAAGGGTACCCAGTGAGCTTCAGGGCTGAGGAGGGATTTGAACTCTGGTCTCCAAAACCCTAGACCGACACTCTAACCACTATGCAACACTGATTCTACACACACAGAGTACACACAAACATACTGGCACCTCAAAAATTCTAAATAAAACTTTAACCTTACCTTTAATCAAAATTGCAGTCGGTGAGTCCTGAACAGAAAAGATAACAATATCTCAACCATTTTTCATCATTGCTTCTTCTGCATTAAAATGCTGCTTTTGCAACCTATTTCCCAGGCCCGGAACAATCAAAGCAACCATGTTTGGGGATCTATTTATATTAGACTTGGTTTGTTAATTAGGGAGGGAAAAAAGCATGTTCCTTAATTAAAGAACAAATGAATTTTTTAAGGAAGCATTGAGGATCCCCTCTGGGTACTAAAGATTGTGGGCTTCAACAAGCTAGCATAATTCTGCAATGCTTTGCCGGGAGAAACTCATTTGTGCCGCGGCATGCTGAAAGAGGCTTTATTGTCTCTCTTTAAGCATCTATTTGTGTGGCCTCTGAGGGACCGAAGTGAGGGGTATGTGCTTAGAAATAACAGGGGAAGGGTCAAGGAGATAAAATCAATTCATCCAAGCAGCTAATTGGTAGATAGTGCCACATGCCTTTGAGTCAAGGTGATGATCTGGAAAGTGAACAGATACTCTACATGTGCTACACTTGCATGCAATGCTGGGTGCTTGCCCCACGCATAACTCAGAGTTTGTTGTCTTGGGGAAGGCATGCTTGTTTTCCACCTGGTCTATTAATGTATTAATTCTGTCAGAAGTGCAACAGCAGGGATCTTTGTTTGTAACTGAAGGGCTAATTCTGTTATCAGTAAGTCAGCTAACCAAGAGGTAGGAGGTGTTGCTTAGCAATCAGGCAGAATGGGCATGATGTTTGCTGAGGTAGTACATGCCCTGATTGCCTGCAGTTCTAAGGGAGTTTTCCTTCTGTATGTTTGTTTGAATGTCTCACTGCTGTGTAAAAGGTCTGATGTGAGAAAGGCCTGTTCCTTTCTCCTTAAGTCGTACACTGTTTTCATTCAGTTTCCACAGTAAAGTGTTATGAGGATTTATTTTCTGTCTGGACTCTGCCTGTGTTATATAAGTGACTTCATGTGGAGCTTTAAATGGAAAGTTCAAGGAAGCTGAGAAGTCTGCAGGGCCTAGTTCTAAGGAGCAGAACAAAACTGTTCAGTTTAATTAGAATTTTGGATTGTCATGTGCTATAGGTTCCCATGTTCTGCTGTTGCATTTTTTGTACTGCTGTTTATTACTACTCTTTCTTGTGGTATTTCAAATGCTTTATGATTTATAATATTTTAAACTGAGATTCAGTGAAGACTCTCTGACTGGAAAAGCCTCATATATACAGTATTAGGCCTGTGCACTAAATTTGAACCTCAAGCCAAATTGGGCCTATTTGGAGAGACTTGGGCACTGTATGAGTCTGGTTCAGAGAACCACAGATAGTTATGGGTTGGGCTGGATGGCCCAGGGTCTCCTGCCTGCCTGCATAATACTTACCACTTCCAGATTATCTCTTTCATGCAACAGTGTATGTATGGGGGCAATATTGCAAAGTGTGAATGATGCAAGTGGCTTTTCCCTACGTGCTGAGCAGAGGGGTTGATTAGGCATACGGAGGGGCAAATCCAGTTTCAGTAGGTAGCTCGAAATGAGATGCAAGTTTTTCTTTCCCCTGCCCCTCTCCTGGCTATATGTTTAATCAGGGTATTTAAATGATAATTAAATATTAGCACATGGGTCAATTCATATAAACGTTTGAATTTTAGTTAGGATCCTTTGCACAAGTGCTCTTCCCAGTGTGGTGTGGTGGTAGACTTCTAATCTGGTGAACCGGGTTCGCGTCTCTGCTCCCCCACATGCAGCTGCTGGGTGACCTTGGGCTAGTCACACTTCTCTGAAGTCTTTCAGCCCCACTCACCTCACAGAGTGTTTGTTGTGAGGGAGGAAGGGAAAGGAGAATGTTAGCCGCTTTGAGACTCCTTCGGGTAGTGATAAAGTGGGATATCAAATCCAAACTCCTCCTCCTCCTCCTCCTCCTCCCCTAACGTTCCACTCAATCTAAAATTGCATGGCATCTTGGTACATAGGAGGGGTATTATGGTCCCTATTCACATAGAATTACTGATGGCAGGAGCCGAGTAGTGGGGTGCCTAGTCCCATTCCTGTTTTTAGATGTGAATCATCCATTCTAGACACCGGCCTTGTTTCTTCTCTGACAGCCTCCATAGGTAGTTCAGGGGCTGGTACCTTAAAGTGGTGGTGCTGTTTTGCCTTGGGCCCAATGCTTATTTCATTTTTGAGCCCTTTAACATTCATGTAGGAGGTCATAAATTTCTCTCTCACACACACACCTTGCAATCATGGACCATATATTTTAGGTGTCAGGTTTAGAGACTGATGATCTCAGCTGCATTATTTCAAGTCCTGGCTTTCCTGCCTTCTTCCCACACAAGCGGACGTAAATCCCACTGCCCCAGCTACAAGGGTCTTATAACAATGGAGAGTCATTTCAGATGACAGCAATACATCTGATGCCGCCTGATGCTGAATGTTCAGCAGAGGGCGGCGTATAAATTATTGACGCAGGTGACATAAGTCTGCTATCTGAAGAGCTGCCAGTATCAATCAATAGAGAGATTTGCTCCACCTTTGTCACCCCGAAAAAAGGGAAGGAAGGAAAATCTGGCTACCATGCAGATTCCCTGCTCTTCTTTTATTTTTATTTTACAGAGTACTGCAGTTTAAAGTGATTTCTACCCTGTTTGAAAGAAAACCCCTGGTTTGGAATTACAGTCAACGACCATTACCTGTGTGGGTTTCATTCCTGGGCCCTGCATGCATTGACAGAGCATGTATAAGTGCACCTCATCCCATTATACTCCGCTTACATTCCACCCTTTTCGTGATGTGTTTAGTGACATTTTCAGGTCACTTCCAGATTTGGTGCCATGCGCATGTGCATGATTGCATGTCATTCAGACGCTTGTTAATCAGTCGTTGCCTGTACTTTATATTGAGAATCCTTTGTACTTGCTAGGAGTATGGTGGTGGTCTTGGGTGCTTGAGGAATTTGATCTTTGATAGTTCAAAGAAGGATGTTGCTTTAGCAAAGGGTTTGGTATCTGGAATCTTCATTGCATTATCCTTGAGATCCGGTGTCCGAGTCTGTGCACTAGTGCACTTCCTACTGCAACAGCACATAAGGTCATTCTGTTGGACTCAGCTCCGAGTACTGCTGTCTAAACCATTTGGAGATCTAACTGTCAGACAACTAGAGTGCAGGACAAAAATGTGAGCACATAGAAGATTTCTTCCTAAAATAACAATACAAGGGCATTTATTTTCATAAAAGTCTGCATTAAAAGGAATGCTTGTTCAACAGAATTTTGAAACCTAATATTGCAAAATTCACAGTATTTTTTTTTTAAAAAAATGACCTCCAGCAACTCTTCTGCAGCTTCTGGGAGATGTTTGGCATGATAGATGATAGATTACTTCTTGATGTAGCAAATCAATACATCTTTATTTGAGAGAAAAGTTTAAAAATGTAATCAAGAAGCTTTGGCAAATTGGATTTAATGTTTTCTCCGCTCTGTAAATATCAGCCTCTCTCCCTGCGGTTAAGCATTATCTGGCCTTCAAAAATCTAAATTGGTGAACCCACAAAAACACTCCTCACTGGTGTGTCTGACAGAGCATTATCCCCATGTATACCTTGGTAGATAATACATAATGTATGTCCAATGAAAGGGCAAACAGCAGACCCTATGGACAATCTGCTGGATCCATTTAATTAGCTCATTTGTTATAATAGCTTGGTCTTTATAAAGATAGGGCTTCCTGCTTGAAAGTCTCATAAATAACAAAAATACCTTGAAAAATGGCCCTGGAAGAAACATCGCAATGTGACTCTCCCAATTCGAGGCAACGTTTGCATTCTAGACTCCCTTGGGTTTAGGTGGACGACCACAGTTTTGATTTTAAGTTGAGATACCGCAAAATCCCAGAGGGGTTAGACCTCTGTTTGGGTGAATGGTTCTTCAGATACTTCCTCATTATCAATAACACAATGTAACATTGCAAACATGTTAAATAAGATTTGCTGCATCAGACAAATTGAACATCTTAGTCCAGGATCTTGTTTCCCATGGTGACCACCCAAATGCCTCCTGGGAGAACACAAGCCTGACTTAAAGACAGTCTTCCACACTGCTGTTCCTCCACTTATAGTCTGGAGGCTTCATGTAGCCCTCCTTAGTAGCCATTGATAGACTTCTAATCCATAAAATTGCTTATTCCCTGTTTAAAGTCACCTCCACTGAAAGGGCTGGGAACCATGATTGAAAAATATATTCCTTACCATTCTTCTTCCTTCACCACACATTCTTGCTTTTTGCACTGGCAGCTGCTGGCAGTTGTAGGTGCCTGTGCTGAAATGTACAGAACGAAGCCATTTACAGCTACCAGTGGTGGCTGGTTCTCATTGGAACTGGTAAGGCAGAAGGTAGGGAGGCCAACAGCACATGAAGGCTCAGCCAATGACAGGCAGAGCCAGGTTATTCAAGTTTTGTTGCTATCTTCCTCTTCCCTGCTCTTTTCTACAAGGGACAACCTTGAGACTTAAGGAGAAGGAGGAAGAGGCAGATAAGAAGGCAGGCAGGAGATAGCTGGCTGAGGGCAAGCTGAAGTTGGTGGGACAGTGCACCATTCACTCTCATGGGCCATTCATCCTAACAGACCAGCATCCACTGAGGACAAAAAAGCTAAAACCTTAATCTGGAATCACCCATCCACCCCCACCAATCTCCAAGCTGTGAAGGGGCTTCAACAAAGGCCCTTCTAGCATGTATCTTAGGTTTGGTTTCCTTGGAATGAAAGTCACTGGAGACTTACAACATTTCTGTGACATAGGTTTTATACATACATCTAGGCTTGGCAGAAGATTAACACTCTCAACAGACCTTTCTTCCCCATTGGCTTTCTAGAGTGGCTCCAAAGCAAAAGCTTTGGATTGTTCACAGAGAGCAAATCAGACCTCAGTGTCTCCTTCATCCCATGTTGCAGGACTGCAACCTGAACTGAAGGCTAGCTTGCCATCTCCCCTGACCAGGAAAATGGATGTATCAAATCAACTCCTGTCTTTCTTGCCAATTCACTAATATGGCAGCTTTTCTGGGTCCTCAGGGACCTGTCTGGATGTGCCTGGGCCAAGCTCTTTCTATATATCTTGCTAATGCTGGGTCCTTTTATGGTTAGGGTTACTGAGCTGGGGTGGATGGGAATTGCACCCAGAAGAAACACCCTTCCTTCTTGGGGTTTTCCACATATTGTAGAATGTGAATGATCACCTTGATCAGTTGCAGACAACATGGTGCCCTCCAGATACTGGTGAAGTCCAACTCCCATCAGCCTCAGCCTGCATGGCCAGAGGCCAGGGATGACAGGAACTGGAGGAGTCTAGCAATACATGAAGGGCACCATGTTGCTTATCCCTGGTCCAGATTATTGGAATGTGATCAAGGATCCTGATTTCTCCCATTCTGTGTACCTCACATCAGCAAGGATTGCCTCTTGGACAGTCAGTAGCCTGAGCTGTAAGCATGTCTGGCTGCAACTGTACCAGCCGTGCTTGCAGATGAGTTCATTTCACGGTCTTTGCTCTCTGGCTTTGGCCCAGAGCATTTTCTGCCTGCAATTGGACTTCCTTAATTTGTCTTTTCCACACCCTGTAAAATAGCATGAAGATCACGGCAATGTTTCACATTGTTCTAATTGCATTTTAATTGTCCTGCGTCCACCCTGTTTTTACAGGGGGAGGGTGGATTTACAAATGAAGTGATTGCTGCGTTGTGTTACTCCAACGATCACACTGCTCTAGCTGGAATGCACACTTTTCCTCTGGCCCTCCAGTCTTATGTAAACAACAAATCCAGTACAATATCAGAAGTCCACCAAAACACTCCCATTTAATTGTCCCTGGGTCCAAATCTATCAGTGCTTTGCCTTTTAATCTGGTGGTTTACAGACAGCATCCTAGCTGTTGAGCACAGAATGTGGCATTTATGAGATAACCTGCTGTTGCGATAACTGCACACTCTCAGATATAACTCCAAACCATGATTTGATTCGGTGTCCCAGGAACTTGGTTTCAAGGACACCACTCACACTTTCTCACCAAAGAAAAGAGAAGGTAACTTCAAAAAAGAGGACTTGGATTTGCATAAAAATTGCAGCTAACCTGAAGAAGTACCTCTTGTCCACCCAACCTGCCTGGTTGCTAAGACTGTTGGATGAGGCTAGTTTTCGTTTCTCTCCCTTTCTGATTTTCTCCAGTCTTAAATTCAGTTCTCCACATTCTTATATTAGTTTGTGAAGTCTTTTTCTTTAAAACCACTCATAAAAATTCACCAGCATTTTAGTACTAATTTCTCCACATTTTTGTATGCAATTCTGCTCAATATGCACATTTCTTCAAGCAGTTCCCCACATTTTTGTATGTTATTGTCACCAATGTATGTATTTAATGCACAATTTGCCCCCAGTTTATGTACCTTTTTGCACGTTACTCAGTTGGAGAACTGCATTGCAAAATTCGGAGTAGTGCATATTTTAGCTGTGTTTTGGTTAGCAAATTGCTATAGAAAAAACAATTTCACCTTTAAATGGGAGCTGAATCAAAATTGTCCTAGCTGATGCCTTCCTGTTCATGCTCTAACCTGCAGAATGCTCAGCAACAACCAGAAAGGGGCCTTTTTTTCCAAAAGCAGCACCTTCTCCATGAGAACTGAACTGAGGCAAGCACCTCCATTAACCCAATCTCTGCAGTTTCTGAAAATGTATTTGTTTTTGTACACCTTTGTTGGCTATTCATACCATCTGTTTTCTTCTCGCTGTCTGCCACGGCCACCATCACAGCCGCTGTTTTATTCTGAAATTTGTAATGTTTTCCTGATGTTTTTCTGAACCGCCTTGTTATTATATACAAAAGGTGGCATAGTGAGCAAAATAAGCAAGTAAGAGAAATACAGAGATGCACATTTAGAAGTTGCTTAATAGTTACAATATTCTTAGTAGTAATTAAGGTACGTCAGGCATCTTCGCTGTTCAGCTTTTGGTGAATGTTGAATCTTCCTTATGCTGGCCTTTCTATTCCTATTCCCTATTCCTTTGTTTTTAATTCTGAATTAAAACCCACCTTGCAACCCACCTTGGGACCTGCTGCTGAACCATGGGTAATACATTTAGTAGTAGTAATTGTAATAATAAAAAATTCAGTCAGTCTTCCAGGGGCACCATGTCAGTGGTGGCTGTGCCCCCGTCCACACATATGCAATGTACCTCCTTAACTAATCTGTACATATCAGCTGGTGAAGGGAATTATTTCTTCATCTTCACTCATCAAGTGACAGAAGGGATAGTGATTTGCAGCTCCAGCAATCGGTCTACTTCATGCCCAGTCCCTTTTGCCATTATCACTAAAATCAGTAGGGTGCTTGGGAGGGCATAAAACTCTGGGAGTTTGTGGGAGGAGAAAATCAGACTCCTGAACTAGGGGCTAGCCACTCCTGCTGTGGATGCTACAGATTAAGATAATAATGCTGATCTTGGTTGCGCCCCCTTGCTCTGCAGCTCTGACAACTACTTTACTGCTCAGTCCTTTCTTATTTATGATGGTTCTTATTCCCATTGCTCTTAGTACATATTTGTGCCTCTCTCTCTCTCTCTCTCTCTCTCTCTCTCTCTCTCTCTCTCTCTCTCCCTCCCTCTCCCTCTCCCTCTCCCTCTCCCTCTCCCTCTCCCTCTCTCTGGGTTTCCCCCCCTCCAGCTATGATGCGGCTTGTATTGGATGTGTGTTGGTTTAAGGTCTTCAGGATTAACAAGCGTGGATGTTGTTTTCCTACAGTGACACTTTTTATTGAATGCCTTTTGATTTTAATAAGTTCCTGTTTAATTAATTGTATTGTTCGTTTTATTATTGCATGCCAATGGTAGGGGCCTTCAGGCAGAGAGGTGGTGTGCATATTATAAATAACTAACTGCTATTATTAATAAATAAGTGTGCTGTTGAATTGAATCTGGGCTGTGGCTTATGAGGTTCATGCACTAGAGCATAAGTCTACTTATTCTCTCCTTAGAATAGCAGCATGCAATCCCTGGAGCTGAATCTAGTTCTCACATAGCCCTCTTTGCAAATGTTCCAAGAAGCGAAGAAGTCATGAAGGTTGCCAGCGATGAGGGCAGCTTTGTGTAGAGAGGGGAAATCATTCCTGCTACCTTTGCAGGGCCATTTGCCCCCTGAGATAGTGGTGAGGAGGAATTGGTGACCTTTGTTGGGATAGCACACTTTTAAGTGAAGGGCTTGCATTCTGATGGCCAAAGGTTTTCCTTTTTATTCTTCCTTTAAACACATTAAACACACACAAAGAACAAAGCTAAGCTACCACTCCAAGAGGCAGGTCATTCCTTTGCCAAAGTGGGCCAGAATGTCCCATGGGAATAATGCTGATGCAGTGTCATTTCCAGGGGCATTTGCAGGGTGTGTGAGGCCCCAAAGTGCTGTGACATCCCCACCTATTAAAATAAGATTAGTACAACCTTCAGAGAGGGTTTAGAATTGTTGGAAGGCTCGATGCAACTCATATTGCAGAAGAGGAGTTTGCAAGGGATTCAGACAGACAGAGTGAAGGACAACCACTTGCCCAGACTATCCTCATATCTTTATCCTCTCAGCTTCCATCTCTATTTCCTTGTTGTTCAGAGTGATACCTCTTAAGTTGCATCTTGTTTAGAACTTCCTCCTCCTCCTCCTCCTCCTCCTCCTCCTCCTCACACTTCTCTCTTGGATCTTAAAATGGAAGTTATCTTTAACCATCCTCTGAGAGAACTTGTTAGATTACAAGTGGGCATTTTTCTATTAGGTATTTTCTGCAGTCAGTAAACAAGTTTATTACTTTCTTACCTACAAGCATCTCTCTCTGTGTGAATGAAACAGGTAAACTCCACTCTCTAACCAAGAACCATGAGCTAAATGCTGTATACTAAAGAGTTTCAGTCAGTAGTTCACCCATATGAACCTGTCTGCCCTCTGAGATCTTTGATGGAGGCCACCCTCACAGGCATGCTTGGTAGAAACACAGGAAGGGGCCTTCTCAACGACTGCTCCCAGACTCTGGAATTCCCTTCCTAGACAAGCCTTGTCCTTCCACCAACAGGTGAAGACTGCTTTGTTCTAGCAGGCTTTTGGGAACCAACTGTTTTTAAGGGAGGGCTTTTAATAGTGCAGTATTGTTGGTATAATCTGCTTTTAATAGATTTGTTTTTATAATTTTTTTAAAATTCTGTTATACTTTAATTCCTTTTTAAACTATTATCTTGTATATGGCTTTAGCTTTCTGTATTTCTTGTGTTGTTTTAATTTGTGTAAACTGCTTTGAGTCCCAGTTTGGGGGAAAGGTGGGATATTACTACTATTTCTACTGCAACAACTGGAAACTACAGGAGGGGAGAGAGCTGCTGTGCTCATGACTGGCTTGTGACATCTGGATGGCCACTGTGAGAACAGGATGCTGGAATGGAGGAGCCATTTGCCTGGTCTAGCAGTCTCTTATTAAGTTCTTATTTCCATACATTTGTATTGTTTTGTTATCCATACCTACTATTGCACTAGACACTAAGGGAATCACCATATAGGCATGTGAAATCATTAAATATTGCATGCTTGGCAGTGGAAATACTGGAGATACTGCCTAGAGTCTTCATTAAAGGATTTTTAATCACTCAAAGTGTATTTGTGAAGTAAAGGAGGGGGAAAGGAGATAATGCTACTGGCACATTATTAAGCTTCCATCGCAGACGCCAAAAGGCTGGAAAACATATAAAAAGGGATTAATTAAAAACAGGGAAAATTGGGTTGTTTTGTTTGTATATTGTCCTATAGAGACCTGGTAATTCATAGCTTGTGGGCTTTCATTTTTGACATCCTCACACAGGGTGTGTGGCCTATGGAATGTTAAATTGGCTGACCTGACCTGGGTCACAAAGTTCTGCTGGGAGTTCTCCTCATTGGAACACAGGGAAGGAGGAAAAAAGAGGACATCAGATGCTCTTGCTTTGCCCAGGGACTTTGCAAAATTTGCATATAGCCTAAAACTGCTGATCAGAGCTGATCTCCACCACCATCATTATAGCTTAAAGAAAAGTCTGAATATTCAAGACTCTTTCCCCTCATACTTCTATCCCCACCCTCCCAAACTTTAATAGTCTGAAGGGGAAGGGGATGTAGGAACGAAAGTGGGTCACCGATGAGCCATGAGCTGTGCCTGGTGCCAAGAGTTTCAATGGACTGGTTCTACAGCGATAGGCCACCATGGACCAAGCTGTACTCTTGCCTTGGCTGAAATCGTTTCTCCTCCTTTTGTCTTTGCTGTCTGCAATTTACAATTTTCTGTAGAAAAAAATGTGCTATTATGCAACCATTCCTAAAAGACACAGGGCAGTCATACATATTCAACTATATATCAAGTGGTATGTGTCCTTCTTCACACTGGACATTCCTCTGTTTGAAGATCTGTGTCTAGATCAGGTGTGATTTAAAGATAGAGTACCCTAAGGAGGAAGGACTACAGAAGCCTTGAAGTTGCCTATCAATCTTTAGCATCCAGACTGAAGTAGCATACCAGTCACCTGGGCTTCCTTCTGTCCCACTCTGGTGATATAGAGTGTATTTCTTTTTTAATTTATACTCACCATTAATACGCATCTGTGCATCTCAGTTAGCAGATGCAAACTTATACAGAGTTTATCCTCTTTTTGATGCATTTCATTGTATTTAAGTGATGTGTCAGTGGCTGCTCTAACTCTGTAGGATGGACATGAGAGTATGGCAGCATAATAGCCCATGATGCTGTGCTCTTAGACTGAATACTACCTGATGCCGAAATGATTTTGTCATTGGGATGTCTGTCTTCCTTCTTTCCTTTAAAAAATTAGCAGAGATAACTGTTCAGGCTCTGTCCTTTCTGACATTACAAACACTGTTATGTTTTTGGAATTAGGCTGTTAATATTATTGGCCCCATAAAAGTTATTGCTCTGCATTGCCGGGGATTTTGAAGGTCACTTGTTATGCGTTTGCCACTCAAGATGATAACGTGAATGAAAGATAAACGGAAGGAAAATGGTGAAGTGTGTAAGCTAAATGGGAAGCAGGCAGGGGATGCTCAGGCCCCATATAAATTAGAAGTTGCATCCTGTCAAATAGCATTTTAAATCTGCTGTACTCTTTTGGTGTTTATGCACACATACTCCTGGGCTCTTGCTGAGGCAGAGGTTAGGTTCATTATTCACTTCATGTCTGCCTTCAGGTAAACTGAATTTCTGATATTATCGCTAAATAAAGAGCAGAGCCCAGAATGGAAGGAGAAAAGGCCAGTGCTTTGGTGCTTATGATATATGAACATTAGAAGAGCCTGCTAGATCAGGCCAGTGGCTCTTCTGGTCCAGCATCCTGTTCTCAAAGTGCCTGTGGGCAACATGAAAGCAGAACCTGAGAACAAAAACACTCTGTCCTCCTGTGGCTTCCAGCAACTGGCATGCAGAAACATTGCGGAAGGACAATGCAGCAGTGAGCATTGGATTGGCTCCACTTCTGCACCCCACCATCTTGCCCCCGACCCTCTCAGTGACCAGCAGCAAGGCACAGCATTGGAAAGTCCAGAGAGCAATGCAGCTTCACTTATATCACTCCAATGGCCTCTAAAGGTAAAGGTAAAGGGACCCCTGACCATTAGGTCCAGTCGTGGCCGACTCTGGGGTTGCGGTGCTCATCTCGCTTTATTGGCCGAGGGAGCCAGCGTACAGCTTCTGGGTCATGTGGCCAGCATGACTAA